>NC_067157.1:58830211-59130211 GCF_903995435.1 Acomys russatus | reverse complement strand
GTTCCATTTCCTTTGTACGGTGCTAAAGTAAGGTGAGTGAGGTCTTGAATGATTTGGGTGTCACTGCGTCCCGTTGCCAGCACCAGCCGGGGAACTTCCTGGCCTTCGTGGAGTTTCCTTACCTGGATTTACAATGGCTTCTTCACCCTGACTGCAAGCCTCCTTTGGGAACCCTTTTCACAGTGTACTCACTCCACAGTTCATGAACAGTCACCTAAGAGGAGCAAGCAAGATGGGATAGTCTATGCATTAACAAAAAATTACATAGTTAAACACAACATACAAACTTCTTCACGTTTGTGTTTACTTTATTTATGTATTTTTGAGACAGGGCTTCATTTACCCCAGGCTGGCCTTGAACTCACTATGATCTGAGGATAATCATGACCTTCTGCTCTTGTGTCAACTTCTCAAGTGCTGGGATGATGGGCGTGCCACACATTATCTGATTTACGTCCTGCTGGACATCAAATCCAGGGCATCGTGAAAGCCAGGCAAGCATGCTGACAGTGGAGCTACACCCCTCGCCTGTGTTTGCTTGGCTTCAAAGCGTTAGTCAATTATTTATTTTATTTTATGTGTATGGGTGTTTGGTCTGCAAATACATCTGTGTGTGCCATGCATACCCAGTGGCCAGAGAGGTCAGCAGAGGGTCATAGATGGTTGTGAGCTACCCTGTGCCTGCTGGCAATCAAATATGGCTCCTCTTGAAGAGCAGCCAGTGCTTAACCACTGAGCCATCTTTCCAGCCCACTGTGCTTGCATGTCTACAATGACCGGCGCCGATGAGTGTAGAGAGCTAATTGTATCTGTGCTGACACATACGATGGTGATGCTTTGGTGGGAATGTCAAACTCAAGATTGACACTAAAGTTTCAGGTAAAGAAACTCCATTTGCAGGGCCTTAAGAGATGGCCCAGCAGTCAAGAGTGCTTGCTAGTTTTGAAAAGGACCAGTTTGGCTCCTTGCACCCATGTTAGGAGGCTCATGGCCTATTGTAACTCCAGTCCAGGGTATTCGATGCTGTCTTAGCCTCTGCAGGCACCTCCACTCGTGGGCATCCCTTGGCCAATGGAGGGGTTGCCAACTTATCTTTAAGCAACACCCCGAGTATTCAGTGTTGAGCACTAATTTCTATCCTTCTACTGAGAGGAGAACCTGCCTCTAGGTTCCTGCCCTGGCCTCCTTTGGAGATTTTGAGCAGCAGGTAGAAGTGTAAGCTGAAGTAACCCTTTCTTTGCCAACTTGCTTTTTGGCCAGGTTGTTTGACTGCAGCAATAGAAACCCCAACTAAGACAGCTGTTCACACACACACAAAAAAAAAATTTTTTTTTTTTTTTTAAAGGAGGAAAAATGGGTGTAGCTGTTGGGCTCACTTTAAGCAAACTGCCATCTTGGCTGTTGACTTCATCAGAATGGAAACAACCTTGTGATTAGCTGCCATCTTTGCTAATATTATAAATAAGGTAAATGCCATGTGACTTCACCTCCATCTTGGTTTACCTGACCACACAACATGAACCAATTCATGGTAGCAGCTATACAACCTCCCAGCCCCACTGAGCCATCTGGCTATCATTGCATTTCTCTCTCTCTCTCATTAGACTGAGCTGAGGCTTCCAAGATGGTTTGTTTTACTTTCCTTAGACAATATCAAGCTTCCCAGATATTTTCAATAAGATATTTTTATATGACAGTTTTTGTCCTAAGAGTGAAAAATAGCAAATGAGGACAAAACAAAGGTTTAAGGAAGATAGGACCTATGAACAACATATATTTGATACTTAAGGTTTATAAATTCCTAAAGTTATAATGGTCGACTCAGGATAATGTTATGCCCAGATCGTGAAGACCTCAAAAACCACCAGGAGTTGAAAGTTGTTTGTAAAAGCAAAGAGCCTTTATTCCAGCATGCTGGGGTGCACTTCTCAAACAAAATGGCGAGGACCCCGAGGGGAACGTGCAGGCCTCTTTTAAAGTCCAGAAAGGGGAGTCTCAAGGTGGGTTAGGTAATCTTTACTCCTATTGGCACAGATCAGGGACGGGAGGATGAGTACAGCTGGGATTTGTTAGGACTCTGGTCAGGAGTTAGGGGATCTTCAGGCTGGTAGCTAAGCGACCTTATCTTCCTCAGGCCAGGTGTCCTGGCTGCCCCCATTGGCTGTCCGTTGCTAGGGGTGATGGTGAAACATTATCAGAGGTGAGCTGACCAAAGCACATTCTGTAGGCTTTCTGAAACTGGAGTTTATGCCCAGACCACTTTCCCTTAAAAATGGAGTTTCCTTTTCAGAAATAGGGTTACACAGGCCTCACAGCTAAGAGAAACTGACTTAGAGATATGCATGTAACCACTTATGTCATTGTTAACTTTGTTAAGCTTTAGCTGTTTGGAAAAACCAAGTCATATAAAAAAAGTGATATTTTGGACGGAGCGTGGTGGCACACCCCTTTAATCCCAACACTGGGGAAGCAGAGGCAGGTAGATCACTGAGAGTTCAAGGCCAGCCTAGTCTACAAAGTGAGTCCAGGACAGCCAAGACTACAATTGAGAAACCCTGTCTAGAAAGCCAAAAACAAAAAAAAAATAAAAAATAAAAATTAAAAAAAAAAAAACTGATATTTTGTAAATACACTATAAAACGATCAGGATATAAGGATCTCAATCTCTCTGTGGACTGTATTTATGGTTTACTTTGATAATGAAGCATTTTCAATTCAAAAAATTAATTTTCTTTTTGAGACAGGGTTTCTCTGTGTAGCTCACTTTGTAGACCAGGCTAGCCTTGAGCTCTCAGTGATCTGTCTGCCTCTGCTCCAAAGTGCTGGGGTTAAAGGTGTCTGCCACCATGCCTGGCCAAAAATTATAATTTTAAGGCTCAAACTTAACAGGGATAAAATTGTGGCAGGTAAGACAGTAGAAAAGTTCCTACCGCTTGTATTTTTGCTGAAGCCATTTGAAGTTTAACAATAATTAGATATCCTATAGAAAATTACCCAACTCTGTTCTAGGAACCCAAAGTCAAGATGTCCTAGATAACTTGTCTTAAGTTCTGTCAAATTGCTTCTTAAAGGTTTATTTACTATTTATACAGCGTTCTGCCTGCATGTACACCTGCAGGCCAGAAGAGGATACCAGATCTCATTATAGATGGTTGTGAGCCACCATGTGGTTGCTGGGAATTGAACTCAGGACCTCTGGAAGAGCAGCAAGTGCTTTTAACCTCTGAGCCATCTCGCCAGCCCTCAAGTTGCTTCTTATGTGAAGTGCCTGTCACTCTTCCCCAAAGCTACAGAGCAAGATTCCAGGGTGTGGTCTCTGCCATTAAAAACAAATATGTACTGGACACTCAGGGCTACTCCAGGTGCTGGAATACCAGAGTGTAGTTTTTTTGTTTGGTTGGTTGTTTTTGTTTGAGACAGGGTTCTCTGTGTAATAGCCATGAATGTCCTGGACTTGCTTTATAGACCAGGCTGGCCTCGAACTCACAGAGATCAGCCTGCCTCTGCCTCCTGAGTGCTGGGATTAAAGGTGTGCACCACCATGCCCAGCTACCTGAGTGTATTTTTATCCAGCTGGAATAAAGAATTTCAAGTGACTAAAAACTCTGAGTGGTCATCTCTGGTGGATTCCTTATCACAAAGTTATAAAGTCCTAATCTTATAAAAGTTACTAAGTTGCCAGATGGTGAACAAAAATAAAAAAGAAAGAAAGAAAAAGAAAAAGAAAGAGAGTCTGGGCGTGGTGGCACACACCTTTAATCCCAGCACTAGGGAGGCAGAGGCAGGTAGATGGCTGTGAGTTTGAGGCCAGCCTGGTCTACAAAAGCAAGTCTAGGATAGCAAAGGCTACACAGAGAAACCCTGCCTTGAAAAAGAAAAATACAAAAACAAAAAACAAAAAAAGAAAGAAAGAAAGAGGAACTGGCTATGCCATGTCTGCTGGCAGAGTCATGAAGCCAGCAGAGCTGCTTGACCCAGTTGCCGCAAAGCTGAGTGGATTGATGTAATCGCTGTCACTCTCTCACTTTTGGGTTTTGGTCTCTGTGTGTTACATTCTTGGGGACTTTCTGCATTATGATTCATCTTTATGTCCTTTCCTGAGTCTTTCTAGGAAAATCCTAAAATTAAGTTTATCTGGCCCTATTTGGAAGCCTTCATTAATGCCTTGGCGATCATTAAACACAGTTGAGCATGAAGCTGGGTGAGGCCGTAACTCCAGGAATCTTCTTGGAGTATCTGCCCCTGAGCAAACTCGAACAATGAAATTGGTGCAGGGTAAACAGAGACAATTGAGAGACACTCACTGGCCAGGACAACAGGTTACAGATTCAAGGCATCTTTATTATAGGCTTAGAGCGCTCTGAAAATGTAGTTTAGTGATCCGGCCACACAGGGCATACCCCTGGAGGAATAGAACTCAGTAATTAAGATAGATTGACTAAAATAAACTTCTCCTATTTTATAGCATAGATGATGCTACACAGTAAAAGAAGTTAGACATTAGTATTTGCCATTCATAAAAAGGCCAGTTCAGAAAAAAAAAAAAAAAAAAAAAAAAAAGACCAGTTCAGGTATTTCGTTCGTCTGGAATGCTTTCAAACTGCAAATACTACCAGCTTAAAAGCAGGCTGCCATGTAATTTAATGTATGTGCTTGCTTTGAAAGAGACATTCTTTAGATTGAAGTTATAGGGCTGATAAAAATAAATAAAATCTGTTCTATTTGTATTTTCTAATTGTGACTGAACTTGTAACCCTGAATGTGTGATGACAAATCAAATTCCAGGGGCAGAACCCTGTGGTCAAATTCCAGGGGCAGGTCCCTGGCAAGAAACCCTGTCTTGGGGGAAAAAGGTACCAACCTATTATAAACTGTTAAAGATAATTAGATGTAAAAGTTAATGGTCAGTTACCTCATACATAATCAAATTCTTTTTGTTTGTTTGTTTTGTTTTGTCTTTGAGACAGGCTTTCTCTGGCCCTGGCTGTCCTGGGAATCACTGTGTAGACCAGGCTGATCTGACTCACAGTGATCCACCTGCCTCTGCCTCCCAAGTGCTGGGATTAAAGGTGTGCGCCACCACCACCTGGCTGAGTTTCCCATTTTTAATGCAGGTAGGAAAAAAAATCTGTCTATATAATTAAAACTGTCATTTGGGGTGGCTTACTGTGATTCTCTGTCTGAGAGGCTCCTGCACCATTCCTTGCTCTGGGCTCGAGGGTCCCACAGCTCTGAGACCTCCCAAGTCTCTCTGGGCATCCAGCCGAACTCAAAGAACCGAATCTTCTTCTGGAAATGATCCCAGGCGAACTTCTCCTCTGTCAGATATCTGTTGTCCTCCGCGTCTGCAATGTCTGTGGGCTTTCTTCTTCTTCAATCACATTGGGTTTTCTGACCAACCACACTGAGCACCATATGTAAAAATAACTTTTATTCACCTGTTTCAGTTGTTGTCTGGGAGGATTGTTGCCTCTTTCTGATAGCCTAGGCCAAGTCCTGGAAGCTTCTAGCCTCCATACAATCTTAGCCTAGACCCAGAATGTTTTAAGCCTCTGAGACTCACTGCTGAATAAGCTCACCCTCACTTGTTCTTTCTGAGCTCTGGGCTGGCTGCTTCAACTCAGCTGTTCTGGCTCAAACTCTTCTCCCTGCTGACTTATACAATCTGGGTAAGTAGCTTCTCTTTCCTCTCCCTTCTCGTGAGAGTTGGGCTGATCCTATTCTGTCAAATCTTCTCATTTGTTACCTTTTCTGCCACTCAATTAGACATCACTTTCAAACATAGGTGCTTCCTTCTACAAACTCACTTTACCTTCATTGTTTGGAATTAAGGGCATGTATCACCATGCCTGGACCTAAGCTTTTCCTTACCTGAAACTTGCTCTATATCACCAGGCTGGACTTGAACTCAGATCTCCTCACCTCTGTCTCCTGGGCTAAAGGCGTGTTTGTATTTCAGCTGGATCACACAGACCTAGAAGATCTTTGGTTGTGATCTCCTGCCAGAAACAGCCATGTTCTGAATTAACATTCCTCTATACTCTTTCTCCCTGTCACATACTCTAGGTTGAACTAAATTATCTGAGGTGAAACTTCCTGGCACTCCTCAATGGTAATAAAACGTCAGACCCTTGCTTTGCTCGGTAGATGGCCCTGAGATGCCTCTGTGAGACTTCTGGAGATTTGGTCCCAGCATGAAGGCTGCTCTCTGAAGAGGCTCCTCTGGTTTTCCCGCACCATGCCCTTCTCAGCAGCTCTCTCTCTTTCTCACACATTCTTTATTTCTCTCATTCTCACTGTTAATGAAGCTCTGCTATGTGCTTTAAAAGGAAGCCTTGTCTTTTCATCACAGCGTGTGTGTCTGGATGTTTCCATAGGTTGTATTGTTTCTGTCTAATGCTCTCCTTTCCACGTAGAGACCCCAGCATGGTCTAGAGCCTTTCATTCTGATAAACCCTGTTGACCAGAACCTAATTACCTTTCTTTGAGAACCAACTGTTGCCATTTTGCCTCTATTATATTTAACAGTCACTATTCAGAGTGGCCAGTGAACATTTTGCCGTACTTCCTTTTTTTTTTTTTTTTTTTTTTTTTTTGGTTTTCCAAGACAGGGTCTTTCTGTGTGGCCTTGGCTGTCCTGGACTTGCTTTGTAAACCAGGCTGGCCTCAGACTCCCAGGGATCTGCCTGCCTCTGCCTCCCGAGTGCTGGGATTAAAGGCATGTGCCACTACGCCCTGCTCTTTTTCCTTTTTGTTTTCTCCTCTTTCCCAGTTCTTCCTCTTTCTCTTCCCTATAATTTTTTTCTTCTTTTGTCTCATTTAAAAATAAACAGCATCGCTGGGCATGGTGGCCCACTCCTGTAATCCCAGCACTTGGGAGGCAGAAGCAGGTGGATCTCTGTGAGTTCCAGGCCAACCCAGTCTACAAAGTGAGTCTAGGACAGCCAGGGCTACACAGAGAAACCCGGTCTCTAAAAAACCAAACCAATCAAACAAACAAAGAGTATGTCAGAGATAAAAAAATGCAGGAAGACTCTCTGTGGTCTTCCTAATCCATGTCCCGTCTTTTCCTCCCCAGAGATAACTTTAACTTCAAATTGGCCAAGGTCTATTTTACACAATGGTTTTTTATAGATTTGCATAGTTTTTACACATAGTATTGTAATAGAAATAATATGCCTTCCAGTGAGAGATCACTCCTGTAGTGAGCTAAGCTGGTGGGGTGTGAGGCATCCAGAATTACAATGTCCCTTGAGATTTGCCTTTCATATATGCTCGGTTTATTCACACAAACATTCCTTATAATGCTGTGCTATTATAAACATTACAGTGTTTATAATAAATAAACAGCCTCCTCACAGAGTGGGGGAAAGTTTGGCAGGACATGCTACCTACAGGCTGCCAGTGGGAAATCTCTGCAGTGAGGGTGCTTCCGGGGCAACCTCGACCCACATCCTCAGGGGAGTCCTTCAGCTGTGGCAGGTTAGGAGGACAGGAGTGTCAGAGGTTCCTGAAGATCTGTGAGAGTGTCAGCCACTGGCAAGCGCTGCCAAGGCAGGCAGGTGTGAACTCAGCAGTGGTGCCAGGAAGTCAAGGGTCACGGGAGCTAGAGTCACAAAAATGCCCATGGGCTGAGTTCCTTTGCCAATGGAAATAAGCCAAGTGCTTGAGATGGAATGTTTTGGGAGCACAGCAGTGAGGTCCTGGGCCCCACCAACACTGGAGTTTTTGTATTATTAGCACTGCACTTACCAGGGCTCACAGCCTAGGCTTGGTCCAGTAACACATCACAGCCTGCCGTAGGCGGGGCTCACAGCCTAGGCTTGGTCCAGTAACACATCACAGCCTGCCGTAGGCGGGGCTCACATAGGGCCCACCTTGTGACTGGCTCCTCAGCACATCTTGGAAGCACCACATCATTCCAAGTCACGCAGCATGGCTCCGCCTATCCTAGCGCCTTTGCACACTCAGAGATGAAGGGAAAGCTCTTTCATGGCACTTGTCCAGCTTTGGCCTAGTGCTCAAGGAATATCTGGCCTTGAACAGGTTTCACTAGCATAAAACCACCTTAGGCTTAGGCATTTTACACATGCTGCCATCCTTAAATCTTGGTTACACTTTGAGCAGTTTGAACAGAGACAAGAGATCTCAAATCTGGCCATTTGGGCAGATGGAAGCCTTAGACAGCAAAGATATCGCCTGTATTATTTCTTAAGTGCACCAGTGTTAAACTTTTTCAAATAGTTGTTACCCTGGGTCATCTAGCCCACGGGGAAGAATTATGTTTTTCTTGATAAGAGCGCAAGGGACTTAATGGCAGACCAGAACTTAATGATGGCTGTTAATCTTGAACTGCCTGTTGGAGCATGTTCTTTGGGGGTGGGCCCAGTGGCTGGCAATCCTGGCGAACAAACACCCACATTCCAGCACTGTTAGTCTGGCTTATCTCTAACATGCCTGAGTAGCATTCCTTATCTTTGGAGTGTTGGATGGGGTTGTGGAGGAGAAAGGATTGTAGAAGTATACGAACCCCAATAAAATAGCCTTTAAAAGTATGCCAAAATAGTAGTACCGGCTTATGCCACCAGCTGAGCTTACCTGTCCTTAAAATGAATTTCAGAGCCTTGTCTGTAGATTTTTCTCCTCATTGCAGGGTGTCAGAGTTCCCCAATTTTGCTTTTATTAACAATAAATCCACCTCAAATTTCTGTCTTTTGTGTTTTGTGGAGCTTGTGTTTTAAGAATTGACTAATTCTGGGCTGGAGAGATGGCTCAGTGGATTAGAGCACTAACTGCTCTTCCAGAAGTCTTGAGTTCAATTCCCAGCAACCACATGGTGACTCATGGCCTTCTATACTGGAATCTGATGCCCTCTTCTGTCAGGTGGGTGTACATGCAGATAGAGCATTCATACATAAAATGAACAAATGAATAAAACTTTAAAAAAATTTTTGCCGCTGGGCGTGATGGCACACGCCTTTAATCCCAGCACTCAGGAGGCAGGCAGATCGCTGTGAGTTCGAGGCCAGCCTGGTTTACAAAAGTCAGGCCAAGACAGCCAGGACTGTTACACAAAGAAACCCTGTCTCAAAAAAAAAAAAAAAAAAAAAAAAAAAAATTGCCTAATTCCCTTGTAATTGTAGTTACTGTTTTCTTATATATCTGAGCTGTTTAACAGACATGTACAAGCTTTTAATCTGCTTCCTTCCATTGCTTTTCTCAGTTCACAAGATTGAGC
The DNA here is from genome assembly GCF_903995435.1 of Acomys russatus. Lineage (NCBI taxonomy): Eukaryota > Metazoa > Chordata > Mammalia > Rodentia > Muridae > Acomys > Acomys russatus. Next base: position 59,120,973 of record NC_067157.1, on the reverse strand, counting down.
TGCTATGTTTTGCTAGAGAGTCAGTGGCCTTGTGTGTGTGTGTTCTCCTGCATGCCACAGTGCTTATATGGGGGTCAAAGGTCAACTGTGTGGCATCAACTTTTTCCCTCTATCATTATGTGGGTGGTCAGCCTCCTAATTTGTTAGATTTTGCATCTAAAGTTACAGTTCTTTAAATAGATTTAGCCCAGACAATCTCTGCAAGTTTTAGACGGACAAAGTGGTGAGACACAAACTTGGAATTCAGTCATAGAGTTAAGTTGAGTGTCTCTATGTATTCAAACTCCTGACAGCAGATAAACGGTCCATTCACAACACCATCAAATGTTTTAAAATATTTTCATGAAAAAAAAAAAAATATATATATATATTCCCCCCTGCCCCCAAACGTCTAATGTTGCTTAGGTAGCAGAATTAGGTAGTTTGTAGTTTTGTTTTTGGAAACAGGATTTCTCTGTGTAGCCTTGGCTGTCCTGGAACTCTATTTGTAGACCAGGCTGGCCTCGAATTCACTGAGATCCATCTGCCTCTGCCTCTGCCACCCCAAGTGTTGGGATTAAAGGCACAGTTTGGGGGTCTGGAGAGATGGCTCAGAGATATTAAGGGCACTGACTGCTCTTCCAGAGGTCCTGAGTTCAATTCCCAACAACCACAGGGTGGCTCACAACCACTTATAATGTGATCTGGTGCCCTCTTCTGGCCTGCAGGTGTACATGCAGATAGAGCACCGTATACATAATAATAAATAAATAAATCTTTTTTTTTTTCCTTTAAAGGCATGTGCCACCACACCCAGCTTTTTAAAAAAAAGATTTATTTTATTTATTTATTTAATTTATTTATTATGTATACAGTGTTCTGCCTGTATGTGTTTCTGGACACCAGAAGGGGGAACCAGATGTCATTACAAGGCATACTTTGTATTATCATTAGAAATTTTTAATTAATTTCTTTTGTGGCCCACGCAGAGGCAGGCAGATCTCTGTAAGTTCGAGGCCAGCCTGGTCTACAAAGCGAGTCCAGGACAGCCAGGGCTACACAGAGAAACCCTGTCTCGAAAAACAAAAACAAAACCCCAAAAACCAAAACCTCTTTTCATTTTAGAAGTCAAGAAAAAGGCATCAGATCCTCTGGAGCTGATGAGGTAGAGGTGAGGGTTGTGAGCTGCCCTACGTGAGGGCGGGACAGAATGTGTCCCCCGCAAGGGCAGCGAGTGCTCTTAACCACAGAGCCATCCCCCCCACCGCCTCATAAACTAATTTCTACTAATAGCGACCTCTATTAGTCAAGGCACTCTCTCAGCACATCGCGAACGTTTTAGTAAACCTATGTGCCAGTTTTTTTTTTTTTAAGTGGTTGCTAAATTTGAGGCTTATCAAACAAACAAAACCTCCCATAGCCTGGCAGATTTTTTGAGGCTGATTCCTGGAGACGCCCATTTGTTCCGATTGTGCTTGTATATTTGAGCCGACATCTAGCTACTTATCCCAGGCTGGACCCGAGCTCACTTCGCAGCAGCCAAAGCTGGACTTCTGGTCCCAGTGGTTTCCCCACGTCCCGAGCCCCCCTACCAACCCCCCGCCCCGTTCCCCCCTCTCCTCCCCCCTTCCCAGGGTGCCCCTCGCTGGAGCCGACCTCGGCGCCAAAAGCGCTGCCGCTCCACTGCTTTACAGCCTTTTGCTAACTGTACGCGGCCCAGGCAAGCTAGCCCGCCAAAACACGGACGCCACGCAGAGGGCGAGACTGCGCCTGCGCGCTGGGCTCTATCTGATTGGTGCACGGGCGCCCGATCCCAGAGCGGGGAACCGGGGGCGGGGTTACCCCGTGACTGACAGGCAGGGCCCCGCCCTCCGCCTTCCCTGTCAGTCAGCCTCGGGCGTTCCTCTGAGGAGGATGGCAGCCGTGGCGCGTGGAGGGTGACAGGATTGCGGACCTGGAGGACAGGCGAAGCGCCTACCCCCCCCTTCAAGAGCCAGCGAGACTTTCTAGGTTCAGCCCGTGAGACGACCCCCCCCCAGGTCCCCTCAGCCCATGTGACCCCACAGCCACTGAATTAGATTCGAATCCCCTCAGCGTGACTGAAAAGCAAGTGGGCGGTGGGTGTTAACACCCCATTTGGCGGGAAGATTCCTCCTTCCCTCGCTGACCAAGATGGAGGGTGGGCGCCTAGCTTTGGGGATCAGTCCAGAACCCCTGCGCGAACTGCATCACAGAGGCTGGGGTGTTGGCGGCATGGGTTCCCAGCCTCCAGCGCCTTCCCATGTGCTGGCGGGCCTCCCTGCTCGCCCATGACCCTCTGTGTTACTTCTCCCCGCATAGGACATAGGACCCGGGGCCTCTCCAGGGAAATGTCCTGCACGATAAACACCAACAAACCGGAAGAGAATGGCCCTGAGGGAGACGCAGGGAAGCCCAAGGTATAACAGGGTTGTCCTAGGGTCAGGGGCACGGTGGGTGGCCTGGAAGACCACAGACTCCTGGCCTACACCACCCTATTGATCTTCTTGTGACAAGATGGTGGCGCCTGATCTGTGAGAGAGGAAATGCTCAACAGCATGTTCTGTTGGCATGAACATCCAGTGTTTGCTTAAAGAGGCTTCTGGGAATGGGAGGGAAATCTTGGTCGCTGAGACCACTCCAGGGCCCCATATTCTGAACAGGCTCTGCATGTTCTGTTTCCTTCTTGTTTTTTTTTTTTTTTTTTTTTTAACCCCTTTCCAGGTCAAAGATGAGTTTAAAGACATTTCCATATACTTCTCCAAAGAAGAATGGGCAGAGATGGGAGAGTGGGAGAAAATTCGCTATAGAAATGTGAAAAGGAACTATAAAATGCTGATTTCTATAGGTAACCACAAGTCTTGGGTCACACCAGCCTAGGAACAAACAAGTATCCAACTCATGTTATGCTGTTCCCAGGGGTCTTTAGAGTTCCCTATGGAGACAAGGTTAGAAGAATGTGTGTGTGTGTGTGTGTGTGTGTGTGTGTGTGTGTGTGTGTGTGTGTGTGTAAGAGGGGAGGGAGGCAAGGAGAGAAACAGAGGAGAGAGAATATGACCAAGGCACTGACCTTGGAGAGATCCCATCTCTACTCCCAGAGCACACTTGGCCTTGTGACACTGCTTCCTTTTTAAGAGGAACTTTTTGTTGCTTTTCAGGTCTCAAAGCCCCTAGACCAGCTTTCATGTGTCACCAAAGGCAAGCAATCAAGCCCCAGATAGATGACAGTGACGATTCTGATGAGGAATGGACACCCAGTCAGCGAGGTGAGGGGCTAGGAGGATTTAGAAGTACCCATTTGAAACCAAGCCAGATTTAGGTTTCAGAAATGTCTCAACTATCATTTGAAAACTTAATTTTGGATCCTGCCCCCCCTCGAGACTCAAAAGTCAGCAAACAAACAAGATACAAGGCAAAATACAGTGAGAAGCTATTTCTGTATGTTTAGAAATGTGAAAACTATATGAAATTTATATATACAATAAGCATGAAATGTATACAAATCTGGGCTTAAAGAGGAAATCACACCCAGGAACAGTTAGCATAAGCACCTTACCTAGTCACCAGTCTACTTACTTATTACGAATGTTAATATGACCAAGGATGTGAAAATATCTCTTCAAGATCTTCTTTTCATTTTTATATGTACATAAAGAAATCAGATCATAAAGTAATTGTGTTTTAATTTTTGAGGTACTTACTATCTTATATTCCCACCAAAGGAGATCATTCAAGCAATCCAATTTGTCTCATCCTTGCCATTACTTGAGAGTTTTGTTTGTTTATTTGGTTTTGTTTTGGTTTTGGTTTTGGTTTTGGTTTTTTGAGACAGAGTTTCTCTGTGTAGCTTTGGCTGTCCTGGACTCCCTTTGTAGACCAGGCTGGGCTCGAACTTACAGCGATCTGCCTGCCTCTGCCTCCCGAGTGCTGGGATTAAAGGCGTGCGCCACCACCGCCCAGCTGCGTTTTTTTGTTTGTTTGTTTGTTTGTTTGTTTTGTTTATAAGTAGGCAACCTAAAGAGTAGGGATGTGTCCCTGGGATTTTAATTTTCATTTCCCTGATGATTAATTGTGTTGAGCACCTTCCCTGTGCTTGTTGGCCATTTAAATATTTGTAGAAATGTGTGTTCAAGTCCTTCGCTCATTGTATTAATTAGGTAGCTGAAGTTGTCATAACAAAATATTACATGCTATTATTATTTTATGCAGAAATCTATTTCTTATAGTTCTGGAGGCTAGAAATCCAAAATGGGGTGCTGCCCTGGTCAGGTGTCAACAGTGGCTTTCTTTGTTGTGTATTCACATAACCTCTGTGTGTTTATGGCTGTAGAGAGGAGACGGGTAGAAGTGAGAAAAATCTACTTATGAAAGAACTAATCACATCAGAGGCCACACTCTACAGGCATCACCTGCTTTTGCTTGTTTTGTTTGTGTTGATGCTGTGGTTGTTGCGCTGCCGGAACGCTTTATGTGTTCTAGACATTGACCCTTATTAGATACACACTTTGCAGATACTTCCTTCCACTCTCTGGGTTTCCTTTTCATTCTGTTGTTTCTTTTGCTATTTTAAGATCAATGTAATTTTACTTCTGTGGTTTTCCTTAAGTTTTTGGTGTTATATCAAAGAAATCAATTATGTTTCCAATGTTATGAAGATATTTTTGTCTAGTTTTCTTCTAATGGTTTTATAGTTCCATGACTTAGGTTTAGTTCTTTAAACATGTTATCTTCGGCTTTGTTCTTTTTCACGATTGTCTTGGCCATTCCGACTCCCTTAAGATCCTATATTAATTTTGATATTTTTTGTTTTTGTTTTTGTTTTTGAAACAGGGTTTCTCTGTGTAGCCTTGACTATTCTTGACTTGCTTTGCAGACCAGGCTGGCCTCAAACTCACAGTGGTCTGCCTGCCTCTGCCTCCTGAGTGCTGGAATTAAAGGCGTGCGCCACCACACCCAGCAATTTTGATATTTTTTAATTCAGCAAAACATGGCATTGACATGTTGATAGGGAATACATTTAATCTGTGTGTCATTTGAGGTAATATAAACTTTTATAATATTGTCTTATAACCATAGGCCATTTTTTCCTTTTTTTTTTTTTTTTGAGTCTTTATTTCTTTCCATAATGTTTTTCGTTTTTGGTGTCCAATATTTATTATGTCAAGCAGAAATAGCAGGACTGGAATTCTGGCATGCCTGTTGTGACCCTAAAGGAAAGAATTCCAATTTTTCACTATTAAGAATGACACTGAGCTGGGCATGGTGGCACATGCCTTTGGCGGATCACTGTGAGTTCGAGGCCAGCCTGGTCTACAAAGCAAGTCCAAGGACAGCCAGGACTACACAGAGAAACCCTGTCTTGAAAAAACAAAAACAAGACACTGAAAATTACTTTTTTACAAATGCCTTTTTTTTTTTAAGTTTTTCGAGACAGGGTTTCTCTGTGCAGCTGCCTTCCTGTCCCGGACTCACTTTGTAGACCAGGCTGGCCTCGATCTCACGGAGATCCACCTGCCTCTGCCTCCCAAGTGCTGGGATTAAAGGCATGCATCACCACACCTGGCTACAAATGACCTTTTTGTGTATACATAATTTCTCCTTGCTCCTGGTTTATTCAGTTTTTGTCCCTCATCACAGGCTGATTGACTTACTCATTGAAAACAAATTCAATTGGAGGCTGGAGAAATGGCTCAGCAGTTAAGAGAACTGAGTGCTTTTCTAGAGGTCCTGAGTTCAATTCTCAGCAACCACATGGTGGCTCACAACCATCGACAATGAGATCTGGTGCCCTCTTCTGGCATGTGGGTGTACATGGAGATAGAGTATTCATACACATAAAGTAAATAAAATTTATCAAAAAAAGAAAAGAAATTCAATAGATATCTTTTGAATATAAGATAAAGAGATGTGTTTTGTCAATTTTTGAATAAGCTTAAATAAAACCATTAATGCCCCCAACAGGAAAATAGAGTTAATAATATTTCAGAAATAATTTTCAAATCACCCTTGAGCCATCCTTGAAGTCTTCACTAAATTATTCAGAATTCTCTGTTCCTGATGAGAATTCCAATGTAAAAAGCATGTACCAACCAAGACCCTGATTTCCCATCACTTTTCAGTTAGTCCTCCTCGGGTGCCTTTCCGGGTGAAGCACAGCAAACAACAGAAGGTAAGTGCTTTCCAAAGCCTATAGGCAAGAGAACTTTCCTGAAGGATCCAAGCACAGGTAAGAGAAGGAAAAGGCTTGGAGTGCCCTGGAACTGCTACCTCCCTGGTCTCTTCCACACAGTGACTTCGCATCCGTGCCACCATTTGAATTAATAAGAACATCAGCAACAGTAACTGGACTTGTTTTGTTTTCATGATATTCCAGATTGTAAGACTCTTATATTAATAAACCCTACGAGGTGGGTAGTAAATTATAACCACTTTGTATATAAAGACGCTGGGTATATAAGTGGCCAGCAATAATGCCTAAGAGCCTAGCAACTGATGGTGCAGTCAACTCCAACATTATTTCTCTAAAGCACGTATAAGCTCTTTAAAACTTGGCTTTTCTTTTTTTTTTTCCTTTTCTTTCTTTCTTTCTTTTTTTTTTTGTGAGACAGGGTTTCTCTATGTAGCCTTAGCTATCCTAGACTTGCTTTGTAGACCAGGCTGGCCTTGTATTCACAGCAATCCGCCTGCCTCTGCCTCCCGAGTGCTGGGATAAAGGCGCACGCCACCACTGCCTGGCAAAACTTGGCATTTGTAAAGTCATAGCATGAACCATTTTACGTTACCCATTGGGCATTCCTGTCTCAGTTTCTTTTCCTTGCTGTGTCAAAGTGAAAGATTCACCAACATATACTCTAACAACAGTTTACAAACACAGGACTTTTTACTTTGGGTGGCACAGATAAAGGAGTTATGACCCCTCTATCTCATTCTGGTGAGAAAGAGCAGCTTCCATCCCCAAGATACAAGGTTTATAGCAAGAGGTTCACGTGTAAGAAAATGACTTAATTAGGCATGGCCATGCTTGCCTGTGATTCCAGGGGAAGCAGGGTCCCAGGGAATACTGTAAGAAGTCCCAGCCAGCCATGGGTACATGGTGCTATAGGGAGTCCTGGAGTTGGGAAGAGAACACATACAAGACTTCATATAGGCACACGCTATTCCACTGAAATGTCATATGTGGGGAAGAGTATGAGAGAAGCTCTGAATGTCACATTAACATTATATTCAATTGTACATGTCCTATTCGGTATCACAAAAAGAATTAGCCTGTAGGGAGGCTGGAGAGAGGGCTCAGTGGCTAATAGCACTTCTTGTTCTTCCAGAAGTTCTGAATTTGATTTTTAACTGTACAATTAAAAACTGCCTTTAACTCTAATTCTAAGAGATTGAAGGCCCTTGTCTGGCTATGACAACAACCTGTGCACCATCCCTTCCCCCTCTCTCACACACACACACATACACACACACAAGAGAGAGAGAGAGAGAGAGAGATGAAAATAAGTCTTTAAAAACTGAACAACTTAAATTAAAAAGAATTTTTTTTAAGAACAATTAGTGTCTGGCATGGTGGCACATGCCTTTAATCCCAGCACTTGGGAGGCAGAGGCAGGCGGATCTCTGTGAGTTTGAGGCCAGCCTGGTCTACAAAGAGAGTTCCTGGACAGCCAGGGCTATTATAGAGACAAACCCTGTCTCTAAAGACCCTCCCCAAAAGCTACCAACAACAAAACAAAACAATTAGCATGTACACAAACTTATGAATGAAAAAATTAGTGAATTTTCTGGAAAACTGGTATAAGAACTATTTAATCTAATCCCAGAGTCAACCTAAACCTGATAGCTCAGATCTGTATTTCAAGCACTTGAGAGAAAGGGGTAGAAGGAATCCTGTGAGTTTGAGGCCAGCCTACATGATGAGAGCCTGTCTCGAACAAACAACCTAATTTCCAACACGCTAACTTGCAATTTTGGTATCACTTTGTTAGCTGTAGAGGTACATTTCTGCCACCATCTCTTCATTCTTTTCCCAAAGGTACTGTTCTGCTCTGTTACTTCCTTTTACAGGTGTGTTGTGTCTTTACTGTTTTCTACATTTCTCATCTCACCAAATATTTCCTACTTTATAGATATGCCCCCCTTCTCTCTGTAAGCCTTACCTTCATCATTGCAAACTTTGTTGACTTTCCAGCCATCCACCCCAAATAGTCATCCTTCCAGCCTGAAAGAAGCCCAAAGGGAGAGAGGCTAGGATATGGCTTCTTGTCCCACGTTCACAGCCCATTTAGGTTCTTCCTGATTTAGACACTCCACACAGGATTTTACACAGCAGCTAAAGTCACATATGGAAAACCACCTTAAAGAACTACGGAAATGCCTGTTGTGTTTTTTATATGTGATTCTAATTAAAGGAAATGCCTAGACTGCCATTAAGTAATGAGTCTAATGTGAAGGAAGTGTCTGGAATAGAAGAGTTGCTGAATACAGGTGGCTCAGAACATGCCCAGAAACCAGTGTCCTCTCCTCCAGAAGGAAACACCTCTGGACACCAATTGAGTAAGAGTAAGTAGAGAACTTTAATCCTCCTAGGCTACCCAAGAAGGCTGATAAGAATGGTCCAGAACAGTCGGTGTAGTAAACTTCACAAAGTTCCGAACTTGGTCTTGTCTAAGCTGTGGCATTCATGGGTAATGGGCATGTTCTTAGGTGCCTGTCAGACGTTGGCTTTAAAGGCATAGGCTTGGGCTGTTATTCACATGAAGGTACTGGGGCTCAGGAAGTCTTATAACTCTGTGAGCTTCTGAGCATTAGTCAGTATGTGGAAATGAGGATATGGTAGCCTTATGTTGCTTTAAAACAGCAAGTGAAGCTGAGTGTGGTGGCGCACGCCTTTAATCCCAGCCCTTGGGAGGCAGAGACAGAAGGATCACTGTGAATTCAAAGCCAACCTGGTCTACAAAGCGAGTCCAGGACAGCCAAGACTACACAGAGAAACCCTGTCTCCAAAAACAAAAAACCAAGCCAAAACAAAACAAAAAAACCCAAACAAACCACAAAAACCAAACAAGCAAACAAGCAAAAAAAGAACTAGTGAAGCATAAAATAACCAATCCAAACAAATCTCTGTGGCAATAGGAACCGAATACCCCCAGTGCTGTTTACACAGGCCTTTGCTCAATGCCTAACTGCAATGAGCCCTCAAAAAATATTTTCTAAATGAATCAATATACAAATGAACCATTTTAAATAGAAAATGTGGGCAAGTAGAAATTAAACCTGAAAAGCCCAAAATTAAAATCAGAGCAGGGTTTGGTGGCACACACCTGTAATCCCAGCACTCTGGGAGGCAGAAGCAGGCGGACCTCTGAGTCTAGGGCCAGCCTGGTCTACAAAGCGGGTCCAGGACAGTCAAGGCTACACAGAGAAACCCTGTCTTGAAAAAACAAAACAGAACTGGATTGGGCATCTGTCATCAATTGAATACGGAATCTTAGCTTCTCTAAAAAAGTTAAGGGAAGAGCAGAGTATAAAGAACTTTATAAGATAATCTGATGACAGTAAATTTCACATTTTCTTTAAGTAAAGTTTAGCTTTCTAGCGATTTCTTTTCATATGTATATGAGTGTCTGCCTCTATGTACATATGTGTACCATGTGCATGCCTGACGACTGCAGAGACGGGGAGGGAGTGTGTGATTACCTAGAACTGGAGTCATAGATGGTTGTGAGGCACCCTGTGAGTGCTGGGAACCAAACCTGGGTCCTCTACAAGAACAGCAGGGGCTTTAGCTGCTGGGCCGTCTCTCCGAGCCCAAAGTTTAGATTTTCCCAGTAAACGGGGATAAATGCTCCAGATTCACACACATCAATTCACCTCTGTTCTCCAACCCAGAACTCAGGAGAAAGAATGCTGAAGTAAAGATGTACAGTCTGCGAGAGAGAAAGGATCTTGCGTACAAAGAGGTCAACGAGCCCCAGGATGATGACTATCTCTGTAAGTGTCATCAGGCCCTTCTCATGCAGAAGGCCACATTGTCTAAGTAGAATGACTCGTCTGGCCACCTGGAGCCCAGATTATGTCTGCTCTGGTGACTTTGGGTGCAGACTTTGAGGGATTGACAGGAGTGCTGCGCTCCTTCTGCAGACCTTCAGCTCCGGGTATGGTTACGTACCTTCCCCATCCTTGCTGTCTTTACCTTAGATTGTGAGAAGTGCCAGAATTTCTTCATCCACAGTTGTCCCAAACATGGGCCTCCTGTATTTGTAAAAGATAGTGTGGTGGACAGGGGGCATCCCAACCGCTCAGTCCTCAGTCTGCCCCCTGGGCTGAGAATCGGTCCATCTGGCATCCCTGAGGCTGGACTTGGAGTATGGAATGCAGCGTCCGATCTGCCAGTGGATCTGCACTTTGGCCCCTATGAGGGCCAGATCACAGAGGATGAAGAGGCAGCCAACAGCGGATATTCCTGGCTGGTGAGGAACACTTCCTTTCCCTTCATCCTGCCTCCCCACATCCTTTCTGTGCTTCTTGTGTGACAAACTAGGATATGGGAATGGGACAACATGACTAATGTGCTGAATGGTCCTGCTTCAAGATCTGAAGGTGAGTAGGACCAGAGTGGTACAGAGACTAAGAAAGCGTGTGTACATGATGACTCGAGAGTCATGCAGGGTCACTGAGAGTGGCTGAGCCCTGAGCTCAGGGAACACTGATGAGACTGGAATGACACGTTCTCATTATTGTCATCCTAGAGCCTTAACATATTTTGTTCTGAAACTCAGATCACCAAGGGGAGAAACTGCTATGAGTATGTGGATGGACAGGATGCGTCCCAAGCCAACTGGATGAGGTAAAGGCCATTAGGTCTCTGGGTTCCCAGAAAGACTGTCACTTACAAGACTTGTTCCTTTCTTTCTCATCATGACTCCTTCGATGGTTCCTGAATGCTCTGCTGCTCTTTTTCTCTGCACAGTACATTTTTTAAATATTGTGAACAGTAAGGGAAAAAACTTACTAATGTTATCATTAACTTTTATCAAAGCACAAACCAGCTCAGCAAGATTAGAACACTGAGGTAAACCGTAAGGAGCCTACATTCATTGAAAACACTGAGCTTACAAATTACTCAACATTTATGAAGCATTTATTTTGTGTTCCAGTTCAGAAAATAGATTTCATTACTTGGTCAGGTCATACAACTTGTGTTCTTATAAAAGGCGTGTTACAGATATTAAAAGAAAGTTTCACTTTTTTGTTGTTGTTGTTTTGGTTTTGGTTTTGGGTTTTTTGAGACAGGATTTCTCTGTGTAGCCTTGGCTGTCCTGGACTCTCTTTGTAGACCAGACTGGCCTCAAACTCACAGAGATTCGCCCACCTCTGCCTCCCGAGTGCTGGGATTAAAGGTGTACGCCACCACCGCCCAGCTAAGTCTCCTATTTTTAAAGACATAACCCAGGGCTCAAATAACCCACATCAGAGGACCTTTAGTCTGTGATGCAGGAAATCTCCTTAGCTCCAGAGACATCCATATTGGGTTTGGATGTTGTGCACTCTAGCCCTTTTCTATGGGGGAGTCTTATTTGATTAGAAGACAAAAAAATATAAATAGACTGCTGTTTTTCTGTGGGTTTTTTTTTTTTAAGACAAGGTAGCACAGGTTCTCCTCAGACACACTATGTAGCAAAGAAACTTAAATTCCTTATCCTTCTGGCCCCATTTCCTGATTATAGGCATGCACCCACCATACCCAATTTTATGTGGTGCTGGGGACAAAGCCCAGGTATGCAGACAGGTGCTCTTACAACTGAGCTATATCTTCAGCCCTGTTTTCTGTGTTGTCTTGCTAAGCTTTTATGGTAACCTGGCAGGTAGTGGGGAGAGCTTTCAAACAAGCAAACAAACAAAGTTGGGATTGGTGTAGGAAGAAATGTGCTAATCTAGAAGCAGACTGTATGAATAGTGCCAAGCTCTGAGGTACAAACTGGTAGATTTAGAGTTTAGAGAAGCAGAGTTTTGTCATCAGGAGAGAAAGAAGTCTGAAGAAGAGTTTTGAAAACTGGGCTCTTGGTGAAAGGTAGGTCTCTGAGACAGATGAGCAGGCCTTGGAGCTAGGAGATACATAACATTATCAAAGATGTAGATGAGAACAGAAGGGTTTTCAAAAAGTGGGAGGGCAGGTGAAGACATCAGAGCATGCAGGCCCTGGGCACCAATAAGGGGCGAGATGCAGACATGGAACTGCCAGCCTGACAGCCCCTTCCTTCTGCCTCCACTCTAGGTACGTGAACTGTGCCCGGGATGACGATGAGCAGAACCTAGTGGCCTTTCAGTATCAAAGGCAGATCTTCTACCGAACCTGTCGGGTCATCAGGCCAGGTTGTGAGCTTCTGGTCTGGTATGGGGATGAGTATGGCCAGGAGCTTGGCATTAAGTGGAGAAGCAAGGCGAAGAAAGGATTCACAGCAGGAAGAGGTGGGCACTGCTATGCTTCATTTAAAAAGAAGGAAAAAGGGAATCCTTGAGAATTTTCATTTTCAACCCCCTTTTTTATTTTAATGATTTATGGTAAATGAAAGTGAAGTTTAAGTCCATTAAGTTAAAATTACAAGCACTTCTATAGGAAGTACAACCCCAAGTGTTAAAAGCCTACCATAGCCAGGCATGGTGGTGCACACCAGTAATCCCAGCAGAGGCAGACGAGTCTCTGTGAGTTCAAGGTCAGGCTGGCCCACTAAGCGAGTCTAGGACAGCCAAGGCTACACAGAGAAACCTTGTCTCGAAAAGCCAAAGGGCGGGGGAAAGCCTACCATAAACCAACTGAATAAAAGTTAGCATCTAGAACACCCAGAAATCATAATATTACTAGGGAAAAGGGAGAAAACGAGAGGGGGAAGCAAGGGAATAAAACAGGCTACCTCAAAGGCATTCACAGGAATTCACAGCAAGGAACAGACACAACCCTGACCATGAGTGAAACCCTGGGTGCAGCAGACAGCAACTCGGAGGTAGAAGAAATAACAGAAAAGCCCTCAGAACTCCAGATCTTACCCACCCCAGCTCAGATTCCGAATGAAATGTGGGTTAAACACAAGCAAAAGCCGGGCAGTGGTGGTGCACACCTTCAATCCCAGCACTTGGGAGGCAGAGGCAAGTGGACCTCTGTGAGTTTGAGGCCAGCCTTGTCTACAGTGCAAGTCCAGGACAGCCAAGGCTACACAGAGAAACCCTGTCTCAAAAAACAAAACAAAAAAACAAAAAACAAAACACAAACAAGAGCTGTTGTGATGGCTGGTTTTGGTTAATTTGACTAAATCTGGAACAAACTATAGTCTAGAAATAGATGGCATACCTATGGGATTTTCTGCTTGGTTTGAAGTGGGTAAATTCACTTCTAGTTCAGGCTTTTGATCTGAAAAGTCACAAACCTTTACTCTAGATCTTAAAGTTGGAAGACGCAGGCCTTTAATTTGGATCTTGAGAGAAGACATTCCTTTAATATGGACCATATCTTCTGATAGAAGTATATATAAGGACATAGAAAAAGGAAATTTTAGCTGGGCGTGGTGGCGCACACCTTTAGTCTCAGCACTCGGGGAAGCAGAGGCAGGTGGATCTCTATGAGTTCAAGGCCAGCCTGGTCTACAGAGTGAGTCCAGGACAGTCAAGGCTACACAGGGAAACCCTGTCTCAAGAAATGAAGAAAAAGAGGAGGAGGAGGAGGAGGTGGTGGCTTGAAATGACTGGCTTCACAGCCTCCTGGTGTTCTGACTTGGGGGATTCTGTCTATCCCGTGGTTGTCAAGCTGTCCTGTTCTGCTCCTGACAGCAGAACTGGTGATTTTCTCAGCACCTCTTTTTACAATTCATAGTGCTATAAACACCTTTGAGAAGATTCATCGAAGACTCCTCTTTCTAAAAACCATTTAAAAGTAGAGACCCTGTCCATAGAATACGCAGGACAGACAGAGTGAGCTGCCAGCCTGTGCATGCTCATGTGCTGACCTCCCTACTCTGCATGACTAATTCAGTATTGAGAAGTGCAGCACTCTTTCTTTTAAACTCTTCTTTATTTGGGGTGTTTATGCCTCTCCTCCCTTCCACTCTCCCAACACTATGTAGGAGAAGGAAGTTTAGTGGGAAAAGAGGGCCCTTTACTTCTCCCAGCTGTTTAGGGTCAATTGAGTTCTTTTGGGCTATACAGTCAACAGCACACGCAGCCAGCAGTCTCCTCCGAGCCACTGAACCCCCAAAGCATTACCAGCTGGCAAAAGTCATGCCCCTCACGAGGCAATTAACAGGTGTGGACAAGCTAAAGCTCAAACTAAATTCCACACTTGGGATTAGGACAAAAACATTTACATCACACCACAAAGGTGGTGGCGCATGCCTTTAATCCCAGCACTCAGGAGGCAGAGGCAGGCAACCGGACCCCTGTGGGTCGAAGGCCAGCCTGGTCTATAAAGTGAGTCCAGAACAGCCAAGGCTACACAGAGAAGCTCTGTCTCCAAAAACCAAAACCAAAACAACAACAGCAATATATAGGAGCTGGAGAGATGGCTAAGAGGTTAAGAGCACTGGCTGCTTTTCCAAAGGTCCTGAGTTCAATTCCCAGCAACCACAAGGTGGCTCCCAGCCATCTATAGTGAGATCTGGCGTCCCCTTCTGGCTCCGGTGTGCAGGCAGAGCACTGTATACATTACAAACAAATACATCTATAAAAAAAATATTTATATAACACAACTGAATTTACAAAGAAACCAAAATGCCCATTACAAAGAGAAGCTTTTTTCCACTCACATCTCTATATTTAGTGCTATCACCACACAAATTGATTCTAATCTAATGAATTGATATTTGACAAATGTCTAAACTGTTAAGACCTTGTAAGAAATGGTGCACTAAAATAAGTTACAGAAATACATAGTAGATGGGTAGAAAATGAACAAAATAAAAGGCTGTGCCACGAGCCTACTGCCACTAAACATGGCTCAAATCATGATTTCCTAATGCATACACAAAATTTTTAAAAATGAATAAACATGAAGGAAGGCCAAGAAGACATAAGAAACTAAAACATAATGTAAGAAAGAGATTACTGCAGCTAGAACTTTCACCTACAGTAGCACATTTAGATAGATGCTATGTTATCATTATAACAAAGGAGGAAAATCATGTAATGATATCTATTTACTAAAGGATGCTAAATTAATGATAGATCATTTACAGGTTTAACATGTAGTTCTGATAACATCTCACTTATTAATCTTTGTTAGATGATGATAAAACTGAAAGGTATTATGTGCTGGCTAGTTTGTTTTTTGTTTGTTTGTTTGTTTTTAAAGATTTATTTATTATAAATACAGTGTTCTGCCTGCATGTGAGCCTGCACGCCAGAAGAGGGCACCAGATCTTATTATATAGATGGTTGTGAGCCACCATGTGGTTGCTGGGAATTGAACTCAAGATCTCTGGAAGAGCAGGCAGTGCTCTTAACCTTGAGCCAACTCTCCAGCCCCATAGGGCATTTTCTTAAATAGTGATTAATGTGGGAAGACCCACTTCTTTGTGAATGGGACCACCCCTGAGCAGTAGTCCTGGGTTCTATAAGAAAGCAGGCTGAGAAAGCCAGGGATAGCAAGCCAGTAAGGAGTACTTGTAAAATGGTATTAATTAAGCTTATCCCTGTCTAGCTTACAAATGAATGAGACTCAGACTATGGTTATTTTATTTGGTTTTATCAATTTATTAATAGCTGGACTGGCTACTTCCCCAGCTGTGTTTCCCAAATACTTGCTGTTTGAATCTTCCTGTGTCTTTTCTACTCCAGCAGTCTAGTGTCCTGGGGGAGCATTTCACTCGGGCACATGTTGCTGCTTCAAGACTAATGGTGACCTCCTCTTCTCCTCCTCCACACTCCAGCTCCTTCTCTTTTCTCTCTTCTTTTCCCCTCCCTGTGACCTCCAGGCTTGTAACTGAAAACCCGCCTACCTCTATTCCCTCCAGTAATTGGCGGTAGCCATTTTTATTTAACCAATAGTTTTAAATTGAGAAGCAAGGTTTGCACAACCAAAGCTGGTGTGCTTGCCTTGGGGCCACCAGTTCTTTATATATTTTTTTAATTAATTTATTCATATTACATCTCAATTGTTATCCCATCCCTTGTATCCTCCCATTCCTCCCTCCTCCCATTTTCCCCTTACTCCCCTCCCCTATGACTGACTGAGGGGGACCTCCTCCCCCTGTATATGCTCATAGGGTATCAAGTCTCTTCTTGGTAGCCTGCTATCCTTCCTCTGAGTGCAACCAGACCTCCCCATCCAGGGGACGTGGTTAAATATGGGGCACAAGAGTTCGTGTGGGACCACCAGTTCTTAGTGTACAGAATTTAGCATTTGAATACACAGCAGCACCAGACTGTGCCCCCCAGAAAGCACTCCTCCTGATGGTCTCCCTCTATCAGCTCTGCCTCTAGGTTCCTACACTGACTTCCCTCAGTGATGGAACATTACCTGGAAGTGTAAGGTGAAATAAACCCTTTCCCCTCCAAGTTGCTTTGGTTATGGTATTTCACCACAGCAACAGTAACCCTAACTAAAACACATGACCAATCAAGAACCACAGGCCCCTTGTGAAATGAAAACTTCTTTGTAGTTCCTACTGTGGAATCCTGTGACTCATGTCTGATTTATGAAGGCTCTACCACTGAGCCCCATCCTCCCTCAAGAGAACAAGAATAACAAATCTTAAAAGTAGCTTAGGCACCTAAGTGAATTTCTGATCTAGCATCAGCTGTTTTATTTTGCAATTCCAAGGAGAAAAATGTGAATGGTCAAGCATTTTCCAATGGCTGGGTATTCAACAAACCATGCATGCTCAGCTTAAAATACTCACGTGGTATGACACGAAATTGTCAAGAAAGAGGAAGCAATTCAAAGGTTGATATCCCAGCCAGTAAGTCAGGTGGAAGGAGCCATCCAGACTTTGCCCAGCTGAACCCTTTTTGGACAACAATGGAACATCTTCATAGATGATGGGTTATGCACAAAAGTGCTGTTCCGGCCAGGCGTGGTGGCGCACGCCTTTAATCCCAGCATTCGGCGGGAGGCAGAGGCAAGTGGATCATTGTGAGTTTGAGGCCAGCCTGGTCTACAAAGCAAGTCTAGGACAGCCATGGCTACACAGAGAAACCCTGTCTCAAAAAACCAAAACCAAAACAAATCAAAAGTGCTGTTCAGAATCTGGTTTGGCCCCCACACTCAACTGTGTTGACGTCCTGAGTCATGTCAGTCTGGCTTGGGCTTTCTACAAGGACCTTGCCCCTGCTGCAGCAGAGCTTAAGGATATGGTCCTTTTGATGTTTGAAGTTCCCCCGCCCCAAAGAAGTAGTACCCATCAAACAGCTTTGGCAAAAGTTGTTCTGTATTGAGTCTGCTCTTCTGTGGACCTTCAGAACCTTTGTACTTTTCTTCCTGTTTGTGTAATTTTGCCTTGCAGCTAGACTTTCACTCAAACAAACTGTACGAGGCAGCATCCATTTGAGAATCCCAAGGACACACATCTAAGCGCCTTCATCATCAAGAACAATAACAAGGGTGCTGTGTTGTCAAACTCAGCACATTTTATCCTTAAGAACTGTCTTGCAGGGCGTGGTGCGCACACCTGTAATCCCAGCACTCGGGAGGCAGAGGTATCTCTGTGAGTTCAAGGCCAGCCTGGTCTACAAAGTTAGTCCAGGATAACCAGGGCTACACAGAGAAACTTTGTTTCGAAAACCAAAAACAAACAAACAAACAAAGAACAAGAAACAAACAAACAAACAAACAAAAACAAAACAAAAAAAAGCCCATTCAAGAACTATCTCAAGTTTACTGAGCATGTTCTGTTCTGAAGAAAGTTCACTGTCTGTAAGCATCAGCAGCCCATTCTTTCATTGCCCAGCATTCATAACCAAGCATTTGATAGTTGAGAATGACACATCTCCTGGTAGCAGCAATAATAATAATAAATTGTCTATGTGGTGCTTTGACTAAGAATAGCCCTCATAGGCTCATATCTGAATGCTTAGTAACCAGGGGTATGGCCTTGTAGAGAAAGTGTGCCACTGGGGGGTGGACTTTGATGTTTCAATAGCCCATGTGAGGCCCAGTATCTCTCACTCTGCCTGCTGATCAAGATGTAGCTCTCAACTACTTCTCCAGTGCCATGCCTGCTGCCATGCTCCCTGCCATGATGATAATGTACTAACCTCTGAAACTGTAAGCAAGCCCCCAATTAAATGCTTTCTTTTATAAGAGTTGCCTTGGTTAGCCAGGCATGGTAGCACACACCTTTAATCCCACTCAGCACTAGGTGGATTGCTGTGAGTTCAAGGCCAGCCTGGTCTACAAATCAAGTCCAAAACAGCCAAGGCTACACAGAGAAACCCTCAAAAAGCAAAGCAAAACAACAACAAAGTTACCTTGGTCTTGGTGTCTCTTCCAGCAATAGAATAATGACTAAGACAGTCTGTATAATGCATGGGTCAGACACAAAACATGTTAACAGCATTCCTGTAGGCACGATAGGACAGTAACACCCTGGCTATATCCGTGTCTATATTCTTTTTCATTATGGAATTGTGAATTTTTCCAATAGCCAGTGGTGTTCACCAAAGCATTCGCTGGAACAGCAATTACACTATCTTCTGGTGCCCAGGACCACAGACTTCATATGATGGTGTTGGGATCATTAGCATTTTGCAAGAAATACTCAACAGAGGGTATATTGCCCTTAATAGAAGCAATATGAAGCAGTCTCCTCTGTGACACCCCCACCCCTGACCCCACCCATAATATTGGGTGACAGCTTCACTGTGGAGGGGTTTGACATTTGTCTGTGACCTAAATTATTCAGCAGAGATGTGAGTGTGCCTGGTGAAAGGCTAAGAGAGACATCTGATATGTCATTATTTCTCCTGAATGTGACGTCAACTTGAAGTCTGTCTGAAGGCAGTGAAGAACAGTCACCATTATGTTTTCTGCAATTGCTAGACTCAGGTCATCAGAGTCTATTCCTGGAAGCCCAATTGAGAGTCAGAGTCCAGAGTCGATGCAAAAGCAAAGGAATTTTATTCAGCTGATGCACCGGGGTCCACCAACCTCTGAGGAGATGGAGGACCTCGTCCTGCAAACGCTGAGGCTTTAAATACCCTTTACAGAAGCAGAACTCAGCACACAGTGGTTAGTTATCAAGTGATAGGCTAACAATAGGTGACCTTTTAGGTGAATGGGGGCCTGAGGTAGTAAATTCTAAGTAGAGTGAGATGGAGGCAGTAAATTTTGAGGGCAGGGTTGAGATGGAAGC
The DNA here is from genome assembly GCF_903995435.1 of Acomys russatus. Classification (NCBI taxonomy): domain Eukaryota; kingdom Metazoa; phylum Chordata; class Mammalia; order Rodentia; family Muridae; genus Acomys; species Acomys russatus. Next base: position 59,101,639 of record NC_067157.1, on the reverse strand, counting down.
TAGTGGAGAAATTTTAACTTGCCCTTCTCAGTTTACTGCTCTTTGCTTGTCCTTGGTATCAGCCTGAGATTTTTAACTTGCTTTGCTCAGCTAACAATGCTATCATTGATGTCTAAGTCCTAGCCACCTGGAGTCTTACATTGCTCAGCTAGCAATGTTACTGTTATGATGACTGAGTTCAGGCCACCTGGACTCTTAACACAAGCAGTGTTAGCCGAACAAAGTCTCTGTCGGAATGCTGCTCCACATCTCCTACACTCTTCCACTGAACCCTACTGCCTGAAGATCTTTCCCACAGACTCTCCTCTCAGGAGTCTCCTTACTCACACTGTCTGCAGACATTATATGCTTCACCAATGGTAAAGGGACCTCAGTCAATCTTCTACAGCAGAGCCACTGGCTAATAAGTCTGTTTCACCATTCACTGGGGCAGAAGGACATTGTCCAATTCCTCTTGGGAATCAAATCTACCAGCTTCTTCCCTGGCCTTAAACTCCTGGTTGATCTCAGCTAAAGATTTCTTCTGCTGCTTTTATGCCCATGTTTTGGAATCTGCTTTAGCCCTCTTAGAAACAACATCATGAGTACCCGTAGCAACAAACTTGTAGACACTGATGCTTGCTGGGCTTTGTCATCCTTCACCTTTTGTGGCTGGGTTTGTACTGACACTTTACTCACAGCATATCTGACCTTCTTACTTCCAGGGCTAATCCACATTTTTATTGAAATTTTCTTTCTTTCTTTTCTTTTTTGGTTTTTCAAGACAGGGTTTCTCTGTGTAGCCTTGGCTTTCCTAGACTCACTTTGTAGACCAAGCTGGCCTCCAGCTTACAGCAAGAAATCTGCCTGCTTCTGCCTACTGAGTGCTGGGATTAAAGGTGTGCGCCACCATGCCCTGCTACTCTTCCTTTCTTCATCACCAAATAAAAGTGTCCTAGATGTGTCATCTACTGGGTCTAAAAGTTTGCTATCATGTAGCATATTTTGAAGCTTACTATAAAGCTGGATCATGCTGTTCAATTGTCTGCTTATCTGCTTATCTTGAGAATAAACAGGATTGGTGTATTTATCTAGGATCCAAGCTGGAGTGTAACACACCGGACAGTCTGATACAACACAGTCACTCATACAATCACTACAGATGTGTTCACACCCTCCGAAACGCAAGGGCCGCTTCAGAATGGTGGAGCAGCAGGACCGCACAGCAGCTTCTCCAGGAGACCTAGCGCTCAGTTGTGGACCTAGTGTTAGTAATCAGGCAATAATACAGTCACCCCTTAAGGTCCTGATGACGGCGGGAAAACAGGCCACACATCACCACCCTCGCCAGCAGGACTCAGCCCCTTAAGCCACCTGTGCACTTTCTGCACTTGCGCTAGATAGTTTATAAAGTGAACTCCTCCCATTTCTCTCCCTCCCTCCCTCCCTCTCTCCCTCCCTCCTTCTCTTCCTCGTTCACCCCATGTGTGTCTCCAGAGACGGTTCCTGTATCTCCCTTTAAACCTTTTTGTTTTTTTGTTTTTTGTTGGTGGTGGTGGTGGTGGTGGTGGTGGGTTTTTTTCTTTCCTTCTTTCTTTCTTTCTTTCTTTTTTTTTTTTTTTTTTTTTTTTTGGTTTTTCGAGACAGGGTTTCTCTGTGTAGCCTTGGCCATCCTGGACTCACTTTGTAGACCAGGCTGGCCTCGAACTCACAGTGATCCGCCTGCCTCTGCCTCCCGAGTGCTGGGATTAAAGGCGTGCGCCACCACGACCGGCGGTTTGTTTTTTTTTTCTAGACGGGGTTTCTCTGTGTAGCCTTGCCTGTCCTGGACCTGCTTTGTGGACCAGGCTGGCCTCGAACTCACAGCAATCCACCTGCCTCTGCCTCCCGAGTGCTGCTCCCTATTAAACCTCTTAAGTGGATTCTAGGACCTCAAGACTGCTGGCTCTATGACCTACACCACAGGAGGAGGCTTTCTCCTGAAGCAGACCCTAGCAGGACACCCTGCTGGTCACCACAGGATTCGCTGCGTGGAGTTTCTGAGCCCTCAAGACGCCTTGTTTCAATTTTCGGATTTGGTTTTTGGTTTGTGAAGAAAGGATTTCTCTGTGTACCCTTGGCTGTCCTGGACTTGCTACCCTAGAACTCACAGAGGTCCTCCTGCCTCTGCTGGGTGCATGCCTGACAGTGAGGTCTTCCCTCTCCTTCCACAGTCTCCTCCCTTTCCCCTCCCCCTTCAGAGCTGAGGACAGAATCCAGGGCCTTGTGTTTGAGTTAAATCCCCAAACAGTGTTTCAATTCTGTTTGTTGTTTGTTTTTGTTTTTCAAGACAGGGTTTCTCTGTGTAGTCTTGGTTGGCCTTGAGCTAACACGTGCCTCTGCCTCCCAAGTGCCGAGTGCTGGAATTAAAAGGCATAATCTACCACGCCCAAGATGGCAGTTTCTTATAGTCTCTATAACCAAAAACTTCATCTTTTCACAGAACTAAGGACAGAGGTCCATCTTTGTCTTCTGTGCTCTTTGGCCTTCTCAAGTCAGAAATTCCTCAGTCAACATGTGAAATGGAATCATTCCACTCAGATCTTACCAGGAGCGCCCGCAAGGATAAACCCCAAACCAGGGCATCTCTGTCCAGATCAGCTTCAGGAACAGCAACATTTTGATCCACGCAACAAAAATGATAAGGCCAGAAATCAAGAAGTCAAAGGAAAGTCCAAACCCATGCTTAAGTGGACAACAGCTTTCCCCAGCACACTCAAAGGACAAATGAGATCTGAGGAAAGTAAGAGAACTATGGAAGAAGAGCTCAGAACAGGCCAGAAAACAAATACAGAAGACACAGTCGAATCACTTATTAGATCAGAAATCTCAAGAATTGAAGGAGAATGTGGGCAATGTTTCAGTGATAAGTCAAATGTCAATAAGCACCAGAGGACACACAAAGGGGAGAAGCCCTATGTCTGCAGGGAGTGTGGGCAGGGCTTTACACAGAAGCCACACCTCATCCTTCACCAGAGGACACACACAGGGGAGAAGCCCTATGTCTGCAGGGAGTGTGGGCGGGGCTTTACACAGAAGCCACACCTCATCCTTCACCAGAGGACACACACAGGGGAGAAGCCCTATGTCTGCAGGGAGTGTGGGCGGGGCTTTACACAGAAGCCAAGCCTCATCAGTCACCAGAGGACACACACAGGGGAGAAGCCCTATGTCTGCAGGGAGTGTGGGCGGGGCTTTACACAGAAGCCAAGCCTCATCCGTCACCAGAGGACACACACAGGGGAGAAGCCCTATGTCTGCAGGGAGTGTGGGCGGGGCTTTACACAGAAGCCACACCTCATCCTTCACCAGAGGACACACACAGGGGAGAAGCCCTATGTCTGCAGGGAGTGTGGGCAGGGCTTTACAGTGAAGCCAAGCCTCATCAGTCACCAGAGGACACACACAGGGGAGAAGCCCTATGTCTGCAGGGAGTGTGGGCAGGGCTTTACAGTGAAGCCAAGCCTCATCCGTCACCAGAGGACACACACAGGGGAGAAGCCCTATGTCTGCAGGGAGTGTGGGCGGGGCTTTACAGTGAAGCCAAGCCTCATCCGTCACCAGAGGACACACACAGGGGAGAAGCCCTATGTCTGCAGGGAGTGTGGGCGGGGCTTTACAGTGAAGCCAAGCCTCATCCGTCACCAGAGGACACACACAGGGGAGAAGCCCTATGTCTGCAGGGAGTGTGGGCGGGGCTTTACACAGAAGCCAAGCCTCATCCTTCACCAGAGGACACACACAGGGGAGAAGCCCTATGTCTGCAGGGAGTGTGGGCGGGGCTTTACAGTGAAGCCACACCTCATCCTTCACCAGAGGACACACACAGGGGAGAAGCCCTATGTCTGCAGGGAGTGTGGGCGGGGCTTTACAGTGAAGCCAAGCCTCATCAGTCACCAGAGGACACACACAGGGGAGAAGCCCTATGTCTGCAGGGAGTGTGGGCGGGGCTTTACAGTGAAGCCAAGCCTCATCCGTCACCAGAGGACACACACAGGGGAGAAGCCCTATGTCTGCAGGGAGTGTGGGCGGGGCTTTACACAGAAGCCAAGCCTCATCCTTCACCAGAGGACACACACAGGGGAGAAGCCCTATGTCTGCAGGGAGTGTGGGCGGGGCTTTACAATGAAGCCAAACCTCATCCGTCACCAGAGGACACACACACACACACACACACACACACACACACACGCGCGGGAGAAATACTATCTTTTGAAGAAAGATAAGAAAGCCAATAGCAATAAAACTACCCCTCAACAATCACAGGAAGACAAATGTAGCCAGTAAACATCTTTCTACCTGTTCTACTAAAACTTTTGAGGAGTCTGCTTATTTTCTAAATTCAAGAGTATAAAATGACCAGAAAATTAGCTGGGCGGTGGTGACGCACGCCTTTAATCCCAGCACTCGGGAGGCAGAGGCAGGCGGATCACTGTGAGTTCGAGGCCACCTTGGTCTACAAAGTGAGTCCAGGACAGCCAAGGCTACACAGAGAGACCCTGTCTCAAAAAACTAAAAAAACAAAAAACAAAACAACAACAACAAAAAACAAAATGATCAGAAAATTAATTAAATCCCCACATTTTCTTTTCAGTTTAATGAAAAAAGATTATTCTGTGTAGTCCTGTCTATCCTGAAACTTGTGTTGAACAGGCTGGTCTCAAAATCAGATCTGCCTGCTTCTGCCTCCAAGCACTAAAATGAAAGGTGTGTGCTGACAGTCCCATTAAAAATTTTCAGGGAGGGGGCTGGAGAGATGACTCAGAGATTAAGAGCACTAACTGTTCTTCCTAAGGTCCTGAGATCAATTCCCAGCAACCACATGGTGGCTCACAACCATCTATAATGAGGTCTGGCCTGCAGGTGTACATGAGGGTAGAATACTGTATAAATAATAAATAAAATATTTTAAAACTTTTTTTCAGGGAGCTCATGGTGGCTCACACCTTTAATCCCAGCACGCGAGAGGCAGAGGCAGGTAGATCTCTGTGAGTTCGAGGCCAGGTTGGTCTACAAAGTGAGTCTAGGAGAGCCAAGGCTACACAGAGAAATACTGTCTCAAAAAACCAAAAATAAATAAATAAATAAAATTTCCATTTTCATGACATGAGATGAGCTAGAAAACAAACAAAAAGACAGTTTTTATTTTATTTATTTATTTAACTTCCTGGTCTAATAAAGTTTGTCTCCATACAAATCTGAAGTCCAATGACTGATATGTCTTCTTCCCCAATAAATAAACCAATTCAAATTAGATTCAAGTGTCTGGTTGGGTGTGGTGGCGCATGCCTTTAATCCCAGCACTCTGGGAGGCACAGGCAGGTGGATAACTGAGAGTTGGAGGCCAGCGTGGTCTACAAAGCGAGTCCAGGACAGCCAAGGCTACACAGAGAAATCATATCTCAAAAAACAAAGCAAACAAACAAAAAAACCAAGATAGGCTTTCTACTAGTTGACTAACAAGTCCAAGGTAGCATCGCTGAAGGTCCCATCGTCCTACTGTCATGTCTAAGTCAGAGTCTCCCAAGGAGATGGAACAGCTGTAGAAGCTCTTCATCGGTGGGCTGAGCTTCGAAACAACCGACCAGAGTCCGAGGTGCCATTTTGAACAATGGGGGACACTCACTGGCTGTGTGGTAATGAGACATCCAAATACCAAGAGATCAGGGGTTTTGGGTTTGCCACTGTGGAGGAAGTGAATGCAGCTATGAATGCAAGACCACACAAGGTAGATAGAAGAGCTGTGGAACCCAAGAGAGCTGTGTCAAGAGCTCATTAATTATGAAGGAAAAATAGACAAATGAGAATGAGAGGTCCTATTATCAGGGCGAGGCATTAGAAGAGGGGAGACTACCACCAATTGGTGAGGGGAGGTACCCTGGTTTGGCCATCCCAGCCCCTCATTCGGGTTTCCTGGAGAAGCAGAGGGTAAAACGTCCCAGTCCAGGCATATTGGGTAGGTGCCCTCTTGAGCCTGGAGACTCAAGCACTGACATCCCAGTAGTCTGGCAGCAGAAGGGGTGGTGAGAATCACAGTGTAGGGTCCTTTCCAGCGAGGCTCTAGAGACCTGGGAGATGACTGCTTGAGGCCAACTCTGGTGTGGGGGCAGACAGGTAGCTGTCAGCGTTCTAGTGGAGAAGGGACTGGGAAAGGAGATGTAGGTAGATGCCGGGCCAGCAGTGGGGGGTGGGCTGAGAGGTGGGACAGGCCTCCCATATAGGAGGAGTTCAGAAAGACTTAACATGTAGGAGAGCACGGGATGGCTCAGAGGCGGGTAAGCGCAATGTGGAGGAGAGAGGGCCAAGATAAAGCAAGTGTGAGAGAGAGCTTGGTGAGCTGCTGTTTAGTGAGTGTGTTTGTTCTCTATCTTCCTAGAGAATTGTTGGCGGTGGGGGATATGAAGTTTCCAGGAGAAACTGAGAACTTCCGACATGATCTCGATGACCTTTGTTTGGCTGGTCTGTGGCATGCCAAACTGATTATGTGTTCAAGGAGCGCCTGAGCCACCACGGCCACCATTTCCCTGGTGGTGGGAAATGCCTCGATCCAACCTGTAGAAGTGCCAACATGGGTGAGGAGGGACTGTAGTGGAAGTTTTGGTTTCTTTAAAAAAAACAAAAAAACAAAAAAACCTCCGTCTGCTATGTAAATAGATTTTTGTTTTAATCCCAAGCATGGGATATGGAGCTGTCTTTAGTTTGTCCACAGCTGACAATTGTACAGCTCAGGGAGGGGTATGGTATTTGCCAGTTGGAGTAGTTTAATTGTGAGGACTTGGAGAGGGTATAAATTCCAGAGCCCAGAGAGAGAAAAGGATGCTCTGACAAAGAAAAGGACACTTTGGGGAGATGCCCCAAGAACGAAGAAGGCTGTTGCATTGGCTGTTTGCTGGTTAGCTGGACTGCTGGGTATCCTGACTATGAAGATTAGAATTGCCCTGAGGGACTAAATCTAAAGAGTCTACGTTCCCTGTTCCTTCTAACCTCCTTTCTCATCTACCTAGGATCGGAGGGTTGGAAGGGAGGTAGAGGCATAAGAAACCCTAAATGAAATAGTTTAAATAAAGCTACAACAAGATGAGCAGGCATGTGGCTGAAGTCAATCTGCCAGTCCTCGGCCAGTTGGTGTCCTCGGAGCTGGTGCAGGGGCTGACAGATCTGGAGAGGCCCCTGCAGGTGGGTCCTGGCACACATCTGGCAGGAAGTGTGGGCCTGTGAAATGTGGGCTCAGAGGTCAGTAGGACCAAAAAGGGACTCTAAGAATTGGGATAGGATAGCCAGGCATGGTGGCGTATGCCTGTGATGCCAGCACGCAGAGGCAGGCGGACCACTCTGAGTTCAAGGCCAGCCTGATCTACGAAGTGAGTCCAGAATAGCTAAGGTTTCACAAAGAAACCCTGTCTTGGGGTGGGGGTGGGGGTAAGGAACTGGAATAGAGCCTTCAGGCTGATGTGTAGGCTCTGGTGGATGTCAGGGATGATAGAAGGTACCTGATTCTGGGGAAGATTATGTGGCCCCTTTGCCAAGGAAATTATTTGGTGAACGGGTTGTTTTGCTTTTTGCTTTTTCAAGACAAGGTTTCTCTGCGTAACAGCCATAGTTGTCCTGTTTGTAGGCCTTTGTAGATCAGGCTAGCCTCGAACTTACAGCAATCCACCTGCCTCTGCCTCTGCCTCCTGAATCTTGGGATTAAAGGCTTGCACCACCATGTTCAGATGGAAATTATTTTTTTTCCTCCAGCTGGTACTGAGGTCTGTAGGAGGATGTCAGGAAGGGGATGTGCCCTGTGGGTCTGGAGGAAGCCAAAACCCAGGCTACTGCATCAGGTCTGGCACTACCCAGGGCCACTGGGCCAGTGGAGGTCTGCTGCCCCTGGCAGTGAATTATGTCAACCTCTGCTGGGAGCTGGAGAGCCTCCACGTTTGGCTACAAGAGGGCCATTGCCAATGAGTGTGCTCTTGGTGGTGAGAAAGCCACTTTCCTTCAAAGGGCAGAGTGCGTATGAGCTATTAAGAAAGAATACTTAAGGCCAGGCATGCCCAGCAGAGGCAGGCAGATCTTTGTGAGCTCAAGGTCAGCCTTGTCTACAGAGTCCAGGACAGCCAAGGCTACACAGAGAAACCCTGTCTCAAAAAACCAACCAAACAAAATTAGCTTAAAAAAGAAGGCATACTTAGAATCAGTGTAGGTGTTAGCCCATCCAGCTCTGGCTATTTGAAGTATGCTAGTTAAGCCGAATAGCTCAGCCTTCTGAGAAGAGATCCCTACTGGGAGTGGTTTGCCTCAACTGTTTCAGTGACAGGGACTATATAGCATTGGCTGCCTGCTGGTTTCCTGGTCTGTCTATGAGAGAGCTCCCATCCACAAAGAGGGCAAGTTGGGGGATCTGTGAGGAGTAGGTTTAGAAGACTGAGCTGAGGTAGGCATAGAGCCTGCACAGGCTCTGGGCAGGACTGAGATGGGATTATTAAAATAGCATGGGATGCAGAGAAGAGTTATAGGCTCTAGGGCAGGACTGGAGGTCAGGGTAATTAGGGGGGTTTCTAGAAACAGAAGATGAAAGGCTTGGTCCCATGAGAGTTGGAGGAGGGAGAGAGAAATGACATGGAAAGTCTGAGAGGTGATGGGTGGACTATACCGTGATAGGCGAGGACAGAGCGGTCTTGAGAGCTTCCAGGGTGAGTCACCCCACTGCTAGGGCTCTCAGACATGGCTGCCATCCATACAGGAGGATCTAGCTGTTTGGACAAAAAGGCTAAGGCCCCATGGGATGGCCCAACAAATTGAACTAAGACCTGTGACCACTCCCACCCTCTCATCTGTGGTAAGGGCTGGTGGAGTCCGGGAGTAGCAGGATAGGGGTCGCTAAGAGGGCATCCCGTAGTAAAGAGTAGTGTCAGCGTGGGCAAGGTGCCATAGCCCTATAATCCCAGCACTTGGGAAGGCAGAGGCAGGTGGATCTCTGAGTTCGAGGCTAGTCTAGACTACAAAGTAAGTTCAGGACAGCCAGGGCTGTCACACCGAGAAACTCTATCTCGAAAAACAAAAACAAAAAACCAAAACACACACTCAGAAAACAAAAACAAAAAAAGAACCCAAACAATTAGAGAGTCAAGTCTGGACCAGGGAGCACTATCTCAGATCTGAAGTGTAATTGGGTGCCTTAGTCAGGGTTTCTGTTGTGTGACAAGACATCATGACCAAAGGAAACGTGGCAAGAAAAGAGTCACAGTCTATTGCTGAAGGCAGTCTAGGCAGGAGCTGATGCAGAGGCCATGGACAGGTGCTGCTACTAACTTGCTCCTCATGGCTTGCTCAGCTTGCTTTTCTATAGCACCCAAGACCACCAGCTGCCAGTCAGGGGAAGAATGTAATCCATTCCCTCTGGAGTAATCCTAAAGCCTCATCTGTGTGTGTGTATGTGTGTGGTGTGTGTGTGGTGTGTGTGTGTGTATGTGTGTTATAGATGATAGATGAGAGAGAGAGAGAGAGAGAGAGAGAGAGAGAGAGAGAGAGAGAGAGAGAGAGAATAGTAGAGAATTACTTAGCCATTAAGAACAGAATCTTGGGGCTGGAGAGGTGGCTCAGAGGTTAAGAGCACTGGCAGCTCTTCCAGAGGTCCTCAGTTCAATTCCCAGCAACCACATGGTGGCTCACAGCCATCTATAATGAGATCTGCTGCCCTCTTCTGGAGTGTAGGCACACATGCAGGCAGAACACTGTATACTTAATAAATAAATAAACTTAAAAGAAAAAAACAGAATCATGTCTTTTTCAAGAAAATGGATGCAATTAGGTGTCATGTTTAGCACAATAATCCCGACTCAGAAATACAAGTATTGTAGGTTACCTGTCATGTGTGCAAATCTAAGTAAACAGAAGGCATGAATGTAGAAGAGGATTTATTATGGAACAGGGCCAGGAATCAGTGAGCAGGGACAAGTGTGGGTAAAAGGGAAGATAAATACCTTACACACACATGTGAAAATGTCACAATCAAACTCACTACTTTGTACAATTAATACACACAAATTAAAATGTAGAAAAATGTCACCTTTAAAAAAGACTATTAGGGCTGGGCAGTGGTGGCACACGCCTTTAATCCCAGCATTCGGGAGGCAGAGGCAGGCAGATCGCTGTGAGTTCGAGGCCAGCCTAGTCTACAAAGTGAGTCTAGGACAGCCAAGGCTACACAGAGAAACCCTGTCTCAAAAAACTCAACCAACCAAACAAACAAACAAAAAAACACTATTGAGGGACTGCCTTCACCTACCAACTTCCTACCTAGACTTCCCACATCCTCCTCCAGGGTTTAGCCTGGTGACCATCCACCACCCCCCCATCCTTATCATCCCATCCCCACCCCAACACCTGCAACCCACCAGATCTAGCTTGAGTCCCACAGCCAGGGCTCCAGACTAGTCTGCACCTTGCAGCAGCTGGCCTCTAGGTTTCCCCAAAGTCCCACGTACTGTGGCTAGACCTAGTCCCACCAGTCCTACCATCTCCTCCCGAGCCACAGCCAAATGCCAGGCATCCTCCAGGTCAAACCTTAGCTGCATCCAGCCACCAGGCACCGTGCCCTGCCTCCACCATCCGACTCCATGCCCAAACACCCCACATCGTTCTCCAGGCTATAACCCAGTGAGAACCCCTGACCACCTCATACATCCACTTCCCACAATCTATCTGTTTTAGCCTGGGTTCCACAACCAGTGTACCAGCCTAGTCTAGCCGTTCCTTCCTTGATTACAGAGGAGCCCTAGACTGGGGCCAGAAACCCCGCTACCTATTCACCAAGCAAAGAATTCTTCCATGTCATATCCAACCTTTCCACTCAGACCCATACTTCCCAGGTTGGAACAGAAAGCACATCCTGTGCACCAGCCATGCTTCCTTTGCCCACCTGACTGCATTCCACTCAAAACATTTATAATCCTTGACCCAACCCACCCTCACATCGTCTCCACCAGCCTGATCCATCCATAGCAAACTTAGAACTAACAAAGGAAGTCCACATGCCCAAATATCATCACAGAAATACCAACAATATGAAAAATCAAGCCAGCACCTTCTCTGTAAATCCTACCAGTTCTATAAAAATGTTTGCCAATGAAAATTACCTGGATGAATTCCAAGACACAGAAGTTAAAAGAGCAAACATAAACCTCCTCAAAGAATTCAAGGGGTTTTTTTTTTTTTTTTTTTTTTTTTTTTTAAGGCACAAAGAAACAACTCAACAAAATAAAGAAGAAAGCACTAAGGAGAATAAATGCCCGAGTGATGCCCAAGAAAACACAAACACAAGGCTGTGGGAAGGAGTAAGCTTTGTCACAGGTGGGAGCAGTCTTGGTGGGCTTTACCCTTGGGCACCCCATGAATACCTTGTGACAGACTGAGTGGAGCCATCCTGGGTTTGGAATTCAGGAAGCAGACCTGGGAACCCCACCTGGACTATTGTCTTTCTAATGGACCCTCACCGGGAGAAGGAGCCGGGTCCTTCCCACATGACTGAGGGAAGTTGGGGAAGAGAGAATAACAAAGTCGGCTGCAGGGAGAGCATGAGGGGGCAGCGGAGAAGCTGGATCAGGACGCCGGCCAGAGAGACACCTAAGGATCCGCCCCGTGGAACGGCTACCGGAAGGTTCACTCTTTTGTCCCTTTAACCTTTTTCCTTCTTGTATAAGCTAGTTGGGTTACATAATAAAGTTTAATTGCTAAGAAGCAGAGTCAACATCTGGCGCACAACGTGGGGCCCGATGGGTTCCACAGTCCCTAAGGGTATGGAGGAAGAGTCAGTATTCGAAAGTATAGAAATGCTGTTTCAGGGTATCAGCAAAGTTGCAACTGCTGTTGCAAAACTTTTTCCTGCATTATACTTAGAGGGAATTCTCTGTTTTTTCATTGTCCTTTTATTACAATATTTCATGTTTAGAAGGATTAGAAGAAAGGCTAATGACATAGAAAAGCCAGAAGGGGCCGTAAGTTCTATCCTTTTGGAAAAGATTGCAGATTTGACTGGACATATGGAAAGGCTGAAGAAAGAAAAGGAAATGATGGGAAAGCAAAAAGAATTTTTGGTAATTGGTAGTGATGAAGGACAGAAAATAGAGAGACTGGAAAGCCAGAAAAAAACCAGAAGAGTCAATAAGCTCTATCCTTTTGGAAAGAATTACTAACTTGACTGAACAAATGGGCAAAATGCAGAAAAGACTGGAAGGGCTGGAAAAGCAGAAGGCACCTGTGATTAAAAAGGATAGAGATGGTCAGAAACCAGAGGCAAAGGAAGCCAGACCGACCAAAAGGTCTTTGGAAGTAAATGTCCCAGTGGAGAATACCTCCACAGTCGCCCAGACACCTTCAGCTTTTCCAGTCACTGTAAGACATGTGCCTGAGCAAAATGGTGCTGAGGGTTATGAAATGGCCTGGCGTCCTGTAGACATGATGGATTTAAAACATTTTAAGGAAACCGTCGTCAAATATGGTATGCACTCTACATTCGTTAAACAAATGTTAAATAGCTGGGCCACACAAAATAGACTTGTTCCCCAAGATTGGAAAATTTTAGTTTCAGCGGTATTGGAAGCAGCACAACAGTTACAGTGGTTATCATGGTGGCGAACAGAGGCTATAAAAATAGAACAGGAAAATACGACACAGGGAATAAATATTAATAGAGATCAATTGCTTGGTGAAGGACAATATACTAATATTAGAGAACAAATTCAAGCTGAAGATAGGGTGATTGAACAATGTCGTAAGGCAGCCTTGAGAGCTTGGGAGCTGGTAGAGGAACCTTGGAAAACAACTATTCCCTTTACTAAAGTGTTCCAAGGACCCTTGGAGCCCTTTACAGAATTCTTGCAGAGGTTAGGATCTGCTATAGATAAGGTGATGCCAGATTCTGACAACAAACAGGCATTAAAACTTATCATGGCTTATGAGAATGCAAATGCTGACTGTAAGAGGGTGCTTAGACCATTAAAGGAAAGAGGCGCTCCACTAGATGACTGGGTAAAGGAGACAGTTAATATCAACTCTCAGGAGTATCAAAATAATATTGTGGGACAAGCTTTAGCCAGAGAGCCCAGATATCCTAATACTCGGTGCTTCAATGGTGGTAAAATTGGTCATGTGCAAAGAAACTGTAGAGATAGAAGGTGCAATAACCCAGGAGAAAACGTAACTCGTAGGGGAGAACAAGGAGGTTCTGGTTATGATGGTAATGAGGTGCCAAGACTCCCAGGGTACTGTAGTCGCTGTGGGAAAGGGAAACGTTGGTCTCGGGATTGTCAGTCTAAGAGAGATGTGCAAGGCAATATCTTGCCAACGGGAAACGGCAGGAGGGGGCCATCGGCTCGGGCCCCCATAAACAATGCCAGCCGAATTCCTTTGGCCAGTCAGGAAGTGACAAACCCGCAGGAAAACGGGAACTGAGTGTTAGTGATCTAATGCATGCTACTGAAGGCAGTGCAGCCTTGGATCTGGCTTCAAACATGTCTCTTACCCTATCTCCCCAGGTTGAATGTTACAAATTAAATACTGGTGTTTTCGGATCTTTGCCTTCAGGCACAGTAGGAATGGTTCTGGGAAGAAGTGGGCTGACTTCTCATGGTTTTATTGTGCATACCGGTATTATAGACAGAGATTCTAAAGAGGAAATAAAAATCATGGCATGTGTGAAAAAGGAGATGAAAATCAATGCCGGGGATAGAATTGCCCAACATCTACTGTTTCCTTACATTAAGGGCAAAGCCGCTCCAGTGGAAAGGACTGGTGCATTCGGAAGCACAGGGACCCGGGTGTTCTGGCAAACAGTAATTAATGATCAGAGACCTAAGTTAATTGTACAATTGAATGGTGTTAAAATAGAAGGCTTGGTAGACAGCGAAGCAGATGTCTCCATCATTTGCCAGAAGTATTGGAACCAAAATTGGCCACTTAAGAAGGTTTATACAGAAATTGTAGGAATTGGTAAGCTATCTCAAATAAAACAAAGTGTACAGTGGCTTGAGTGTGTGGGACCAGACGGGCAGATAGGGAGGCTGAAACCCTATGTGGCTGACATTCCCATAAATCTATGGGGAAGAGACCTCTTACAGCAGTGGGGTACTCAGATTACTATTCCTGCAAATACCGAGATAAACAAGGTTGAAACTATGGGTGAACTGGCACACGCTTCTGGGGAAGAGATTCATGTAAGTGATCAGGAGCGACCACAAGCTATGCCCATTGTCCAACCTCAGAACTCTTCAGGTTTAGAGTGTCAAAATTTTTAAGGGGGGCCACTGCTGAGATACCAACCACCTTGCCCCAAAAATGGATTTCAAACAGACCCATATGGCAGGAGCAGTGGCCCTTAACAAAAGAAAAGTTACAGGTGCTTCACGGTTTAGTGAAGAAGCAGCTGGAGGCTCAACACATCGAAGAATCATCCAGTCCCTGGAATTCCCCTGTGTTTGTGGTAAGAAAGAAATCAGGTGGATGGAGAATGATAACAGATTTGAGGGCCATAAACAAGGTGATTCAACCCATTGGTTCACTTCAACCTGGAATTCCTTTGCCTTCCTTGCTACCTAGGTCTTGGCATATAATTACAATTGATTTAAAAGATTGTTTTTTCACCATACCTTTACATGAGAAGGACAGGGAAAGGTTTGCTTTCTTAGTACCTGCTCTGAACAGTAATTCTCCAATGAAGAGATATCATTGGAAGGTACTTCCACAGGGAATGTTGAATAGCCCAACTTTATGCCAGTATTTTGTGCAGCAACCTTTAGAAATAATTCGTAAGCAATTTCCTCAATCTATCATATACCATTACATGGATGATATTCTGCTAGCTGATTCTGATCCTAGCGTTATAGAAAAAATGTTTCAGGAAGCACAAAGAATTCTACCATGCTGGATATTACAGATTGCTGTGGAAAAAATACAAAGAGGAGATTAAATTACCTATTTAGGCTATAAAATAAGTGAACAAAAAATTCGACCACAAAAGGTACAGATCCATAGAGATCAATTGCAAACTCTTAATGACTTTCAAAGATTATTGGGAGATATTAACTGGTTAAGGCCTACAATTGGTTTAGCTACCTATGAGCTAAGTAACTTGTTCCAAACTTTACAAGGGGATTCAGATTTAAACAGTCCTAGATGTCTGACCGCTGAGGCAGAAAAGGAGTTAATTCTGGTGGAGCAAAAACTTCAAAAGGCATATGTGGATAGAATCGATCCTGAACTTGGTTGCATTCTGGTTATTTTGCCTTCGAAATATTCTCCAACTGGGCTTCTTATGCAAAGGGAAGACAGGATTATAGAATGGATATTCCTGGCAAATAAACAGAGCAAAAAATTGAAAACATACATAGAGAAAATTTCTGAATTGATTACAAAGGGAAGAATAAGATTGCGCCAACTGTCAGGGATGGACTCGATGGAAATTGTAGTGCTTCTTACTGATTCTGAGATTATGTCTTTATGGGTAATTAATGAAGATTGGCAAAAAGCTTGTAGTAACTATTTGGGAGACATTAACAATAGATACCCAAAAAGCAAACATATACAGTTTATAAAAAGAACTAATTGGATCCTTCCACATATTGTAAAGAGGTCACCAATCTCAGGGGCACCCACCTTTTTCACTGATGCAAATAAATCAGGTATGGTTGGTTATAAGTCTGAGAAAATGACCAAGGTGATTAAAAGCCCATTTACCTCAGTTCAAAAATCAGAATTATATGCAATCCTTATGGTATTGTTAGATTTTCCTGAATCTCTTAATATAATTACTGACTCTCAATATGCTGAAAGAGTTGTTTTGCATATAGAAACTGCTGAATTTACTCCTGATAACACAGAATTGACTACCTTATTTATAGAACTGCAACAGGTCATCAGAAGCAGAAATTATCTCTTGTATATTACTGATATTCGATCCCATACAGGTTTACCAGGCCCATTGGCACAAGGAAATGAAGAGATCGACAAATTATTAATAGGTAATGTATTCGAAGCCTCAAAATTTCATGAAAAACATCATGTCAATGGTAAGGGGTTGAAGAAAAGATTCTCTATCACTTGGCAACAAGCCAGAGAAATAATTAATAAGTGTCCTACATGTTCCTTATATAGTCAACTACCATTACCTGTGGGAATTAACCCTAGAGGTAACAAAAGGAACGAAATTTGGCAGATGGATGTGTTTCATTTTGCAGAATTTGGGAAAATGAGGTATGTTCATCATACCATTGATACATATTCAGGTTTTCAGTGGGCAACTGCCTTAAGTTCTGAAAGGGCTGACTGTGTGATTACTCATTTGCTGGAAATAATGGCATTTATGGGAATACCTGCACAAATTAAGACTGACAAAGCTCCTGCATATGTGTCCCTTAAGATGAAAAACTTCTTTATGTATTATAATATAAAACATGTTACTGGTATACCTCACAACCCCACAGGACAAGCAGTTGTGGAAAGAGCTAATCGTACCTTAAAAGAAATGCTTATTAAACAAAAGGGAAGGGTAAAGACACCCCGGGACCGATTAAATAATGCTTTGTTGACTCTAAATTTTCTTAATGTGAATGATGAAGGGGCGTCAGCTGCGGAGAGACATTGGGTGATAGAAAAAACTGAGGAGTTGGGACAAACAATATTCTACAAGGACTTGTCAAGTATGAAATGGAAACCTGGGGTAGTTTTGAGATGGGGTCGTGGGTATGCATATGTTTCCACAGGAAATGAAAAAATATGGCTACCAACTAAACTTATAAAGATTAGATCTGACCATATAGCAAGTGAGTCTTAAGAGCTACCTGGTCCTTAACAACTTGACATTTTTTCTTACAGCTTGTAGAACTAATGCCCTCTTCTGTCCTGTTGGTGTATATGCAGGCGGAGCCCTGTATTTGCAAAAAGCAGGACAAGGCTGTAGACAAAGCAGGCAGCATGGGTGATTTAACCTCAAAAGCATGCCTCTGGCATCTTGAGCAAGGTGCCTCAACTGATGTTTCCTTGAAAAACTATACATGTACTAACATCCGTATTAATGATTTCAAAAGTCTGTTTACTTTCAGAGCAAAAAACAGGACAATTATGAAGATCGAATTTCTGCCACTGGCACTACTGCTTCTTCCCGAATTTGCATGCATATTAACAATGAATCGAGTAGCCAATAGGATCGATCCCAAAAGGACTGGACAAAAACAGCTAGCTTTTTCAGCACTTGGCCAATATATTATTTTTCTAGGGTACCCAAAAAAGATTTTTCTCCGAAACAGCATAAAGTAATTTTGAGAACACGACGCCCCCATTCCCAGTAGGTGGAGTGGGTGTTTTTGGTGGGTTACCAATGCTCATCTTTGCCTAACGGGGTTAGTTACAATTAATAAACTTTCATTTGGGGTTTCTTTCTTCTATCTTTCTTTCTCTCTTACTTTCTATCCCTTTTAATATTAAGGGAAAGGGGGGAAGGAAGGGAGGACACATGTTGTAGACTAAAAGTAGATTATTGAATCTACTAACTTCAAAAATCTTACATTGGTATTGTAGATTGAAGAAAATTTAAGACTTTTGATTGATGGAAATTTAAGACTTCAACTTTTGCTTCATTGATAAAAATTTAAATTGTATACTGTCATTCATTTTTGCCTTAGGTATTGTATGTTATATGTTGACAAAATATTATATATTGTATGTTAGAATCTTAAATTCATTTTATTCAATGTTTATTTAATGTATTATTCATGTACCACTAATGTCTTAGGAAAAACTGTTCAGGAAGATTGGGGATAAAAGTTGATATTTAGTTACGAAAAAATCCTACTAGATACTAACTTACTTTGTCATAGAACAGGTTTGTTTAATTTCTTGTATATGTCTCCAAAGGAATAGTAGCTAACTGTAGGAATAGATAGAGTTGGTTTTCAAACTCTTCAGAGATCCACAGAATATGGCATTTAAGGATGAGGGCTTTCCTGACAGAGAGAGACATCCTACTCCTGGCCGCTTCTCCATTTGCATCACTGAAGATGGGGGCTTCAAGAGACGCAGGTGACAGAATGGTCACTGGACAGAGAAAATGCTCTTATCTCTACTGCTGATGACAGGCTGACTGGCTGCAATGATCAACAGTGATGCTGGAAAGTTGACTGTCCAGCTTTGAAGAGACTAGATGGAACAGACCGTCGGATTTCCTGCTTCAAAAAGCAGTTTGTTGGATGTTTTGGGCCGATAAGGCTGAAGACTGATTGCCCCAATGAAGGAGAGACTTCGGTGAATATCCAGGCAGTCTGCTCTCTCTGTCCTATGCAACTTGAAAGTTGCCTGCCAGCACATCCTTTATTAGATAGATTTTCCTTCTTGGATCTCTGATGGGATTGAAGACTAGATAGCCACAGTGTTACTAGAAGCTTTAGTTTAAGAATTAAAAACACCTTTATAGATGGATAATTGAAATTTCTCATGAAAAAAAAAAAGGGACTCTCTTTGGTAGAATAGTGGAATATTTTTTCTCAGGTTAACTAGTATAAAAGGACTTGGTTATGTACTTGATACCTGATGATTATGTATATATGTATAGGTGTGTTTATAGTTCTTAATTTTTTTAAAGAGAAGGGGGATGTGTGGGAAGGAGTAAGCTTTGTCACAGGTGGGAGCAGTCTTGGTGGGCTTTACCCTTGGGCACCCCATGAATACCTTGTGACAGACTGAGTGGAGCCATCCTGGGTTTGGAATTCTGGAAGCAGACCTGGGAACTCCACCTGGTCTATTGTCTTTCTAATGGACCCTCACCGGGAGAAGGAGCCGGTCCTTCCCACGTGACTGAGGGAGTTGGGGAAGGGAGAAAAACAAAGTCGGCTGCAGGGAGAGGGTGCAGGAGCAGCGGACAAGCTGGATCAGCACGCCGGCCAGAGAGACACCTAAGGATCCGTCCCGTGGAACGGCTACCGGAAGGTTCACTCTTTCGTCCCTTTAACCTTTTTCCTTCTTTTATAAGCTAGTTGGGTTGCATAATAAAGTTTAATTGCTAAGAAACAGAGTCAACACAAGGCTGATGGAAAGAAATGACAAAAACAATCCAAGACCTGAGGGTGGATTCAATCAAGAGATCAAAATATTGAAGTGGCCGGACGTGGTGGCCCACGCCTTTAATCCCAGCACTTGGGAGGCAGAGGCAGCCGGATCCCTGTGAGTTCGAGGCCAGTGTGGTCTACAAAGGGAGTGCAGGACAGCCAAGGCTACATACAGAGACCCTGTCTCGAAAAACCAAAAAGAAAAACAAATCAAAACAAAACAAAAAAAAAACAAAATATTGAAGAGGAGACAAGCGGAAATGAAAATGAGATTGAAAAATCCAAATAGCTGCTGGGTGTGCTGGCATATGCCTTTAATCCCAGCATTTGGGAGGCAGAGGCAGGCGGATCACTGTAAGTTTGAGGCCAGCCTGGTCTACAAAGTGAGCCTAGGACAGGCAAGGCTACACAGAGAAACCTGTCTCGAAAAACAAAAAAAACAAAACAAAACAAAACAAACAAACAAACAAACAAACAAAAAAATCAAATTTGAGAAAAAAACAAACCAAAAATACACAAAACAATGATGAAAACACACTATCTCTTATATTGTAGGTTGTGAGCTTTGCCTTTTTAATGACTGCACTATCTCTCCATCCCCACATATATTTTAATAATAACTTTAACTATCAATGGCCTCCATTCTCCAATCAAAAGATACAGATGTACTGAATGGAGCAATAAACAACCCATCTATCTGCTGCCTAGCAGATACACATACCAGAGTTAAAGACAGGCACTGCCTTAGAGTAAAACATAAACAAACGTGTTCCAATCCAATAGGACCAGGAAGTAAGCAGGTGCCACTATCTGAATATCTAACAAAATAGATTTAAAACTAAAACTAATCAAAGCAGAGACACTTCATTCTTTTTGTTTGTTTTTTTCCAGACGGGGTTTCTCTGTGTAGCCTTGGCTGCCCTGGACTCACTTTGTAGACCACAATGGCCTCCAACTCTCAGTGATCCACCTGCCTCTGCCTCCCGAGTGCTGGGATTAAAGGGAACAGCTAACTAAGAAAGCATTTCATATATATATATGCCAAATTCAGAGGTACTTAATTTCATAAGACGTTTTACTACTGAATTTAAAATACAGATTAACATCAGTCAACTAATAGTAAATGATTTCAAAACCCCACTTTTTCACATGCTGTCTGGACAAAGATAAACAGGAAAACGCCAGAATTAATTGACATCATACGCCAAATGGACTGAACAGATCCACAGATCAACAGAACATTCTATCCAAAGACCAAAGAATATGCCTTCTACTCAGAGGCACACAGAAGCTTTCCTAAAATAGAACAAATCTTGGGATATAAAACAAATCATTAAAAGTTCAAAAAGATGGAGCCGGGCGTGGTGTGGCACGCCTTTAATCCCAGCACTCGGGAGGCAGAGGCAGGAGGATCACTGTGAGTTCGAGACCAGCCTGGTCTACAAAGCGAGTCCAGGATGGCCAAGGCTACATAAAGAAACCCTGTCTCGAAAAAACAAAAACAAAACAAAAAACTCAAAAAAAAGTTCAAAAAGATGGAAATCATTGCTTATATTGTAGAGAGAGTGTCTTGTGTGCTGTATGAATGCACTGCCTGCCAATGAAAATGGCTTATAGGAAAAGGCAGACATCCTGTGGGATATCCGGTAGGAGAAAGGATTCTGGGAGAGAGCCAGGTGGAAGATTTGCTGGCTACAAGTGAAGAAGACAGAGACATTGGACTTGAGCTCAGGTGATAGATTAAAAATGTATCGAAGCCAGGCGGTGGTGGTGCACCCCTTTAATCCTAGCACTTGGGAGGCAGAGGCAGGTGGATCGCTGTGAGTTCGAGGCCAGCCTGGTCTACAAAGTGAGTCCAGAATAGCCAAGGCTACACAGAGAAACCCTGTCTCGAAAAACTAAAAAAAAAAAAAAAAAGTATCAGTTCAGCCTCCGATGCTAAATACAGACACAGCGTCTGAAGCGTACTTTAAAGCTGTCAGCACAACTCCGGTCAGAAACTACAAATACAAATCTATTCCTAAACTATGGTAAACAAACTACTCTAAACTGATATCTAATACTTATACCCCAAGCACTTATCAATGGTCTCCTCTCCTCTCCCAACCATCAAACTTTTGCCTCCTTTCAGGAAGTCCCTCCTTCCACTTACTGTCTGCCCAGATGATTGGCTAAACAGCACTTTATCGACAGTTAATACATCCACTCAGCGTTCCTCCACACTCGGTGACCAGCCACGTGGGAGGATTTATTTTAGAACAAATGGGTAATTAAAAAAAAAAAAAAGATTTATTTATTTATTATTGTGTATACAGTGCTCTGCCTGCTCGTACACCTGCACGCCAGAAGAGGGCATCAGATCTCATTATAGATGGTTGTGAGCCACCATGCTGGGAATTGAACTGAGGACCTCTGAAAGAGCACCCAGTGCTCTTAACCTCTGAGCCATCTCTCCAGTCCCATAAATGGGTAATTTAAAATTATGAGCTAGTCAGAGAAGAGCCTAGGTATACGGCCTTGATCTTTGTAAATATATTTAAGACTGACGCATGATTACCCTGGGAGCTTGGGGACAGAAGGAAAACTCATCTTCAACGTTATACCCTATCTGACCACATGTAACCTAAATCTCTAGTAAATATAAAATCTTATGGAGATTAAACAAGTCATTAATGAATGATTAATGGTTCAAAGAAGAAATTAAGAAAAATAAACTTCTTGGAACTAAATTAAGAGTCGAACACAACACAACACAACTTCCGGGGCACACTGAAAGCATTTCTAAAAGAGAAGTTTATAGCTATAACTGCCTACATTAAAAATAAAAAAGAGCAAAAATAAATGGCTTACGATGCAACTCAAAAAGTTGGAAAAACAAAAACAAAACCTATCCAAAGCCAGTCAATGGCAAGAAATAATAAAAAAACAAGAGCAGAGAAAAAAAGCAATAAAGTAGAAATGAAGTAAACAATAGAAAAAATTCAACAAATCTAAGAGCTAGTTCTTTGAGAAGATAAACAAAATTGACAGATCCTTGTCCCAGTTAACCAAAAGAAAGAAAGAGAGAAACCAAATTAACAGACTCAGACACTAACAGGGAAGCATTACAACAGACATTGAATAAACAGAACATTATAAAGGATGTTTTTAAAAACATTTACTCTAAAATATAAAAGAAATAGATAAAATTTTAAATTCAGCTGAACCACTGAAAGTAAACCAAGAAGCAGCCAAAAATAAGTGAGTATATTGAAACATGAAACAATTAAAAGAAGAAAAAAAAAAAAAAAGAGCCCGGCATGGTGATGCACACCTGTAATCCCAGCACAGAGGCAAAGGCAGGCAGATCGCTGTGAATTCAAGGCCAGCCTGGTCTACAAAGCGAATCCAGGACAGCCAAGGCTATACAGAGAAACCCTGTCTGGAGGGGGGGCGGGAGGGGGGAGACTGGGAGAAGACCCACCCCAACCTTGCGCCAACCAGACCTAGCTGGGCGTAGCATGCCCAAGATGACCTCTCAAAAGGCACCACATGGCCCTGATGGGAAGAGCAGGACCAGGGAACCCCGAATGGTACCACACTGTGTGGCTGAGGTATTGCACTCTTGAGATGATCCCAGACACCCAGAGGCCCAGGTGCCATTAAGGTGAGCAAGTAAGTGGTGGAGAGACGGAAGAGAAAGAGAAGCAGAGGGGTGCGTGTGCAATGAGGAGAGGCAGAACTGAACTGGAGACTTGAGGGGAGTGAGGAGCAGCCTGCTGTGAGTAGCTGGCAGTGCCACTTGGTACCATGTGAGGTCCTGGCCTATGCTGCTGCCAGCAGGGTGGGGGACATGCGGATGTCACTGGTCTGGGCTACTGCCCAGAGCCATGTTGAAGTCTGAGGACTCTTATTGAAGAGCTCAGAACAGGCCAGATAACAAACACAGAAGACACAGTCGAATCGCTTATTAGATCATGGGTCGGTAGAGCTAACATTGTGAAAATGACCATCCTACCAAAAGCTAGTTATAGAGGCAATGCAATTCCAAGCAAAATCTCCATTTCACTTTTCCCGTATACAGGAAAAACTATTCTAAAAGTCATATGGAGCCACAAAAGGCTCCAGATAGCCAAAACAATGCTGGGTGGGAGGGGTGGCTGATCAGTGCTGGAGGGATTGCAATTCCAGATTTGAAGATGTATTCATAGTGAGACACAGCGATAAAAATTATATGACATTGGCACAAAAAGAGACTTGATTGCCACGGAACAAAATCGAAGATCCAAACATGATCATGTGTAATTTCAGCCGCTTAATATTTGACAAAGATGCCAAAACCACAGGCTGTAAAAAGAAACCATCTTCGCCGGGCATGGTGGCGCGCGCCTTTATTCCCAGCACTCGGGAGGCAGAGGCAGGCGGATCGCTGTGAGTTCGAGGCCAGCCTGGTCTACAAAGTGAGTCCAGGATGGCCAAGGCTACACAGAGAAACCCTGTCTCGAAAAACCAAAAAAAAAAAAAAGAAACCATCTTCAAAAAACTGTGCTGGGAAAAATGAGTGTCCATAGGCAGATGGATGAAGCAGAAGCAGCTAGATTAACTTAGAGAACTGGACTAGGCTTATAATGCTCAGTTATTGTGCCTTGAAGCTTATTAAATAAACAATAGTCTGTCTCGTTTTTTGGGAGCTATCTGCATTAGAGGGAAGTTGCCCACTTTTTAATTTCTGTTATAGGAAATCATACTGTTAACTATTTACCTAAAAAAAGATTATAATGCACATAATTTATTACACACATGCACACACATAGTTTTAACAAACTTTTCTCATCTAGGCTGATGGTGTCCCCTCCAAGAGCCAAAAACCATCAGAGGGAACGCCTCCCCCCCCCCCTTTTTTTTCAAGACGGAGTTTCTCTGTATGTCCCTGGCTGTCCTGGACTCTCTTTGTACACCAGACCAGGCTGGCCTCGAACTCACAGTGATCCGCCTGCCTCTGCCTCCCAAATCCTGGAATTAAAGGCGTGGCCGCCGCCGCCACCCAGCTCATGAGAGGCCCTTTTTAGAGTTGTTGGCCAGGGCCATTTAAGAGATTCCAAAATCCTACACCAAATCCCTGGTGACCACCATGGTCACCAGGCAGAGGTGGAAAGTCAGTTCCTACTGCTGGATACACCCTGCACTTCAGGAACAGGGCCCAGAGGCTCCTGATCGGTACCTAACCTGAGTATCCCAGGACTAGTTTTCATGGTATCAAAAGTGCCGCCAAGTTTCCAGAGGATGAGGCCACTAACAGCCCTGCTTAACTGTGATGGCTGTAAAGCGCGGCAATGACCAGCGTGGCATAATGACCCTATGACCCTACAGTAGTGGCACAGACCTTGGTCATAAACAGCTACTCTCTAATTATACTAAAGCCCACTCAACAAGAGGAACGCCATAGCTGACGCTGGAAACCTGGCTAATCAACGCTAGTGATGCTAGGGTCATTGAAAGAGAATCCGCAGCCTCTAATTTACTAACCCAGCAACAACCCCTAACAACAACCTATTAACATTCATGCTGTTTTGTTTTTTTGTTTGGTTTGTTGTTTGTTTTTTGTTTTTCAGGACAGGATTTCTCTGTGTAACAAACCCTGGCTATCCTGGGACCCACTTTGTAGACCAGGCCGGCCTCGAACTCACAGAGTTGTCCCTCCCTGAGTGTTGGGATTATAGGCGTGCACCACTATACCCAGCTAACGTTTACCCTTTGACCCACAGAAAAGTGTAGTCCTCACCACTCATCAAGGAAAGTTCTTTTTGCAACAGATGGAGACTTCTGCAGAAAACTGTTGTTTTTAATTATCAACAGGGCCTAATAATTGTTTATTATTAGGCCTATAATTATTATTATGTTGATATAGTCCAACCCGCTAGCAATCAATCAAGACACAGACACCTGTTATATTTTAAAATAGCTTTAGTTAACTAGGGGCAGGGCAGACATTAATCCTCTAAACTACTTCCCATAGTGGGGCAGGTATCCCATACCTGTCCCCAATCCCATGCCATCTGTTTCTAATAATTTCTATCAAGCTACCTCCCATCCATAATCTCATATACTTGCTAATGTTCTTCATCTGGGCCAAATCTCCAGAACCCAGGAAGCTTAGCCACACCCCTATCTCATTTGCCCTGCCCAGGTGAATGGCCTTTTATTAATCAAAAGCTGGGTCAGAGACAGCAAGCAGTAATTAGCATCAAAATACATCAGACAAGTCCCAATGGACACTCCCAGAAGACACTCCCACACCTAAGGTTCAGGGGATGTTGAAGAAGAGGGGGAGGAAAGATTGTAGGAGCCAGAGGATCATGGAGTTTGCTGTGAGAGTGTGTTTCCTAGTAACGTCTGAAGCTCCACCCACAAAGCCTCAGCAACACGAACTCCCAAACGTGAGCTGAACAAGCAACGATGAACATGCGAAATCGGAGAGAGAAAAGCCCAGGGGGCCGCAACCCTACACAATGGACTACAGGCAGCTGAGCACATCTGGGAGAGGTAGCGGCGGTCCTGCACATCTGGAGGGGTTGCAGTGGTCCTCCCCAGGGAAGAGCGCACCAATTGTTTGTCTGGTGCCAAACCGTCAGCCCTGAGAACACGCACATCAATCACCTTATATGCGGCCAACAACTTATATTTAGGAATATATATTTATATACAAATACATAGGGTTTGGAAGGAGAAGGGAGAAATGTTATTAATTTACAACCTCAAAGAAGACCGCTAAAAATAATGAGCGTTATTAAAATCAGTCTATACAAGACCCAACCCAACTCAGAGAGACCACTTCCAGGCCTAGGGGAAAAAAATCTTCTGCCCCTAACTATTCAGAGTTGACTCTGATTCCTTAACGATTCTACTTTATTCGTAATTTATTAAAGGCCTGTGCCTCCCTTACAATCCAACTGCCCTAAATAGAAGGGAAAGGGGATTAAGGAGAACAAGTATGAAACTTTCTGGGTATCAGTTCCACGGGGCAAATCCCGTGGCATAATTCTCCAGAGACTATTAGATCCTCTATTCGACAGAAGAAGCCACACTGTCCCTGGACCAAACCCGGAGCAATCCACCAAACCCGGAGCAATCCACCAAACCCGGAGCAATCCACCAAACCTGGAGCAATCCACCAAACCCGGAGCAATCCACCAAACCTGGGGCAATCCACCGAACCTGGCATAATCCACGGAGCCCGGAGCAATCCAATTCACTGAGCCTGGAGCAATCCACCGAGCCTGGAGCAACTCACCGAACCTGGAGCGATCCACCGAGCCTGGAGCGATCCACCGAACCTGGAGCGATCCACCGAGCCTGGAGCAATCCAATTCACTGAGCCTGGAGCAACCCACCGAGGCTGGAGCGATCCACCGAGCCTGGAGCAATCCAATTCACTGAGCCTGGAGCAACCCACCGAGGCTGGAGCAATCCACCGAGCCTGGAGCAACCCACCGAGCCTAGAGCAATCCACCGAGCCTAGAGCGATCCACCGAGCCTGGAGCAACTCACCGAACCTGGAGCAATCCACCGAACCTAGAGCAATCCACCGAGCCTGGAGCGATCCACCGAGCCTGGAGCGATCCACCAAGCCTGGAGCAATCCAGCCCACTGAGCCTGGAGCAATCCACCGAGCCTGGGGCAATCCACCCAACCTGGAGCAATCCACGGAGCCTGTGGCAATCCAACCCACCGAGCCTGGGGCAATCCAGCCCACTGAGCCTGGAGCAATCCAATCCACCGAGCCTGGAGCAATCCACCGAGCTTGCTGCCCGCTGCTAAAACCTCCAACTCCCGGAGCTGTGGGCAGGAACCTCTGATTTCTCTCACTCGATTCCCCCACGTCCCTCTCCGAATCGACGTTTCTTTTTCCAATACAGTACCCTGGGTGAAGTCGCTGGATCTTTTGTCCTGGGCTCAAACTTCCTCTCTGAGGCTAAGATCTTTATCTCAGTGGGGTCAAGCCACCCAAGACTACTTTCACCCTCGACCTAGCCTAAGGCCAGGTTACATCCTCTGTACAGCGCAGTCACCGCTCCTGTGCAGTATTCAGTGAAGGCTGTCTTTGAGTGCTCCAGATGTGAGACATTGGGGGCCAGCTCTGATTGGTTTTTGTTTTTTTGAGACAGGGTTTCTCTGTCTAGCCTTGGCTGTCTTAGACTTACTTTATAGACCAGGCTGGCCTCCCACTCACAGCGATCTGCCTGCCTCTGCCTCCTGAGTGCTGGGATTAAAGGTGTGCGCCACCAAGCCCCGCTGGAGCCAGCTTTGAAAGGCTTAGCTTTTACCATAACCTACGCCATAATTTGATTTAGCTTTCATTGTTTTGATGTTGGTTTAGTTGTTTGGTTTTTGTTTGTTGGGACATGAAGTAACTATTTAAATTTTGAGGTAAAGGATGTTTTTGTTTTGTTTTGTTTTGTCTTGCAGTTGTATCTATCTGAAAATAACTACATTACCCATTAAACAAAGGAAAAGACAGCTTTCTCTTAATGATACCATATATCTTTCTAATTTCCTCATTTTATTCTATGTATATGGACATTCTGCCTACATATATAGCTACGTGCATGCAGTACTTACAGAGGCCAGCTGGGTCTCCGGGCACTGTAATTACAGATGCTTCTGAGCTTTCATGTGAGTGTGAGAATCAAACCCAGGTTCTCTGGAAGGGCAACCAGAGCCCTTAAGACATCTGTTCAGCCCATATATTTTGTTTTTACACTGTGACAATAGAATCATTTATGGCATGATTTGAGATGCGCAGAAGGTCCAGGACAAGAAGGACATCAGGCAAGCTCCTGGACTCACCCTAGATGGTGAATTCCAACCTCTGTGACACTTGGGTGGCCTTAACTAGAAGTGCTCTGGGGAGAAAGTGCTACAACAGGGACCCATGGTGGGAAACACAGGGCTTGGGACTCAGCAGAGGTGAGGTAGGGACTGGCCAGACCTTTAGTGAATTCAGTCTGTGTCAGTGAAGGACAAAGTTTAGCAACCAGATCCCATGTTGCGTGGGGACTGAGGGACTTCCAGAAGGAATTGGCAAGTACTGGGAAGGCTCAGCACCATGGCAGAGGAAGACAGATCGCACAGGCCTGAAGCCTATACACTTTTCCCTCATCTTATGTCTCTTGTCCCCAGTTTACCAAACCGAGTGCTGTGCTCATCTTTCCCACTCTCTTGTGGTGGACTAGAAACATAACCAGGAGTTCATCCTTCCTACACTCACCTCTTTGCAACAAGACCTTGGTGCTCCTCAGAGAGCTGCTGCTTTGTTTACTGCATCAACCGGCCTGAGGACTGCAGCACAAAAATAAAGAGCTTCCACATGAACAGTGGGAGAAGCACGGCCACCCAACAGCCCAGCAGCTCTAAGAACAGCTAACTGAGCTGGGCGCGGTAGCGCACGCCTTCAATCCCAGCACTCGGGAGGCAGAAGCTGGTGGGTCGCTGTGAGTTCTAGGCCAGCTTGGTCTACAAAAGTCCAGGACAGCCAAGGCTACTCAGAGAAACCTTGTCTTGAAAAACCAAAAAGAAAAAAAAGAAAAGAAAAGAAAAACAAACAAAACAAAACAACCCCCCCTCCCCAAACCACCATCACTGTCACCAACAAAAAGTCCCAAGACAAAACCCAGCTAAGCGTTCAGGACTGAAACTCCAAAAACAGCATATCCGAGGGTGACATGCCATGGCCACACAGCCCTGAGAGTGATACCTCTTGGCCACAGGATGCTACTCCCTGGACACATAGTCCCAGGAGCTGTACCCGAACACAGTGAGTCTACAATCTTGAGTTTGCAGAGTGCAAAACCAAAAATCATAGTGCATGCAAGAGTGAGGATTTGTTTTGCCTCCAAGCAGGACACAGCTTTCAAACACGGCATGCTCTCCCCAACAAAGAAAGAGCAAGGAATTTAGCTGGGAAGCCTATACACATTCATATGGGGCAGCATCTTGGGATGGATACATAGCTGTGCATGTTCAATTTAAGATACATGCTTTTGGGCATGCTCAGTAATAGTCACAGCTCATAAAGAAAATGTAGCAGGAAGTACTTCCCGTATACATGTGGCAAAGTTGTACGGACAGGCCTATACATGTGGCAAAGTTAGTTGTAAGGACAGGCCTATACATGTGGCAAAGTTAGTTGTAAGGACAGGCCTATACATGTGGCAAAGTTGTAAGACCAGGGGAGATAAATTCTCTGGGGTAATCAGGCCATACCACAGATGTTTAACAGGAATAGGAGACTTCTGGTTGCTTCCTGCCATTTACAGTCTCTGAAAACTTCCGCAGCTGGCAAACTGTAACACAAAAGCCCCAGGAGACTATCCTCCACATCTCTACACCGCTCCCCTGGCCTGTTTCCTAGTAACCTGAGGCTCCCTGTCCTTAAACTTTTAGATGTGACCAAAGAAAGAACACCTTTGAAGACAAAAACTGATCTGTCCCCAGATCCTCCACACTTTTGTGGCTACTAACAGCACAGTGGTCAGTGACTTGCCTACTTGGAGAACCAAAATTAGTCCAGACCAAAAGAATTCCCTGCTGAGTCTAGCCCGAATCCCCACCATAAAGAATCACAAAGCATTAAACCGTGTTTCTGTTATGCTACTAAGATTTCTGGAGGAGGCCAGGAGTGATGGTGCATGTATTTGGTCTCAGCAGTTAGAAGGCAGAGGCAGGCTGATCCCTGTAAGTTCAAGGCCAGCCTGACCTATATAGAGAGTTCCAGGTCAGCAAGGGCTACAAAGTGAGACCCTGTCTCTAAAATTGGTGGGAGGGGATTCAAGGCCTTTTGTTTTTGATCTGTCACCTACAGTGGACAAATGAATGCAGTTTGTCATTATGCAGTTTCATTAAATACCATTTTAGGGAAGGTCAGCAGCTTGGGATTGAACCTTCAGACACTATACAAAATATAAGGGCCAAGACCCTGGACAAGGAAGGAGTTCTTCCTAATGAGCAAAGTCTATATTTGGATACAGATATGCTTCATCTGAGCAGAACATTCTAAAGGGACCTGCCCTCATCGTGAACTGTGACTTTGTGGTGGGGCCGAGAAGGAAAAGAAGTTGCCTAGTACTTCCCGAAAGAATAAGAAGAAGTTAAGCTATCTACCCTGAAATACTGTAAGGGGATGAAATGGCATAATCATTGCCTTCATCAAGAATTCCCTTCAGCAAACAACAACAACAAAGAAATTAAGTCAGGCGGTGGTGGCGCACACCTTTAATCCCAGTACTCGGGAGGCAGAGGCAGGTGGATTGCTATGAGTTCAAGGCCAGCCTGCTCTACAAAGGGAGTCCAGGACAGCCAAAGCTACACATAGAAACTCTGTCTAGGAAAAAAAAAAAAAGGAAAAAGAAAAAAAGGATGCCCTTCAGATTAATGTAGCTATAGAGCCTGCCTGGCCAGCCACTTTGACAAAATTGTTGTGGCAAGTGCTGAGTTACTGCTTTCACAAAAGACAATTGTGCATTGTGGTAAATTCAAAACATCTAATAATGTTTATTATCAAAACATGTAACTATTATGGTGGTGTTATCTAACCTGCTATCATAACAATATAAGACGCAGGCACCTGATGTATTCTAGAATAGCCTTATTTCACCTGGGGCATGGCAGATGTTACCTCCTAACCTGTCTTAGCCCTCATCCCATGCCATCTGCTCTAATAATTTCTATCTGGGATACCTCCCATCCACAATTTCATAAACACTCGCTTATTCTCTCATCTGGACCACTTTCCTCCATCCACGTTGATCCGGCCTTCACAGGCCTCTGCTTCCTTCCTCCACAGTACCTCTCTCTCCTTCTCTCTCTCCCTCTCTCCCCGTCTCTCTCCCTCTCCCTCCCATCATCCTCCTGTCCTCAAAGCCTGAGAAGTTTTACCCCATTTTGCCCTGGCCAGGTTTAGGTCTTTAAATCAGCCAATCAGGAATAATTTCTTAGGCAAGGTTACACATGACATTTTGAGGTATATGAGTGTCTGCTCATAAAAGACAGGAAGAAAACTTGGGAAGCAAATTAATTAACAATCAAATACAAAGCACCAGACCATGCTGTTACAATTATGTATGAATTAATAAAAAGGCAATAACTGACCACACCCCCCTAACAGGATTTCAGATGGTTATGATGCAAAAGCTTGTGAGTACAGCCTTTAATTTCTCATTTTCTCCTTCTGTGATGTCCAAACTCTGAAGCCATGGAAACAGGGTCATGGGAACCCAGAGGTTTTTTTTTCAGATACACATGTTGGCATCATGTCTAAACTTAAAGTGGCCCTTACAGCCTTGTATTTCCTTCACTTTCTTGATGAAAAATCTCATTCTAGCCATGTGGTGGTGGCGCAAGCCTTTAATCCTAGCACTTGGGAGGCAGAGGCAGAGGCAGAGGCAGGTGGATTTCTGTGAGTTGGAGGTCAGCCTGGTCTACGGAGTGAGCTCCAAGACAGCCAAGGCTACACAGAGAAATCTTGTCTTGCCAGGCTTTGTGGTACAAACCTTTAATTCTAGCACTCCAGCAGGCAGAGGCAGGCAGATCTTTGTGAGTTCTAGGCTAGTCTGGTCTACAAAGCAAGCCTAGGACAGCCAAGGCTACACAGAGAAACCTTGTGTCAAAAAACAACAAAACAAAACAAAAAAAGATAGAAACCCTGTCTAAAAAGAAAAATAAGACAAAGAGGAGGAGGGAGGAAGGAAGGAAGGACGGACCGTATGCTTCTTGGGTGTAGTGGCTCACCCAAGGGAGGAAATACTGGGCCAGAGAAATATGGAGACCCAGCAGGGCAAAGCCCACACCCAGTGCAGAGGGGTCAGACAAACTTGTTTAGGGGCATGAAAACATGTGTCTTGTCATTCCCCAAGAACTACATCTCCCAGGAATCCGCGTCCTCAAGAGTGTTGGAGGCCGGGGAAGTGGGTGTGGTGGTTTGTTAGAAAGGCATCTACAGGTTCATGCCTTAGAACGCTCTGTCCTCAGCTGGAGGTGTTGCCTGTTGAAGGAGGAATGTCCCTGGTAGTGGACATCTCAAAAGCCTACAGTGCTCCAGTTAGCTTTTTCTGCCTCATGCTTGTGAATCAGATATGAGCTCTCAGCTACTGCTGCAGCACCGTGCCCACTGCCTGCTGCTCACTGCCCGCTGCCATGCTGCCCGCTGCCATGCTGGTCACGGATTCACCTCTGAACTGAAATCCTCCAATACGATATTTTTTTCTATAGGTCATGGTGTCTTACTGCTGTAGAAGAAGTAATTAGGACACCATGAAATTGGGTGTTTCGGCAGTCCCAGTGTGCAGCTGGAGCCCTGGAGGATTCCTAGAGCTGCCGACCTTCTATCTGCTTTGGGATTCCGAACAAGTAAGTTCTAAGACCAGCAAAAGATTGCCTCAGGAACAGCAGAGGTGAGCTTGCCAGCAAAAAGCAAATGCTTCCTTCTTCTATGTCCTCCCGGCTGCTCCAGTTTTCATTGATTCTGGATGTAGTCCAGTCCAAGCTGAGAGCTGAAAAACCAGACCATTTCCATTTTGTGTCTGTAACCAAGTTAAGTTCCTGGTTTTCAGATTGCCCGTGTCCTACCCCAGTAACCACAGAATGTACCACAAACCAAGCCTCGGAAGCCACCCTTCTCCTTAACTGCCTGGTCTCACTTCTGTTTTGTTTTGTTTTTGTTTTTTCGAGACAAGGTTTCTCTGTGTAACCTTGGCTGTCCTGGACTCACTTTGTAGACCAGGCTGGCCTCGGAACTCACAGCGATCCGCCTGCCTCTGCCTCCCAAGTGCTAGGATTAAAGGCATGTGCCACCACTTCTGAAACCTGGTTTATGTGCAAAATCTCCCACCCTATGGTTTTGCCCTAAAAAGGGCCATTAGGGGGCTCAGGCCTGGTCTCCCTGCCATAGTGGGATACGGCTGCCAATTCAGCTCTGACGTGTACACAAGTAAAACTTACTTTAATGTGGCCATAATCTGAGATGGTGGTCTTTCTCCTTCTGTCTGTGAAATTAACAAAACCAAGGACAGCCATCGCGGCAGATTCCTGGTTTAACGCACCTTCAAAGCGTTAAACTAAGTGGCGGAAGGCATTGGCCTTCCTGCTCAGATGGAAAGGTGTCCTGGGACTCAGAAGCCCAGGAACCACCCAACTGAGGGGAGAAGGTAACCCAAAGGAAGGGCATCCCCAGATACGGGAGGCCAGGAGCCACACAGCTCTGAGAGGAAACCTCTCCAGCAGAGGCCTTGCAGCTCCTAGCGGAGGGCATTCCCAGCTGAGCTGAGACGCTCTCTTGGCAGCCTCAGCCCTGCTCCAGTTCTTTTCTTCATTGCTTCTTCCTATGCCTGCTGTCACACCAGGCAGCAAATCTCATAAGAGACTTATTGGAGGGACGAGTCCAGGAGTGGCTGCCTCTGCTCCCAGGAGATGACAGCAGGGAACTGAGCTGACACAGCCTTTATATATAGGGCTTCTGCGAGGGAAAGAGTAGAGCTTTCCAGAGTGAATATTTCCAGGGTGAGGACTGGTGCGATTTCAAGTCCTGATCCTGGAGGAGCTGAGGGTTGGTGGGTTTCTGTGCAAACTCGGAGATTGGTGGGTTTTCCTGCTCAGGGATTGGTGGCTTTTTGTTTTGGTTTGTTTGTTTGTTTGTTTGTTTTTTCGAGACAAGGCTTCTCTATGTTATCTTGGCTGTACTGGACTCACTTTGTAGCCCAGGCTGGCCTTGAAATCCGCCTGCCTCTGCCTCCCGAGTGCTGGGATTAAAGGCATGCACCACCACCACCCAGCTGGATTGGTGGCTTTTTGTTCAGACTTTTCACCTAAAATTATCATTATCTAGAAAGGGCCCTTTTGAGGGGCTACAGATGACCTTTGTGACAGTTACAGAGGTTGGAAATGCTGTTATGACAGTTAGGGCGGTCTGGGGGAGAGGCCTGGCTGGCTACTGGAGTCCTTAGGTGGGGGCCTGGCCACTTGCCTGCCTGAGTGTTTACGAGGTTTACAAAGTATACAAAGTTGAGCAAGAGTCCCCTTAAGTAGACAACAGAAGGTAGTGTGGTCCCTGAGTGGTGCACTGCAAGAGCTGCCAAAGTGGGGGCCCCTCCTCCCCACCCCATCCCACGCCTGCCAAGGAGCTGTCAAAAATGGCAGCATCTGTCAAAACAGTGACACCTCATCACAGGAGAGGAACTGTCCAGGGGCTGCACCTCCTCTCCCGCCCCCACCTCCACCCCACCCCACCTCCCTGAGCAGCTCCACAGTGATGGCACCTCAGCCAAAGCTGCCTGCAGCTGGGAAGGTCTTCTCATCCTAGCCCATGCAAGGAAAGGTGGAAAGGTGTGTGTGTGTGTGTGTGTGTGTAAACCCACCAATCCCTCAGCTCCCCAAGCTCAGGACATGAAATCCCACCAATCCTCACTCTGGAAATCTCTGCTCTAAAAAGCTTCATCCGTGAGAAACCCTGCACTTTGCTCAATTCCCTGATGTCTTCTTGGGAGCAGCGGCAGCCACACTCTGGATTCATTTCTCCACACCTTGGACCCACCCAACAAATCTCTTTCATGAGAGGTGTGACTCTCTCATAGGATGAAGCCGAGAAGCAATGGAGAGAGGAAGGAAGAAACAAAGGAGTGGAGCAAGGGTGAGTCTCTGAGCTCCCAGCTGGGCGGAGGCTACCCTCCCCTGGGAGCTGCATCGCCTGGGCTGAGGCCTCCTCTCTGAGCTGAGTGGTTTCTGGGCTCCCATGTCTCACATGTCCTTCCACTGGGTCACTGTCCCACCTCAGGTCTGTGTGGTTCCTGTGTCTCAGGATGCCCTACCATTAGGCCACTGTCCCACCTCAGAGCTATTTGGTTCCTGGGCTTCCAAGTGCCAGGACACTTCCATCAGAGCAGGAAGGCCAACAGGTAGTTTTGTGAGTACAGGCCAAAGTGTGCCACAGAGAGATCACAACAGAACTAACCCAGAGGTTTATTGGAGGGAGAGAGGAGAGCAAAGGAGCAGGGATGTGTGTGTGTGTGTGTGTGTGTGTGTGTGAGAGAGAGAGAGAGAGAGAGAGAGGTGTGTGTGTGTGTAGCTTTTAAAGGGCACTACATAGCTCTAGTGATAGTGGACTGTGCTGAACCTGGCAGTGGACGAGGGTATAAGCTGTTGGCACTGAGTTGCTAAAGGCAGGATGGGAGATTGCTTGATTTATAATATAAAGTCTCCTTTGTTTTCAGCTAAAAATTTACGATGCAAGCCAATCATACTTACGAATGTACACTACAGTCAAGGGTCTTGATCAGGCTTGTTTTCTCTGTCAAAGAATTAAAAGGCAGGAAAAGAAAATCTCAAGTGTCATGGGCAACAGCAGAAACCTCAAGCACCAGCACCAGCACCAGCAGAATCAGCAGCTGAAGGGCTTTTATTATGGGCCAGGAAACACGCAGGCACACAAGAAAAATACTCTCAAAATGCAGAGGGGGGCGGCTTGGGAAGGCAAAAAAATCCAGCCTCTTCCGGAAGGCATTTTCCCCCTCAGAGCTTTGCCCCACTGGGTTAGGGTGGGTTGATTAGAAGAAAGGCGGGTGTGTGATTAGTTCACAATTGTGTAATGTCTTGAGCTGGGTTTAAACGGATTGAACCAGTCCATCTGCAGGGAGCCTTCTAGCAGGAGAAAAGGGCACACATGGCCTTTGTTTTAAACTGTGAGGCACTTTGTCTCAGGTGAGGAGAGTGGTGCTGGCCAAATTGGTTATTGTCTAGCTATGGCCTTTCCCCTTGTCCTCCTGCCTTCCTGGGAGTCTGTCTAACTTGTAGTACCTCAAAAGCATTCCAAGATCTCCCCCCATCCCCCTCCCCCACTCCCACCCTACCCCGCCTTTGGTGTAAACGGATGTTTATTCACCTGTTTTAACTGTCATCTCTGAGGCTCACTGCCTCTGTCTACTAACCCAGGCCTACTCCTGGAAGCTTCTAGCCTCCTTACAATCTAACCTAGGCCTAGAATGGTTTCAGCCTCTGAGACTTACTAAGTTCACACTTATTTGTTTTTACTGAACTCAGGGCTGACTGGTCAATTCAGCTATTCGGTTCAAACTCCTCTCCCAACTAGCTTATACAACCTGGCTTCTTTCAGGCTCTGGATTGCTCTGCTTGGCCTCAAACCAACTCCATCAATCTGTTCTAATCTTCTGGTTCCTTCAGTCTTTACCTGAGTTCCCTCTCTGTAACTTGTCTATTACTGTCCTGGTGAAACTGCCTCCTCTCTCTGTACTGCCCCTTAAGTAACTTCCCTTTCCTCTCTTCTCCTGAGAGTTGGGCTTATCCTATTCTGTCAAATCTTTCTCTGATTTGTCATCCTTTCTGCTACTCAATTAGACATCACTTTCAGACATGGGCGCTTCCTTCTACAAACTAACTTTACCTTCATTGTTTGGGAATAAAGGCATGTACCACCACACATGAACCTAAGCTTTTCTTTACCTGATACTTGCTCTATACCAGGCTGGCCTTGAACTCAGATCTGCTTGCCTCTGTCTCCTGGATTGAAGGCATGTCTGTATTCCAGCCAGATCACACAAACCTAGAAGGTCTTTGGATGTGATCTCTTGCCAGAGAAGCCATGTTCTGAATTTAAATTCCTCTACATTTTGGTTTTGGTTATTCAAAACAGGAGATAAAGGGAAAACTTTATCTGTGTGTAGCCCTGGCTACCCTGGAACTCTGTAGACAAGGCTGGCCTTGAACTCAGAGATCCACCTGCCTCTGCCACTTGAGGCATGCACCACCACACCCAGCTTTAATCTTTTACTTTACACATGCACTGCAGGACTGTACCCACCTCTGGCCCTCCCACCCTGGCCAAATGTGTCCAGTTTCCTTTTAAATTTCATGTAGATGGGCATTTTGTCTGTATGCATGTATGTCTATTACCTGTGTGCCTGGTGCCCCAAGGAGGCCAGAAGAGGGTACTGAATTTCCCGGAACAAGAGTTAGAGGTTGTCAGCCACCATGCAGACTCTGGGAATTGAACCCAGATCCTCTGGAAGAACAGCCAGTGCTCTTAACTGCTGAACCAGCTCTTCAAACCCTAGCTTTTCTTTTTAAAGAGAAGGTCCTTATGACAGGGCATAACTTGCTTAACCTGCTTAAACTTTATTGCCTCTCTGTTGAGACCTACTTTAGTTCTTAGGATAGCTATGGCTCCTCTGTTAACACCTGCTGTCGCTTTTAACCTATCGGAAGCCATTTTGTCTCCAAGTCTCCGTTTTGATCATGAGGTGAAATTAAGTTCTGGTTCTCCGGCTGTGCCTGCCTGGGAGCTTGAGTAGCCTTTTACTCACAACTCAATACTTGTTGAGCATTCTGCTTGAATTAATGATTTATGTTCTACTTAAACAAACACACAATACCCTACTATGTTCCTTTCTCCAGAACAGTGGGAAATTGAAAAGTCCCCAAGCCTATATCCTAGCTAATCAGCTTAAAATGCTTTGTCTAGCCACCTGGGTACAGTATGCTCAGATCAAAATCAATTCTTACGTTTAGGTAATCAAAATGATGTAATTCTTGCTTTCCACCTGGTTACAGTTTTTTTTTACAAAAAACCTGCCTTAGAAGTAGTCAGTCTGACTCCCGGATTCAGGCTGTGGCCCTGACCTGTCATTCTTGTTCAGCATGCTCTAACATTTGGGGGCTCATCCCTGGGACAAACTGCCTTTCTGTCCTCTCTGAATCCTACCCCCCACCCCTTCAGGGGAGGTGAGCTTCTTCTTGTCTTGATAGTTCAGACCGTAAAGGACTTAATGGGGACAGGTTTGTACACAAGCCCGCTTAAGCCCAAAGTCCAAGAAACTAAGAGGGCACTGCCCCTTTTATGCACAGGCTTGTACAAGGCCCCCTCCAGGGAGGAAGGGGGGACTCACCTCACAGTGATCTGTCTGTAGTCTTTGTGTCTTGTCTAGTCACTTCTGTTTTGTTTAGTCTGTGTAGTCTTTATGTCTTGTCTGGGTTGTTTTATGTTTGATTGTTTCATTTTGTCTGTTGGTGCCAGGTTTTTTTTCTTTTCTTTATCCTCCCCCCCCCCCCCCCCCACTCCTTGACTATCCGATCCTTTTTTGTTTTTGTTTTTTCGAGACAGGGTTTCTCTGTGTAGCCTTGCCTGTCCTGGACTCACTTTGTAGACCAGGCTGGCCTCGAACTCAGTGATCTGCCTGCCTCTGCCTCCCGAGTGCTGGGATTAAAGGCGTGCGTGACCATCCGATCCTTTAATCAGGCACTACCTTAATTCTGTTTTTCAGGATGTTAGGTCTGACACAAAGATGGGCAGAAAAGGTTCTTTAAGGGGCTCAAGACAACCCAAGAGAAATAGCATCGTTTCTAAACGTTCTAAACTCTTTAAAGTTTCAAAAAAAGTTGTATTAGTTGATCAGACTCTGAAAACAGCTTCCTTCTACACAAGCCAATAAAACATTTTTGTCTTTCCATTTTCCTGGGGTCCTAAATCAGACACTGATTATGGGGGCACCCCAACTGCATGAAGCAGAGCTTTATCATTTACATGAGTTCGTTTATAGTGCTTATCTTCAGCTGTATCCACTAATCTTTCTCTTCCACCCCAGTCTTGCACATCCTTTTACGGCATGAGGACATGGTTCAAGGCTCTGTGTTTGCCCCCAACCTCAATTCTCCCATGGGATAACAGACCCTCTCTTTCAAAGAGAGGAGGAAAATAGTAAACTTTAACATTAAATATGATTAACAGGCTTATTCAGGATGTATTACGTTACATAAAAATAAGAAAACAGAACAAGAAACTGTCTCTAATCTGAGACAACAGAGTGAACTGAATTGCTGCCTGACTTCTGCTTGCCCCTTCCTCTTCTGAACAAGCAAGCATTTGTTCATCTCCCTTGAGAAGGGACCACCACCAATATCCACTTAGACAGAAGTTCTGTTAGCTAATGACAAAACTGTCTTAATAGAAATCTGCAAATTCAGCTTCTGTAAAATGTGCTCCGGGAAAAAATCTCTGCTGAAGCAGGGATTTAAAACAGAACACCCTAGGGCTGGAGAGATGGCTCAGAAGTTAAGAACACTGCCTGTT
Organism: Acomys russatus; assembly: GCF_903995435.1. NCBI lineage: Eukaryota > Metazoa > Chordata > Mammalia > Rodentia > Muridae > Acomys > Acomys russatus. Next base: position 59,062,435 of record NC_067157.1, on the reverse strand, counting down.
CTTCCAAAGGTACTGAGTTCAATTCCCAGCAACCATATGGTGGCTCACAGCCATCTATACTGAGATCTGGTGCCCTCTTCTGGTGTGCACGGAGTACATGTAGACAGTACACTGTATGCTTAAAAAAAAAAAAAAAGGCAAAAAAACAGAACACCCTAAAATAGTTCCAAGATTATGATAATACATAACGGTGTAAACCATGAAATGTTTCTGAGTCTCTTTACCCAACAGCTAAAGGCTGCAGTGGCGAAGTAATAAAAGTTCCCCCGTGTCTCCAAGTGCTGAGATTGCTCCACTTTCCTCAACAGCCTTCGGATATAGAACACCTTCAGCTTCCGTGTGCCCGGAAATAGTGAGTGCGGTGAAGGGCCGACAGCGTTTGGCCTCGTCCGCCGGCGTCCTCTATTTACTCTGCTTCCCGCTTCCTCTTAGGGAGGGTCCCAGCGCGAGATCTGACCCCGCCTTCCGCCTTCCGGCCCCGCACGTGACGGCCCTCTTCCGGCGTGCTGTGGTCATGGCCGCCGCGGCCGCCGGGCCGGTGGAATTGGGCTTCGCCGAGGAGGCGGCGGCGTGGAGGCTGCGCAGCGAGCAGTTCCCCAGCAAGGTGGGCGGGCGGCCGGCGTGGCTGGGCCTGGCAGAGCTGCCGGGGCCCCGGGCGCTGGCGTGCGCGCGCTGCGGCCGGCCGCTCGCCTTCCTGCTGCAGGTGTACGCGCCGCTGCCCGGCAGGGACGACGCCTTCCACCGCAGCCTCTTCCTCTTCTGCTGTCGGGAGCCGCCGTGCTGCGCCGGCCTACGAGGTGAGCGGCCGCCGCGGGGCATCCCCGGGCGCAGGGCGGCCGGCTGGGTGGGTGGTTTTGCAGTCGGTGTTAACTCGCTGTTCCACACGAACTCTTCAGAGCCAGGAAGAAGTTGCTCGAATCAGACGGAGCTCCTCCCGCTTTTCTTTAGTTTTTAAGATTCTCTGTGCAGCTCTGCCTGGAGCTCACGGGCATCCGCCTCCTTCTGCCTCCCTTTAATCCTATGCTGGGATTAAAGGCCTGCGCCACCGCGCCCTTTTATCTTTCATTTTTATCCCCTCTCCTATAAAAACTGCTCCCCGAAAGCGAAAACTTCGTTTCCTCCTTAAATGACGTTTTATGAGGTGAAGCACCAAACAAGGTTCAAATGTTTGACTTTCATTTTACAGGAAAATACTTTACCTTTTTTTCCTCTTCGTTTCAGTTTTTCGTAATCAGCTACCAAGGAAAAACGACTTTTACTCATTTGAGCCGCCACCTGAGACGGGAGCCTCGGATACAGCAGACAGTGTATGCCTCCAGCTTAAGTCCGGAGCCCATCTCTGCAGGGTTTGTGGTTGCTTGGGTCCCATGACATGCTCTCGGTGCAGACAGGCACATTACTGCAGTAAGGAGCACCAGACATTAGACTGGCGTCTGGGACACAAGCAGGCGTGTACAAAGTCAGGTACGACACCCGTTTTCAGCTTAGTTTCACTGCCTGTCAACCCAGATACCTTAGTTTCTGATTAAAGGTGAAATTAGAAAACATAATACCTTAAAGGTCTGAGGATCGGTAACATGAACTTTCATAATGAACGAGCAGTGTTGTTGACTCATCATGTTGACAGCTTTTCTTGTATAGTGGTTTTTAGGACTTACCTACTCAAAATACAGCCAGCTTTATTAACAGGGAAGCAGTAGCTAACAGTAGTCATGCATAATGTGACACTATATTTTGGTTGACAGCTTAAACTTACACTCCTGATCTAAGATTTTAATGAATTCTTAGTTCAGTTTCTTTGTAGACTACGAATCTCATCACTTTTATCCATGCTTGTGGTGTTGGTGTGGTGTTGGTGTGGACAGACCTGCGGTGCTAGTCTCAAAGGCCGAGTACATCAAGTGGTGGTGGTACTCAAGCGCTAGATGCAGGAGGATTGTGAGTTGGAGGCCAGTCTGGGCTTCACACATCTTGCCTTGGTGGCTTGCATGGGGGTGCATAGCGATTGGCCTATACCACACTCATGCTCAAAGTGATGAGATCACTCAACACAGATCTCAGAACTACCATTTAGAAATGGAAATTCTTAAATCATCTCCAAAACTGTTTATTAATGATGCTAATAACTTTGTCATAGACCATTTAGACCATACGGTTCCAGACCACAACTTCCTGTTTCCAGAATTTGAAATTGTAACAGAAACAGAAGATGAGCTTTTGCCCGAGGCTGTGGAAATGGAAGATTATTCTGAAATTACAGGAAGCATGGGTAAGGAGTACAGTGACCAACTCAGGAAAAACACTTCAGGGGGAAAGGCACCATCAGTGTGTGTCTGTGGTGAGAGTGTCACAGTGCAGGCAGAAGGGTAGCTGCAGAACCTATGGCTAGAGGGGCCTTTGTCATTCAGTCTTAGGTTCCCGGGAGCGCATGCTCTGGGGCTGTGTCTGTGGGACGGTGGGCTCCTTGCCGGCCCAGCACGCACCCTGTGTCTGTGGGACCTCAAACACCCAGCAGCAAACTTGCCTTTTGCTTCTGGGGAGAACTGAAGCTCTCTGCATCGTGTGCTTCAGGGTTTGATTCTACATCTTGCTGACTGTAGAGTGTGAACTATAATCCAGGTCTATAGAAACTGAATTAGAATCTCAGGCAGGAAAAGCCTGTGACTAAGAGAAGGAAGGAGAAAGGGTGGAGGGATGGATGGGTCAGCGGGTTAAGAGCACTTGCTGCTCTTGCAGGGGACCCAGGTTTGATCCCTACGAGCTACCTGGCAGTTTGTCTGTGACTCCAGTTACAGGTGACCCTGCACCCTCCGCTGGCCTCAGAGTGCACATACATACATGTAGGCAAAATATTTTAAAAAATAATGGCACGTGTCTTTAATCCCGGCAGAGGCAGGCGGATCTCTGTGAGTTCGAGGCCAGCCTAGTCTACAAAGAGAGTTCCGGGACAGCCAGGGCCAATTCACAGAGAAACCAAACAAAATAGATATGCTATAGGAACTACCTGGTTATGACTACGATGTGTCTGTTCATGTGTGTATTGTCTTTATAATAGTCAAGTCATGAAAATGGCTTCCTTCAGCAAGGAAGTTAGTGGAAGGGATGGTGAACCCAAGAGGACCTGGTAATCATTTATATAAGCACTATATAAGAAGCAATCATAAAAGTAGCTCAATTATATAACTGCCTAATTCTAAGTGACTTCAAGCCAGTGGATCCCTAGTAAAATATATTCCAAGAATGGGAAGAAAAGGTTGAAAAAAATTCAGTGAGCATGTTTTTATTTTGAGAAAGGTTCTCATGAAGAGAATTTGTCCTCCTGCCTCCACCTCCGGATTACAAGGTGTTACCATTTTACATCAGATTGCTGTTCATTTACTTAGTAAATATATGTTTGGGTCTAGAAAATAGTACAGATTTGCAAAGATGATGTAGGACTTGACCCTTTATTGGAAGATGCCATCAGCTCATGAGTACATTATCTACACAAAGGTTAGGATGAATGGTCTCATTTGCAGATGGGACTCCAGATCTATGAAATGACCTGTTTAGGAAGGTGGCTGATTCCAGAACTAGGGAGGAAATACTCAATGAAAGAAATGGGGGATGGAGAGATGGCTCAGTGGTTAAGAGCACTGCCTGCTCTTCCAAAGGACCCAGGTTCAATTCCCAGCACCCACATGGCAGCTCACAACTGTCTGTAACTCCAAAATTTGACACCCACACACCAACGCACATAAATTAAAATGAAATATTTAAAAAAAAAATGGTCACTATCAGAAATTGAAGAAGTTAGCTAAAAATTCAGTTACCACAGTTTTAATCCCAGCACTGGGGAAGCAGAGGCAGATGGATCTCTGAGTTCAAGGCCAGAGTGGTCTATAACATGAGTTCTAGAACAGTCAGGGCTACACAGTGAAACCCTGTCTCAAAGAATAGACAAAACTCAGTTACTAGTGGTCTAGTGACACACCTGTGATCCCAGCTACTCAGGAGGCTTAAGGCAGGACTGGAGTTTAGGGCCATGTACAGCTACCAAATGAGTTCAAGGGAAGCTGAACAACTTCAAGAGACCCATCTAGAAGAATAAAAGCGATGGGGATGGGACTCAGTGTAGAGCATTCCGCCTAACATGTAACAGCCCTAGGTTAGTTCCTGGTTCTCAGAAACAGAAAATTCATTAACCAACAAAATTATTTGTGGATACAATGAAGTGATTCGTGAATCTTGAAATTTGATTTGAAGCTGATTCTTGGTACTTGGCAATTTTGTGTATATCCAACATTTATAAGGTAAAATTTTCAAAAAGCTTCCCTTGAGTTAGTGCGCTCCAGCTGAGAATTGGTACCTGGGCTGCAAGGAGAGAGGTTGGAAATTAGGACACAGGAGCTTTGCCTGTGAAGTATCCTAAGGGCCACCAAAACATTAATGTTTGCTTCAACACTTAAAGCGCCAGTCTGAGGGAGATTACATTCTCCATGCATGACTATTTATAGCAGTGAGTGAAAACTCCAGTTCTCTGACTGAGAAGATCCAATCTGCTCTTTGATAGATGTTACTCACTAAGGTTGTACTGGTTGTCCACTGGTCTGTTGAGAAACAATGGTTCATGGTAGGTAGAAGCCAAAACTGGCTGTGGAACAGAAATGGCATTTCACGTCCACATGAATGAGTGCACGCTGGAAAGGGATGGATGAGATGAGGAGACATGAAGAAAGAACCAGATAGTGTGGGGAGGACTTGGTGCAGGGGACAGCTGGACTTCTGAGCTGTCACCCTTAGAGACTAGATTTTATGATTACGTAACGTCACCTACAAATGAGCACAGATGTAGCTTGAGCACGTGAAGCTTCCTAATTAGAATTAGGTTTTCCGTACATTTGAGCTGTTGCACTCTCCATAACTATTGTGGGTTGTTTTTCAGGGGGAATACCTGAGGAAGAACTGGATTCCATGGCAAAGCATGAATCCAAGGAAGATCACATCTTCCAAAAATTTAAATCCAAAATAGCTCTGGAACCTGAGCAGGTGAAATGGCATTTTTACCTCTGCAGTGTATTCTCAAAATGACTACAACACCTACTTTTAGCTTATAAAAGCAGTGAGATTCACATGCCTACACACTGTACACATATAAACACCACATGATGTGTTAATGTCAAATTAAAATTTCCCCACTAATGCTCGGCGGCGGTGGCGCACGCCTTTCATCCCAGCACTTGGGAGGCAGAGGCAAGTGGATGTCTGTGAGTTCGAGGCCAGCCTGTTCTACAGAGTGAGTCCAGGACAGCCAAGGCTACACAGAGAAACCCTGTCTTGAAAAACCAGGAAAAAAAAAAAAGTTACCTCATTATGCTACTTTGTTATGACCAAAAAATTACTAACGGTGGCTTCCTAAAACTGCTAGACCAAATAAGTACCCAGGGTGATCTGCCTTCTAGCTATGGTGATATGTCTTACAAGAGAAATGTTTGTGTTTGTATGCGCGTGCGCACATACACCCCTTTTTAATACTTAAGGACCCTGACAAGTGCTAACTACTGTGGCCACGTTTTCAGACTCTAGTCACTCTGTACAATGTAGTGACAGAGTAGAGAGTCTAACATTGTGTGACCAGTGCCTGTTGCTGAATCTGAGAGCCTTGAGTGTGATCCTTGGGACCAACAAACTGGAGGAAGCTGATCTCCACACCCACACTTTGGCATTGAGTGCTGCATGTGCACACACCATTTCTCATTGTTTAGTGATGGTTCCATGGACAAGTCTTAGCTGTGGTCCTTGTTGATTTTAGATCCTCAGGTATGGAAGAGGCACGCAACCCATTTGGATTTCTGGTGAAAATATCCCTCAAGAACAAGACATTCCAGACTGCCCTTGTGGTGCCAAGAGGACATTTGAATTCCAGGTATGAATTTTAAAAATAATGACTTTAGAAAAGCTGACCAAAATACAGGTATAGGTGGCTCAGCATGCCTATCAGAGAGGGTGTCAAGTCAGGACATTTAAGACTGCCCTACCTTGAATTATTAGTGTCACTTTGTCCTTTGTTCCAGGTCATGCCCCAGCTGTTGAACCACCTAAAGGCAGACAGACTGGGCAGAAGTGTGGACTGGGGCATCTTGGCTGTCTTCACCTGTGCTGAGAGCTGTCACCTGGGCACTGGCTATACAGAGGAGTTTGTGTGGAAACAGGATGTGATAGATACTCCCTGAACAGGGTTAAATATTCCTTACGAGCAGAGGCACACACTAATCCCAGCACTCTGGGAGGCACAGAGGCCTCTGTGAGGTCATGTTCTAAAAAGTGAGTCTAGCACAGCCAAGGCTGCACAGAGAAACAGTGCTTCCACAAGTGAATTCTAGCATTGAAGATCCCTAAGAAGACAAACCTGAACAAAGCTGTCGTGACCTGTTACTCTAGCATTCTTGTTCATTCAGAATCTTTTGTTTGTTTGTTTGTTTTTCAAGACAGGGTTTCTCTGTGTAGCCTTGGCTGTCCTAGACTCGCTTTGTAGGCCACGCTGGCCTCAAACTCACAGCGATCCGCCTGCCTCTGCCTCCCGAGTGCTGGGATTAAAGGCGTGCACCACCACCGCCTAGCTTCATTCAGAATCTTAATCTGCCAATTTTCAAAACACTTGAGGTTACATCACATTCTACTACCATTGATTATCTGACTCTAGCATATTAAATGAAGTCCTGGTCTGTGAGTTCATACCACAGGGTTCAATAAATGGATTGGAAAAAGTTAAATATATATGAACATTTTTCCTTACAGTATTATGAAAAATTAAAACAAGAAACCATAACGAAATAATTAACTTTTATGAAGTGAAAATGGACCATATAAAAAGAATTATAAAGCTTTAAAAGAAAACAAGAATACCTGTTTATATGGAGAAGTAATCTTAAACACCTAATGTCATCTTTCCAAATAGTTCACACATTATTGACATCAGTAATGCCTAGGAAGTGTAAGAAAGGGTACTTCGTACACTTTCGGGAGTGGGGTGGGAGTTGGACTCTAGTACTGATTTGTCAAAACTTAGAACACATAAATGGTCTATGATACAGCAATTCAACCTGTAAAGGTATACTATAGAAATCTGTGTGTTCAGAGTTCATACACACTGCAGCACAGTGAGCACTGGAGGGGACAGAGGACCAGCACTGAGAGAATGGTTGAAAGTAAGTATAATTAATACACTGGCTGCAAAAATGGAAGTCACCAAAGAACACGCTTCAGTATTTTTCCAAAAATGAGATGAAAAGCAGCACGCCTAGTGATGAACACCCTAACCCACCTCCTCACCACGCCTCACAAGTGAGCAAGGCCCCCAGTCCACAGTGACATGGCTATTGGAGGAGGTCTGATCACACTGCAAACCCCAACTGGAAAAACAAGTTTCTTGTGTGGCTCAACCCCAACGCACACCTTTATTCCAAGAGCATTCTGTAAGCAGGACTAAATAAAGCTAACTCTAGGTCAAAAAGGCAGAGCAAGCAACCATTTGACAAGTGAACATGGGAAAAAACAGAAGTCTGGAGGAAGGACGGACATTGAGTTAAGGGTATTTAAGACGAGTGGAGGAGCTCTTTCCTTCCAGAATATGAACTGAGTAGGAAGATCAGCCTTATTCTCCCAACTGCTGGCCTTCAGTGGAGCTCTTCTCAGTCTTGTGTCAGGCTGGTTCTCCAGTACTCCCCAAGTGCCAGCAGACTAATGCCAACTGAAACTCCCTCCCCGCCTGCTGCCACCATCAGGCGCAAGAGAGCTCAGGCATAATCTACCTGAAGACACCATAATCTGGAAGGTACCCTGGGGAGACAGCTAAGGATGGGAGAAGACTTCTTTCTGATTCTGAGTACACAGACTCTGAACTGTGAAAAACATACTTTTATAAGAAAGAACATAAAACTCCAAAACAACCCGAGTCCTTATAAATGCCCACCTGACACTTCATGAGAAAAACAGTCTGACAAAAATGTTACACCTGAGGACGAGCTATCTGTGGACAGGGAATTCTATACTTGGATCACTTACTTAGAGCCCTCCCATCACCCTTAGTAGCTACAGAAACTTGGACAAGGCTCTGACAGAAGCTGAGAAAAAGAACAAAACATACAGTTCAGTAGGTCCCAGGCACTGTGGACTACCTAGGACACCGTAAGGTGTTCAGTGGGGGTTGTGTCCATTTTCACTGCAACAGACAATAAAACATTAACAACAACAAAGACATAACAACGGTCTCAGGCATTATATCTAAAATAAATCTCTTTGACAGTGTGATCACATGACTCTTAAAAGGTATCATTTATAACAAAAATCTAACAATTTACAAGCTGCTTTTGTGTGTGTGTGTGTGTGTGTGTGTGTGCAGAGTACTCTGAAGAAAGTATGTACAGCCATTTGTTTTGATAATACAACTATTCAGTCCTGCAATACTGGGAAGGCGGAATGTATCTGGCACAAAAATAACTCCTGAGAGTTACAAACTAGAAAAACAACACTTTTAAAAAAAGATTTTTACTTTTCTGGTAGAAATATAAAAACTGGCTTATGTGGGAAAGGCTAAAATAAAAAGCCCAATTGTACAGGTGGCTTGAACACTTAAAAGTTCTGTCCCTTAAACCAATGAACTCACCAACAGCAGTGTTTAAAATCTAAATATAAATAAGTGGGCAGTGCTGCCCAAATAGCAGCACACAGCAAGCAACTCACAGTAATGCTGCAGGGTGATGTCAGTGCAGAGAGGTGACCTTTCCGTTCCCTGCAGGACACACAGTGTCACCTCATGCTGCCACCTGGGACTGAATGTCCTCACAACTGTACCCTCAGTGGTACCAAACACAAGTGGACAGGGAAGGCGGAGTCCATGGCCAACACTATGTGGTTTTCCTGAATCCCTTTAAGATGGGGTAGATGTTTTCAAATGCTTCATAAATCTCTGCTCTAACTTTAGCACCTACAAAGACACATTGGAATAGAAACGAGATGGTTAACATTTCTTAGAATGTAACATTATCACCTTAAAACAAAGCCACAAATACTGCACTTTCTATACTCAGAAAAACAAATGGTGGAGTCCCCTTGTTATAACCCTAGCTTTGGTTTTGCTGTTTTATTTTGTTTTGTTGAGCCAGGGTTTCTCTGTAGCTCACTCTGGCTGTACTGGAACTTGCTGTGTAGCCCAGGCTGGCCTGCTCTGCTAGTGTCAAGGGCCATGCCCAGCTCTCCAGCTATGTTTTCAAACAGTATTTTCTTAGCATTAAAAAAAAAAAAGATACAAGGGGCCGGAGAGATGGCTCAGCAGTTAATAGTACTGAGTGCTCTTCCAGGGGTCCCAAGTACATTTCCCAGCAACCACATGGTGGCTCGCAGCCATCTACAGTGAGATACGATGCTCTCTTCTGTCCTGTGGGTGTATATACACTGTATACATAATAATAAAAAAATCAATCTTAAAAAAAAAAAAAAAAAAAAGATACACCTGGTGACTTTTAACCCCCAGACCATCATCTCGTCACCATCCCTGATACTAGCCCCGGATCCACAAGTCAGCAAGGCAATACCCAGCCCTCGTCCGGTTTTTTTCCCATCCTTTGTCCTGAGTGACACAGTAACTGACAAGCACTGAGGACTAACGCCTTATTCTCCTAACTGCTGGCTTTCAACAGAGCTCTTGTCAGATTGTACCCTAACAACCCCCATGTCCAGGGGGGCTGACAGAAAACAGTCACTTATTAGTGTCCCCTCCCTGCTACTGTCATAGTCACAAATCATCTGGCTGGAGGCTACAGTTGCAGCAGGCTCTGCTGGCCTGTCCTCCACCCTTCTCCGAAAGCTGAGGATGGGAGGCAAAATGTCAACAAATACATCCTTACATGTGACTAGACAGCTGTCCCTACACGGAACACGCCATCCCACAGCCTTTACAGTTCTAGACAGCCGTCCCTACACGGAACACGCCATCCCACAGCCTTTACAGTTCTGGTACTCAGCTTCTCTTTTAACTTACCCGTTAATACAACTTTTCCAGAAACAAAGATAAGGAGAACAATTCTGGGTTTGATCATTCTGTAGATTAGTCCAGGAAATAACTCTGGCTCATAGCTAGAAAGAAAATGGGAAAACAGTTTAGAAACCATCAGTTTTGTATGTTGCTAAATACAAAGAGGCCTCATGCCAGGAGGTATTGAGTGAACAAACCACAAGTAGGACACACAAGAAGAGAAGCCTTTCACCAAGCGAGCACCACCTGCTATGGGCAGGCGACCAACTACCCAGTACATGTTCTCTGTCATTTAATGCTCCTGTCACAGAAGCTGGATTTTCTGTGATAAAAACGAGTTGTGCTGGGCGGTGGTGGCGCACACCTTTGATCCCAACACTCGGGAGGCAGAGGCAGGTGGATCGCTGTGAGTTCGAGGCCAGCCTGGTCTACAAAGTGAGTCCAGGACAGCCAAGGCTACGCAGAGAAAGCCTGTCTCAAAAAGCAAAAAACAAAACAAAACAAAACAAAACAAAACAAAAACAAAAACACAAAACAAAACCAAGGTATATTCACATTCTCTGACCCTCATTTAGATTCTCTTTAGACTAGTCTAGGTAAAGTATAGTAGCTTATAAAAATCTCACCACTCTATTTTCTTAAAGATTTATTTATTCAGGTACACAGTGTTTTGCCTACATGTACACCTGCAAGCCTGAAGAGGGCCACCATGTGGTTGCTAGGAATTGAACTCAGGAACTTTGGAAATGCAGTCAGTCCTCTCTCTAGCCCTCATCAGTCACTCTTAGAGCTGAGAGTGACAGCCAGCCATACACTCATCTCACCTACCTCACAGGGCGGCTTAGCTAGGGCAATGAGCCAGACCCCTGATCTCTGATCACACCATCTACCTGCATGACATGACGTATATAATCTAACACATGTCTGCCTGGCTTTCCTCTGAGTGACCCTGAGATAAACTCAGGACAGGTCTATATGAGGAAAGGAGTTTCCATGTCGCAAACTGAACCTACTACGCCAGGTATAAAAGTGCCATGTGCAAAGGCCCTGGAGCAGGAGGAGTATGCTGAGTGTGAGGAAACCGGTAAGCTGGTGTGGCTGCAAGGAGAAAACAGATGCTGAGATATGGCTGTGAGTACAGACGCTGAGCAAACATTCACCATAAAATGGCAATGATAATACTGGACTACGTATCTCTGCTGCTAACGTGTTCACTAAGTTAGGAAAAAAAAAAAAATCAAACTAGAAGTGATAGAAGAACCTACAAATTCGTGTATTTAAATGACGTGGTGTACAGAAGAGGACAGAGGTCATTCCAGTGAAGGGGCGTCTGGCGCCACTACGTGACTAAGGGAGTGGGAGCTGCAAGGACAAGAGGGCTGTGGCGACAACCACAGCCACGGCCCACGTGAGGTCGTACATGTTCTCCGCCCTACATGCTGCTCTGCTGCTAGAGCTGCCCGCACGCCGCAGACCTACCTACTGAACTGCTGGTGGGTCAGCACCAGGCCTTCCAGCCTTATGGGGAACTTCACATCGCAGCTCCCCACCATGTTCTGGATCTTGAAGTCTAGAAACTTCGCTGGGAAGCCCAGCTTCTGCACAACCCGAGCGTATTTTCTTGCTGCTAGTCTGGATTGTTCTTCACTACAGAAGGAGAAACCCTGAGTTGTGTAAGGAAGCCCGATACAATAATTTACAGAATGACTTACAAGGAAAGTAATTAAACTATTCCTGTGTCTTTAACAGGAACCACAATCTACCAAAACATCAGGCCTCCAGTTGCCACACTACTGACCACTCCTGAGTTTAAGGGAACTGATGCCGTGTGGTTCAGTTATCACGGTCGCTGCGCTTATGGCATTCTTATCCACACTTTTCTACTGAGACAAAAACTTCATCTTTGTAAAAAAAAAAAAAAAAAAATCAATAAAATTTACTATTGAGTAATACACAAATTCTATCTTCCTTTACATCAAATCTCTATGCATTTTTAGGACACCACTATTGGATAAAATTGTGATTCTGCCGGAAGTGGTGGCGCATGCCTTTAATCCCAGCACTCGGAGGGGAGGCAGGAGGATTTCTGTGAGTTCAAGGTCAGTCTGGTCTACAAATCGAGTCCAGGACAGCCAAGGCTACACAGACAAACCCTGTCTCGAAAAATAAATAAATAAATAAAAGTTAAATAAAACTGTGACTTTCCAACTTATGAGCGTTTTTGTCTGAAAAGCAGAATGCGAGCGACAATGCTGCAGCCAAAGCCCAGGAGACCAGGAGCGACAAAACGAGAATCCAGGTGTCAATGCTACTCAAGGTAATTACAGCAAGCCGTTAATAATAACACATTAAGCAGGGTGTGGTGGCGCATATCTTTGATCCCAGCACTAGGGAGGCAGAGCCAAGTGGATCTCTCTGAGTTCAAGGCCAGCCTGGTCTACAAAGCGAGTCCAGGACAGACAAGGCTACACAGAGAAACCCTGTCTCAAAAAAACAAAACAAACAAAGAAACAAAAGAATAACACGTTAAAGGCCAGGCGTGGTGACACACACCTTTAATCCCAGCACTTGGGAGGCAGAGGCAGGCAGACAGCTACACAGAGAAACCCTGTCTAGAAAAACAAAACAAAACAAAACAAAACAAAACAAAAAGAATAACACGTTAAAAGTGCCAGCCCAGAAACAGAAATCATGACATATCTATTTTTTCCCCTTTCATAAATCCATCCACCACAGACAGACAGCTCCTTAAGTACCTCTTGGCTCCTGTGCACACCATTTTCCCAGAACTGAAAATCAGCGCAGTTGTCCGTGGCTCTCTTATTCTCATGATGACTGCAGCAAACCGCTGAAATGGTCAGAAAAAAGTGTTAGGAAGGTGTGAACTAAGGGTCGAACACAACGGTTGCACTTATGTTGACTGATTAGTGTCTGTAGTTGAGGAAGATTAGTGTCTGTAGTTGAGGAAAGCTGCAGTGTTGTAGGTCTTAGGTCAAAGTATCTTTGTCATATCAAATGTTCCTACTTTTTTTTTTAATTCTTTTTTTTTTTTTTTTTAACATTCATCTGCTTTTTGTATTTGTTCTTTATTGGGCAGATTTTTCAAAACCTCTTTAAAGCAATCCATGAGTGCTGAAGTCAGCACTGCATAAAATACTTAAAAGGAATGCTACATACAAAGGAAAAAGGACAGTCAGACATGGGAGCTCAGGAAAGAACAAGAATCTTACGAGGAACAGAAGAGTAAATGAGAACTAAGAGCCACTCATCTCAGACTCAGCAAACCAACTAAGTCCTAGTGACAGACAGGAGAGAAAGCTAGCCAGAAAAGCAACCAGTAACACTGGAGGGATCAGATACGGCTTTTCTATAATAGCTCTAAATGTAAATGGTCTTAACTATCCAATTAAAAGAGAGACTAGTTGTTTATAGACTGCAAGAAACATACCTCAATGGTAAAGACACTTGTAAACAAAGTGAAAGCAAGAAAATGAGAAAGAGCTAGGCATGTTGGTGCACACCTTTAATCCCAGCTCTCAGGAGGTGGAGGCAGGCGGATCTCAGTGAATTCGAGGCCAGCTTGGTCTACAAAGTGAGTCCAGGACACCCAAGGTTACACAGAGAAACCAGTCTCAAAAACAAAAACAAAAAGAAAAATGAGACAATAAATGAAAACAAAAACCAAGAGGGGTAACTACACTCATATCTGACAAAATAGGCTTCATGCAAAAACTACACAAGGCTACTACATCTTAATAAGGGTGAATTATCCACCAAGTAGATATGACATTTGTAAATATTAAAAGCAACAGCCTTCTAACAATGTAGCTGGCAGCCCGAGACCCTTAGCTGCATACAGAACACACACAGCCTCTCCAAACCCAGAGACCCACGACCCCCACCTACACAGACGCACACACACACTTCAATCAAGGGAGCAAGTGTCTCCTTCCCTGACGGTTATCAAACATAAAATGGGGAATGAAGGTGGGGGCTGATCTGGTTTGAATGTTTTTGGTACAATAAGGAATCTATGTCCTCTGAGCAAGCTTTTAGGGAGAATCCTCTATTGCCATTTTACACCCATGCAAAACTGGGCACGCATATCGCTGAGATCAGCTGCATCGTGCAGAGATACTGACAATGGAGAAGTCTTATTCATGTAGCTCACCCCCACTCCTAACAGTGTATTTCTTTCTCATCTGTACTAATGCCTATAAATGAACTGATAATTTGCAATCTGTGTGGATCTGGAATAAAAAGCCAAGAACCTGGGCCACCTGGCCCAGACCCTGAGCACCAGTATCAGAAGTATGAGGCTCTCACAGGAGAACATGTAAGGCACAGTCCCAAGCAAAGAGTAAGGAAGCTCACGGAAGGAAACACAAGGCACTCCCCTAGGAAGACACCAGAGGCTCTCATGGCTAACACCACCGAAAATATAGTAAAAGAAAAAATTAAAAAAGAGGAAAACTGAGATTCAGTGGTGAAGAAACTGGGGCTAACCTGGCAAAACTAAGAGAGTGCTGAGACCAACAGACAAGCTAAAGCATGGTAAATTTCAAGGTTTCTACAGAATTTACAAAGCACTAGGACTGTGTTCCTTACTGGCTCATCAAACTGTAAAGACAAAAAGCCTGATTAACCTCTTCCTGGCCACCAGCTATCAGTAGCTTCTGCAAGGATGAAAAGCAAAACAACATATAAAAACCGTCCCAGGTTTTTTCTGTTGTCTTCTTTTGTTTTTCATTTATAAACTTACTCTGTAGGGTTAGAGAGATAACTCAGTAGGTAAGAGCTCTGTGCAAGCGTGAGCACCTGAGCTCAGATCCCAGCACCGTGCGACAACACTCCCTCTCCTGGTCCTATGCACACCTGTAACCCCAGTTCTGGAGACGCAAAGACAGAAGATGAGCTCTAGTTCAGGGAAGAACTCCAAATAAAGACATGGAGAGTGCTGAGGAGGACATCCACTGGCCTCCCCTGGCCTCTGCATATGCTCACAAGCAAATGCGCGCGCGCACACACACACACACACACACAATCTTGTTTCCTTTTATTAGAGGAAATCTATGAGGTTCTGGTTTCCATGGAGGAGGTTCACAGGCACGAGATGGCGAATGCTTCCCACTTCAGTTTCTGCAACTAGCCTTCTCCTGCAACATCCAGGCATGCAGGCAGCTCTCCGCCTGCATTTCACAAGCGTTTGTTCAATGCAGATGTTCCCTACTGTAGAAAAGCCTTTTTACACACACTAGGCTGTTGTCTCAAAATCTGGTGCTTCTCCCTTATCCCAGAACTTTTTTCCTTCTTCAATTCCAGTGTTGTGGCCTGAGTGAGAATGGACCCATGAGCTCATGTATTTGAATGCTTGGTCACTAGAGAATGGCACTGTGTGAGACAGAGTAGAAGGATCTGGAGGCGAGGCCTGCTTGGAGGGAGTGTGCTGCTGGGGCAGGCTTTGAGGTCACAGAGCCCACTAAGGCGTAGTGTCTGTGTCTGCCTCTGCCTCCCCTCTGCTGCCCTCAGATCAGAATGCAAAGCTCCCGGCTGCTGCTCCAGCACCATGCCAGTCTGTTTCTGGCCATGACAATCATGGGCTAACCCTCTAAAATGTGAGCAAGTCCTCAATCAAATGTTTTCTTTTATAAGAATTGCCTTGGTCATAGTGTCTCTTCACAGCAATAGAACAGAATCAAGATACCTGATGATAAAATTAAATCCTGCTAGGCCAGTACTCCACCACTAAGCCAAACTAGCAAGTTCTCTATCAGAAACACCATCTGTGGCCATATCATCCAAAACACACTTGATCTTCCTGATCAGAAAAACCTTAACAGTTAAAGGTGGGAAGCCATGTAATAAACCTCTTGCACTTATAGCCAACACTTATTACTTCCCAGTCCTTTTCCACCCACACAATCCATCCTCACCTCTCCCACAGGATTACTAAAGCAGATACCACAAATATGTCACCAGATATGCTTTAGGATATAAATGGAATTTTCTGTTTTCCAACTCCATGTGTGCCCCATTACAGTATGTGTGTGTGTGAACTTAGTTTACTATATGGATTTCTACATATACATAGTAGGAATTCAATAAACCACACGTTAAAGAACTGAGAATGCAGCTTAGCAGACAGCACTTTCCTAGTGTGGTTGAAATTCCAACACTGCAAACAGAAGAAAACCAAGCAAAACGGAAACACCCAGAATGAACTTTCCCATAGCATTTAACATTCAAGATAAACACGATACTCACTTTGTGATATCAAGAAATAAGCACAACCAAGCTTTCTCATCTACAGATTTAGGAAGAATTTTCTGTTAATCTTATACAATCTAAAATGCATGGAAATGTTTCTGACCTTGGGATTATATTCAGCATTTCGAGCACGAAGTGCAATCGTCTTTAGGTCAAGTTTACAACCAAGATTCACCGTGGACACAATATTTCTGCAAGAAATGTAAAAACATGATTACTGAAAATATTTAACCTTTACGCTATGAGGGCAGTTGTCTTCAGGTAAAGTTTACAATTGAGATTTGCTATGACCTCAGTATTTCTGCAGTAAACTTGAAAAGAAAACATAATTAAACCCGGCCAATGGTGGCGCACGCCTTTAATCCCAGCACTCAGGAGGCAATGGTAGGTGGAGCTCTGTGAGTTCAAGGCCAGCCTGGTCTACAAAGCGAGTCCAGGACAGCCAAGGCTACAGAGAAACCCTGTCTTGAAAAGCCAACAAACCAAACAAAACCCCCAAAACAACAACAAAAAACCCTATTGACTATACTTAAAGTGTAGTAACTATTACTCCCACGTTCAGACAATGGAGCTGAGTTTCTGGGTCATGCAGTGTTTAGCTTGGGATGCACATGACTAGCCAGTCTAGCCAACCAGTACATTTCATGCCAGTGACAGATTCCATCTTAAAAACCAGGGTGGGCAGTGCCCTAAGACAAGACACTTTTGAGACTCTCCCCCAACAAGCACACAATATGCACATCGGAACATATGCACAACAGTTATTATTCACTGGGTCTATTGCTCCATGCCACTCTTTTTTTCTTTTTTAAATCTTGAGACAAGGTTTTTTTTTGTATAGCCCTTTGTATTCCAGGCTGTCCTTGAACTCGAGATGTGCCTGCCTCTGCCTCCTGAGTGCTGGGATTAAAGGTGTACGCCATGTCCACATGGCCTAGAACTTTTTAATAAAAACTGAAACATAGCAAACTCAACCTTTTCTGTACTTGTCTATTTTTCTAAGTAGACAGCCCTGAAACAGACAATGTCACCTAATATAATTAACAGACCATCAACTCCACACAAGGAGCATTGCCATCCTAGGGATGCTGAGTTCAGACACTGTTGCTTCCAGCTCTCTCCTCACTCGAGGAAGAACACTGTTCAAATCCAGGAAATCAGAACCTTGCTGAAAAGGAAGGTGACACGGTACACATCTACAGTCCCAGCACTGGGAGGCGTAGCAGGAGTGTTACCTTGAATTCAAAGCAGTCCTGTATTGTATAAATACGGCCATGCTAGCCAAGGTTTTCAACTGAGACTGTCTCAAAGACACCTCCAAAAAAATTAAGTTAAAATTTATTGGACTCCTTTTCTCTGGTCCATAATCATAAAGCGAGATCCAATATTTTCCCTGTTCCAATTTCCCTCCTGGCCTAGGAAACTCTAAGAAAAAACTCTTGTCTTAATACAGTTTCTAACACATACAAATGGCTTTGACACAGCATGCCCACATGTGAACTGAATTTTTTTTTTTTTTTTTTTTTTTTTTTTGAGACAGGGTTTCTCTGTGTAGCCTTGGCTGTCCTGGACCCGCTTTGTAGACCAGGCTGGCCTCGAACTCACAGCGATCCACCTGCCTCTGCCTCCCGAGTGCTGGGATTATAGGCGTGTGCCACCACGCCCGGCTCCGTGAACTGAATTTTTAAGTACACTCTGGTGTACCTGTTACAAATTAGTCACATAAACAATAAATGTATTCTTGTTTTAGATAGCTAAATATTTACCTGACTTCTTTATAAGGCTCCATTTAGAGGCAACTGAGCTGACACCCAGTAAGGGGTGTTATTAGACAGTGGACACAGTAATGGCTGACTGCGTACTCTGTGGATATGGAAGTAAGTATCTGTCCTAAGCTGGTTCTAACAGACGATTTTAATCAGCAGCACAAACCTGAATGTCTGTGCAAGTCAAAAAGGCATGAAAAAACAGTTTGGAGAAGTATAGGCAAAGGAGAGTTAACAGGGCTTATTTCTTTAAAAATTATTAAAATTGAAAGTAGTTTTAGAATTGTATTCAGGTGAGGTACATGTTTTTGAGTATAACAGTCAGGATTCATGACTGCATACCAGTTAGCTTAGAAATGATATGACATGCCTGTCGGGGGATGGTCTGCTCTATTTTGATGCTAATTACTGCTTGCTTTCTCTGTGACCCACCTTTTGATTAATAAAAAGCCATCCCACCTGGGCAGGACAGAGGAGATGGAGGTGTGGTTAAAGGTCCCAATAAGGAGAGAGAGGAATCCTAGGTAGAAGATGAGAAAGATGAGGAGACCTGAAGGGAAGAGAGGAAGGCCGCCATGGGTCAGATGGAAGAGAAGCACACGGCCGGGCATGGATGGAGAATCAGGCCCAGATGAATATTAGGAAGTATTTGGGATTATGGACGCGATAGCTTATTAGAAGCAGATGACATGGGAGGTAGTTTAGGGGAGGTAGTTTAGAGGATTAACATTTGTCCTGCCCCAGGTTAACTAAGGCTATTTTAAAATATAACAAGTGTCAGTGTCTTAATTGCTAGCTGGGCCTACAAATAATACAAGTAATTTAAAAACAATACATGCCTCACAAATGGCAGCTTTAACCAAGTATGAATAGAAAACAGATACCTTAAAGTAGGAGGGTGGGGTTATTAAACACTGTTTTATATATAGTGTTGACTGGGGGCTGAAGAGATGGCTGCTCTTCCAGAGGATCCAGGATCAATTCCCAGCACCCACATGGCAGCTCACAACTATCTGTAAATGCAATTCCTGGGGAATCCAACACCCCCACAGAGACACATACGCAGGTGAAACACCAATGCACATAAAATTAAAAAAAAAAAAAAAAAGTCGGGCATGGCAGTGCACACCTGTAATCCCAGCACTCAGGAGGCAGAGGCAGGAGGATCTCTATGAGTTTGAGGTCAGCCTGGTCTACAAAGCAAGTCCAGGACGGCCAGGACTACAAGAGAAACCCTGTCTCCAAAAGCAAAAAAGTGTTGTCTACAAAGAACCCTTTAATCAGGCCATAAGATTCCTTAAAGCTATATCCTTGTTACTAAGTGGTATATGAAAAGGTTGGGCTGTTTCAGGAAGAACAAAGTGTGAACCTCCCACTTTTTACATGTGAGGCCTACTTCTCTTAGGCAGGAAAGTTCATCAAGACAAGAGCTGCAATCCTTAACCCTCAGAGGGACACAGACCAAAGATATAAATGGAGCCCTCACAGCAAAACTGAAGAAAAACCTAGATCCCTAAGATGTTTGCTTACACTATGGCCAATCCTGTGATACCTATGGGCTAGGACTCAGCCAATTAGCTACAGGGAAATGTCCACAATATCAGTGAGGCTCAGTCTGCATCTCAGAGGCCCAAATACACAAACACAAGCAACACCACTTCCAGGAAAGGGTTTTGCTGAGAGCACTAACTCACTCTGTAGCCTCAATTCCTTGTCAAGAGCAGATGAAGCCACAGCATAACGGAATTACCACTAGACCACTTCCTTAAGTAAATCCACTGTCTGAAAGTAAATAACATAATCTCAGCCTCCTGTGGTGCAGGCATAGTGGGCGTGGGCGGGGTGGCACAGGAGCACAGAGGCACTTACTGAAGCTGTGGTAAGATCCCAGAGCTCTCGGAGGCTGGTGTGGCAGGAGTGATGGGGGTCATAGGGGTCATTGGTGAAGGGTACAAGGGGGTCGTGCCTGGCAATGGTGCAGTGGTCAGGGTTTGAGAATGGAAGAGCTGTGGGGTCTGGCCTGAGACACCCTGTGTGGATTGTTGAGACGTTGACTGCTGTACTGAGGCTGTTGCAGTTGCTACTGCCTGCTGCTGCTGTTGCTGCTGCTGCTGTTGCTGCTGCTGTCTCTGTTGCTCTTCCAAAATAGACAAACTATTGGTGTTCTGAATAGGCTGTGGGGTGAGCCCTGTGCCGTAAGGCATCATCGGGCTGAACATGGGGATTCCAGGAGTCATGGCACCCTGTGGAGAGCAAAGAAAGCAGCGGTTAAGACTCTGATGGTGGGATCTAGGTTCTTTTCTTGTGAATCCCAGGTAAAGTATAAAGACCGATGCTTTCTGAGTATTATGAGTGATTAAATACCAGGGAAGAATCTGCCACCTGGAGCTACATGCCTTTCTTCTGTAGTACTGAACACAGTAGATGGGCACTTGGGATTTGGAATCTGTTATTTATGATATGCAAGAAAGATGCTTAGCCTCCCAAACATACCCAGGCCATAAGAGACAGAACTCAGCCGCATGTCCCTACTTACAGTACTACCGTCAATCCCAGCAGAGGCAGGCATAGCTCTGTGGTTTTGAGGCCACGACTTAGTACATAAGGCCCAACCACTAACTAAACATGTCCATGCTGGAAGACAGATCATATGGCCACCTACATCTTCAGGACAACAGGCTCAGGGGATTCTCTATCATACTGTTTTAAAAAATCATTTATTCTACTAAAACCAAAAACACCAGCAAAGCCTATAAAATACTGTCAACTGCCTTTTCTAGAATGCTTCTATGTTTTACAAACATTGCTATTTAATAATTATTTATGTGGAGGTAGGAAGAACAAAAATGCAACATTTATACTGAATTGGTAATAGTCTAGGAACAATTCTATTGCAACCACACACACAAATGTTCACAACCAAAACTAACATTTAATTCTGAAGCAGATTTGGCAGTAATCTTGGGCTAAGAAAGTGACTGCAAAAGAAGCTTCTGGAGTAAATGAAATAAATGTTCTACAGCTGATACAGAGGCAATAGCCCTCTACATAAATTAGGTTCCGAATAAGCTTCCCAAGCAAATGAGCACCGTGGCCATGCAGATCAGCGATGTCCACAAAGCAACAAGAGCCGGAAGAACACACAAATCCGCGTGGACTGCTAGATGGCGCCACTGCAGGGCTCTGCTTTCTCTTCAAGGGGATGTCGCCCTCCTTGCGCGCCCCCTGCTGTTACCTGTGGGGAGGCCAAGCCCTGCGCGTAAGGTGGAAGGCTGCTGTTCTGGTCCATTGCTCTCACTGTCCTCAGTGCTCAGAGTTCCCCTGGAGCATCCTCTGCATAGTTCTTTAGAAAGTTCTTTAACTTTCTGGGTTTTCTTCACACACCTGAAATAGTGATGCTGCTTGGAAAAAAAAATGTTTTAAGTTTAATGGATGGACACGGGTTTCACAGTCACACAAAACACACACGCACAAGCTTTTCTGGAGAATGTGAATATATAGTAATATATATATTATAGACACACACACACACACACACACACACACACACACATATATATATATATATATATATATATATATATAATCCTTTAATGCTTTTTAATCCCAAAAAGCCTAGTTCATGTGACTCATGTAAAAATAACAAAACAAAAACTATGTTGCTATGTGTCTAAATATTCTAACAGTAATGAAAATTAAGGTGTCGAGATCAGTAATAAACTTTTGGGGGGGCTGTAGAGATGGCTCAGATGTTAAGAGCACTGGCTACTCCTCCAGAGATTCTAAGTTCAATTCCTGGCAACCACATGGTGGCTCACAACCATCTATAATGATATTTGGTGCTCTCTTCTGGCTTGCTGGTACACATGCAGACACAATACTGTATACATAATAAATAAATACATGTTTTTTAAAAATTTTGGGAAAAGGGCTGCCAAAAAATGGCTCAGTAGGTAAAGGTATATGCTGTCGATCTTAATAGTCTGAGTTCATTCTCATGGTGAAAGGGGAGAACAGACTCTTACAAGATGACTCTTGACACAAATGTAATTTATTTTAGATGTGTGGGTATTTTGCTGGCATGTATGCCTGTGTACCACTTGCAGGCCTTGGTACCAGCACAGGCCAGCAGAAAGGGTCAGATGCCCTGGAATTGGACTCAACAGATGGTTGCAAGCCACCAAGGAGTCATCTGTATGTTAAAAATAGATACAGATCTTTGGATATACAACTTGTACCTGAAACCTATATGTTCTTTGTGAAATTACACGATGATAAATCTTTAGATTAAGATCAAATTGTAGGACTGGAGGGATGGCTCCAGCCTGGATTCTCTGGAAGAGCAAGCAGTGCTCATAGCCTCTGAGGCTTCTCTTCTGTAAGAGCCAGCATCAGGGACCAGCCCTTTCACACGCACACAGCCAGCAGAGGACTTTTTGCAGGGGGTGGGGGTGGATAGGACACCTAGGGAAAGCTAATTCCTAAGCACACTGTACTATCAGATGACACTTATTAGGCACTGTTTATACAGCATTGTTTAATTAATTTTTAATTATAATGAGCTATACATTGTTTTATCTCTTTCTTTAACTTATTATTTTTTATGTGCATTGGTGTGTTGCCTGCATGTATGTCTGTGTGAGGGTGTCAGATCTTGGAGTTGCAGACAGTTGTGAGCTGCCATGTGGATGCTGGGAATTGAACCCAGGTCCTTTGGAAAAGTAGTCACTGCTCTTGACCACTGAGCCATCTCTCCAGACCCTATACAGCATTGTTAAGACCACTCTGGTTTTTAAAGAGGCTAACTCACCTTTATACCCTTCACAATGTCTCCAGCATAAAACGCCATAAACACTGAACTAGACACAATATACTTTAGGTAACTGGTTTTTGTGTTCTGATTTTAATTAATGACAGATTAAACAACATATAAAACACTAAGTTTATAAATTCAATACTCTTAACTCCTTAGAACATTAATGCAAACTATGCCTGGAACTAGTTTTCTTAAATCATTGTCTCTTTAGTGGTGATGAAATTAAGAGATCACAAAAGAAGCTTTTTTCACTTTGTAACCGTGGTAGTAATAAAACCCAGAGCCTCAAAAAACAACAACAAAAACAAGCAAACAAAAAACCCAGAGCCTCATAAATGCTAGACAAATGCTCTTAATTCTTTAAAGATACTTTTAAAAAATCAGTTTGGTTCAACCAGCCAGCCGTGGTGGCACACTCAGGGAGGCAGAGGCAGATGATCATCATGAGTTCGAGGTCAGCCTGGTCTACAAATCGAGTCCAGGACAGCTAAGGCTACACAGAGAAACCCTGTCTCAGGAAAAAAAAAATCAGTTAGGTTCATGCAGACCAATAACTTGCTCAGAGATGCTGTAAGAACCAAATGTATCAACAGCAGAAGAACAGACTGAGTGAGGTCAAATTCCCAGAGTTAAAAAGAGATGCCAGGGCCAGGAGGTGGCAGAACACACTTTTAGTCCCAGCAGGGAGGCAGAGGCAGTCTGAGTTCCAGGCCAGCTTGGTCTACAAAGCAAATTCCAGGATTAAAAAAAAAGAAAGCTAAGCACAGGACAGATAAAACTATTACAACCAGATTTTTAAGACTTTCATTGTATGTGTTTTGCATGCATGAGGCATGTATATATGGCCTACAGAGGTCAGAAAAGCAGCAGTGGATTTCCTATATCTGGAGTTTCATTCAGACGGTTGTGAGCCACCATGGAGGTGCTAGGAATCAAACCCAGGGCCTCTGCAACAGTAGCAAATGCCCTTAACCACATAACTCCTCAGTCCTACAATCGAATATTATAAATATTTGTCTTATTACACCACACAGAACATACAGGCTCCAAAGCTACAAGTTGTATATCCAAAGCTCAACAGTCATGGCTTGGTATGGAAAGTAGCTACAAGAGAGGACGGCTGGATTTAATATAAGCAGAGATTTATCCAGATCACTTTCTGCAAATGAAGTTTACCGAGCCAGTTAATTATATTAGACTAGGGGGTTTATAGTACGCTATGCTGAAGTTATCTCACACCTGCAGACGATATAAACCATCTTTCCTTACTTGTTTCGTAAAACCTAAATAATCTCTGCATTAACTTATTTTTAGATTGTTTCCAGGGTCTCCACGTTTTGTAAACTGAGCCAGCAAAACTAAACAACTGGGAAATCAGTTGCGCACAGTCTTCACGCGTCTGCCTGGCATCTTTCCCCAGAAAAGCCATCCCAGAGTCTTACAAAACCACGCTAACCTGAGCCGAGAGAAGGACAGCGTGTAGGTAAAAGCAGCGTGTGTTTTGTGCTGGGATTTCGGGCTTCGGACGAGATGTCGAGCCTCAAGAGCCGCTTCCTAACAAGACTATGCTTACTGGGGACAAGACGGGCATCCCCGGGCCCGAGGAAACCTGTCTTCTACCGGGGGAAGCGGCTGAGACGCGCGGCGCCAGCCCCTCACCGCCGAAGCGGTGGCCCAGCGACTGGTGACCCGCGGAGCCGCCGCGGCGCGCGCGGAGGGCCGTTTCCCCGCCCGGCCGGCCGCGCGCCCGTCCCGCGTGTCCAGGGCCCGCCTGCACCTGTCGCCTTTGCTGAGGCCCTCACGGCAGAGACGAGGCTGACGGGACCGTTACCTGGGCACCGCGGAGAGAACGACGCGGCCGCGGAAACTTAGCCAAACTGCCGCCGCTACGGGATTCGACCCCACCGAACGCCGGGCGCACACTCGATGCCGTCACTTCCGCCAGTTGAGCTCGCGGCTGGAGCCCGGCCTTAGGACGCGAGGAAACGAGGGGGCGGGGCCCGGAAGCACTTCCGGGGCGGGGCCCTTGACGGCTCCTGCTAGTCGGTTTTTGTCAAGGGCTGGAGAGGAGGGTTAGAGAAATGTTTAGGGTGTAGCGGTTATGGTTGGGACCAAACTCAAGCAAGAGTGCTGCATCCTCGGCCTTCCATGTTTTGTTTGGCCTTCCATGTTTTGTTTTGTTGACAGAGGGTTTCTCTGTGTAGCCTTGGCTGCCCTAGGATTCTGTAGACCAGGATGGCCTCGAACTAGAGATCCGCCTGCTTCTGCCTCCCCCGTGCTGGATCAAGGGCGTGCGCCACCACACCTTGGTAGTCTTAACAGGCTTATAAACTAACGGTGTTACCCTTGGCAAGCTCACTGCGTCCTCCGCTTTGTTCCGTAAAGTCGAATGATAATAGGAATTGCCTCCTGAGAGATCTGTAAGGTGGCTGACGTGAATGGCAAGCAAATAGTCCTTGCCATGTACTCAACGGATGCTAACTCGTGTCCAAAGCAGGACTGCAAAACGGGCAGCTTCGGAGTTTCAAAGTCAGTTATGTTTTAGCTTTGCTCGTACCAGCGCTCTTCCCTGCCGTCACAAGAAAACGTCAGTTGTTTTTTAGGTTTCTCTTCCTCCTCCTTCTCCTTCTCCTCCTCCTCCTTAATTTTTTTTCCTTTTGGTTTTTTGAGACAGGGGTTCTCTGCCTTGGCTGTCCTGCCTGGACTCACTTTATAGACCAGGCTGGCCTCAAACTCACATCATATCTGCCTGCCTCTGCCTTTTGAGTGCTGGGATTAAAGGCTTTTTTTAGGCTGCTTCTTAATACTTGACTGGATTCCGCCATATCTTAATTTTTTTCCTTCTACGGCTCATCTAGGTATATACATGTGTTGTCCTGCTTACTTCCTTTCCCTTGTATTTTGGACTATCAACGTGGTAACGCGCTCCTTTAGGTTAGTTTGTGTGCGTGCGTGCGTGCGTGCGTGTGTGTGTGTGACGGACAGTACCTGTGTATGTTATGTCTATAGGTGTTGACTATGCATAGGCTCTAATTAGTACAATAGTATTGAGCGTCTATCTTCTCCTAAAGAAAACCTTCTCCTTGGAAGACTGAAGAATAAAGAAAACTTAACAAAGGCCTGACAAGAGGTAACTTAAGGGAAGGAGGTTTTATTTCTGTCTACAGCTTGAAGGGAATACAGTCCATGTTGGGGAAGCATGACACATGCAGAAGAGTGTCATATTGCATCCACAGGCCGGAAACATAAAGAGAAAAATATTAGTTTGCTCTTTTTTTGTTTAGTCCAGAAAGCGAGGCAATAGGGTGGTACCACTTATATTTAGGTTGGGTCTTCCCGCCTCAGTTAAGCCTTCTTGAAACACCTGCGGAGACATGCCATGGGTGTTTCCTAGGTGATGGAAGAGTCTCTCAAGCGAACAATATTAACCATCAGATTCTGGTTAGGGAAACCTAGTGTTGTCTCCTGGGTCTCGTGGCTGCGCGTACCACACAGTTGACCATGCATCCTGAACACAGCAGGAACTGCTGACCCATTCTCAATGTGACATTTGAGTTGCCATTGCTCTGTGATTGCATTAATTTTTTGTTCGGCCACACTTTTAACTTTTTATATGCCATGAACGAATCCAAAGGTTTTGTTGGGGTTATAAAACAGGTCTCTTGGATTTGGTGGATGGATCGGGGTTATGCGCTAGCCGGACGCAGGGGTAGACCTCCAAGAACAACGACGAGTACAGGCTAGAGGAGCCCGGCCGTGGGGGCGGGGCAAGGGGCGGAAGTGGACCGGGCCCGGCGGCCATCTTGCCGTGAGACAGCAGGAGTTGGGCGCAATGCTTTCCACTGCCGCTTACCGGGGACCGGACGGAGAGCTGGCAATGGGGCCCCACGGCTCCGCCGGCCCTGTACAGCTGCGTTTCTCGCCTTACGCCTTCAATGGAGGGTAAAAGCCGGGTCAGCCGCGCTCACCTTGGTCGAGCCTGGGGTCGCGGCGAGCGGGTGTGGGCATGGCGGGTATCAGCCTGGTGGGGTGTTCCGCAGCCCCGCGGGCAGCTAGGGCGGTGCACGAACGCCCTTGGTGCCGCTTGCTCCAGCAGGACGGGCTCCATCCTTAACCCTCAGCTCTGTGGGTGTCGTGTCGTGGGGCATGAACACGTTTCTAAAGCCGGAGGGCGGGGGGGCTGTTCTTACTCGAACAGTTATGACTGATTTGATTTGTCCCGCTGTGGATGAGCGGTCTGGTCATTATTTCAAAAAGAAAATAACATCCATTAACTAGACTTAAAATTGTAGATCACTGATTTTTGTTTTCCTTTTTGTTTGCTTTAAGTTCAGGGGTGAAAAGTAAAGGTTGTTTTGTTCGATTTTTGAGACGTAGCTTGCTGGGCAAGTTCTTCCGAACTACACCCCCAGCCTTGGTTGTGTATGTATTCTTACTCTCAAATTACTTGTGCATTTTAATTATCCTCTTTATTCGAAGGGCTTTTTTTCCTTCGAATTTTCGACCTTTGACAATACAGGGGCAGCCTAGTGGTGGTGGCTCAGGCCTTTAATGCCAGCTCTCAAGAAACAAAGGCAGGTAGATCTCTGAGTTCGAGGACAGCCTGAGCTACACGGAGAAACCTTGTATCAAGAAAGAAAAGCAAAAACGTTAAATATGTCTTTATGAATGTTGAACGTTGATCATGTGGAGAGTGAAGGTTGACTTTAGCCTTGGTTGTGCCATTTGAAGAGCAAATGTGAATGTATGTGCTAAGTAGGGTCCTTTCCGTTTCTTGACTGGGAGGTTACATTTTTGTAAAATGCAAGCAGTTGAGTATTTTATAGTCTTAGTCCTTGCCTCTTGGCATTTAAACAGCCCTGGTCATAGAGCTGGTGTGAATTAGAACCGATTTTAAATTCATAGTATTCTCCGCCTTGTTACAGTTTTGGTTTCCTTTTCCTGTGTGCTTTCTTTTTTCTTTTTTCTTTTTTTTTAATTTTAACTCATTTTTATTATCTACCCAGGCATGTATATGTGTCCTATAAGTGTATGCCATGTGTATGTCGGGGTGGATGCCAGAAGAGGGAGAGGGAATCCCCGCTCCTGGCCTGTTGAATTACAGATGTTGTGACTCACCTGCTATGGAGGCTGGGACTTGAACTCGGGTCCTCTGGAAGAGCAGCAGGTGCTCTTAACCATTGAGCCATCTCTCCAGCCCCCTCCTCTGTGCTTCTTAACTCTGCATGTGAACACTAAGTGCTTAGACTGTAAGGTGTGTTGATCATTTCAAGGTGTCCCTCTTGATCCATTACTGTCTTCATAGCTCTTTACAGCACTCTTATTAAGTCATCCTTCATGCTTTCTCCTGTCCTTTTTGTTCCTTTTAGCATGTATTACAACTAGCCCTTCAGGCAACTTCTGATTCTACAAACTGATACTAATTTCTCTTTGTAGCTTCCAGTTTTTGTCACTTAAGACCTTTACAGCCCTCATCCCTGGGAACATAATTCCCAAGTTTCTATAACTTTATTTCTCAAAAGTCCCCTCAATTCTGGCTTCTTTAGGGAAATGTTTCTGAGTCCATTTTCTGTTCTCACCATAACTCCTGCTAGTAAACAAAACAACAGGGTGATTATTCCTTTCAGTTACCTCTGCTCCTTAAAATGCCTCTTGTGATTATGGTGTAACTGTGCTTCTCTCCGTTTAAAGTTGGGACTGTTGTAGTTGTTTTCCTCAGCAAACCATTGAGGCGGTTATGGGGACATGGCTGCATGCGTTGGTGCTGTGTTTGGATTTCTCCTTCTTCACGTTTCTCATTCTGTTTCCTGTGTCACTCTTATTGGAACAGTATTTCTTTACCCTAACCCTGGCCCAACCGACCCCATATTACACACTTTATTATTGTGAGAATTGTCCTAAAACCTCACTTTGCAAATAGAACTTTGCTCATCCCTGTCTGCATAACCTTTAGGACACCCTGCTGAAATTCTACAGTCTAGCTTGGCCCTTGGGACCCTCTACAACAGTCCGCCACATAAGGAGTATATGTGTCTCTAGTCACAAGTAAGGACTACATTATTAAGGAGCTTGAGTGGACTGTTACATGTTGCTCCTTCTGTTGCTGTTCATGGTGTTCTTTTCTGCTTTAGTACAAAATTTGCTAGTAAATGGTAGGTAATATTTTCTGGATGTTTGTTTCCTAGAAGGAACTATGCCAGGTACCTATGTGGATTATGTTAATTTTCACACCCTGCCATTACCATCAATCTGAATATGAATTTATCCAGTCATACGCCTAAGTGGCATGAGTAGACCTCTCAAGGAATTCCAGGCCCCGGCGCTCAGTCATCACAGAGAACTGCCCTACTGTGTACCACAATGATTGTCCACTCCTTTAACCCTTCCAGCGCCATAGTATGAGATAATTACTGTTACGTAATGTCTACTGTAGATGCGAAGGGAATCAAAGCTTTTAGAAGTTAAGCAGCACTAGGATGTTGGGTCTGCTTCTGTGGTTGTGCTCTGGGGCTTTTCAGTAAGATGTCAGAACTGTACAGTGACAACTTTTCCTGGGAAGACATGACACACACAAACCCCGCTCCATGGCTGACTGCAGTTAAATTGGAGAACCAATGAGTCTTTCTTGGGGTTGTGTTTGGGTAAGGAGATAGAGAACCAAGGATGTCTCAGAATCAACCGCATCGTAGAAAGTCCACCCCCACACAGTAGACGACCCATATAAGCTGTCGGATTTCTGTACAACTTGTAGGAAGCCTCACAAGTCACAGTCTCCTCTTACAGCTTGGCTGGTCAGAGTCTCCTCCCCTGACAGTTAAGACAGGGTCTCCTATGCAGCCTTGGCTAGGCTAGAACTCACAGAGCCTGCCTTTCCCCCCAAATGCTGAAATTCAAAGTATGAAAAGGTGTGTATTGGGGGGGATGTCTCCAAGAATCTCACAGCTTCCCACTAGATAGAATGCGTTTGCCTCGAGCGTTTACCTTAGGAATCCCATGAGCCTAGCTCGCCCCCCCCCCCAACACACAAAGGCTGTTCAGTTGGGAGGAGCCTGCTCTAGACACTGACCATTCATCTAGACACTCCCTAGCAGCTCTCCTACAGAGAGACAGACAGACACTGGCCTTCTCTGACCTGGCCTTGCTTGTGGACTGCTGTGTGACACAGTGACTTTCCTGTCACCTCTTCTCAGGGAAGCACTGGAGCAGGATGATGTTCTGTTTCACACTCTGTGATGTATATTAGAGGAAAGCAAGGCCCTCCGAGGTTAGTGTGCCCACAGGCTTATGACTGCATCACAGAGTCTAGGTTAGGGCTTCTCCGGATGACCTGTGGCCAGGGATCCTTTTCTCTGTATTTCATCTTTTGTTTGAATTCTACTTTGGAGCTCGTGGAATTACCCAGATCAGTTCTCTAGAGCACTTTCCTGTTTGAAGAGACAGAATCAATGTTTTTTTCTAATTTTTTTATTTTTTACTTTTTTTTTAATCTATCAGTACTGTATTGGCAATTGCTGGAGAAGATTTTTCCATTGTTGCTTCAGACACTCGGTTGAGTGAAGGATTTTCAATTCATACCCGAGACAGCCCCAAATGTTACAAACTGTAAGTAAAGCTTTCCCTCCCCCTGCCCCCCTCTCTCTGTCTCTCTCTCTCTCTGTCTCTCTTTTAAAGATTTACTTTTATTTGAAGTGTATGTTTTGTTTGTGCATGCTTTTGCATATCATGTGGTATTGGGAATTGAACCCTCCCAGGTCCTATAGAAGAACAGCCAGTGCCCTTAACCGCCGAGCCATCTTTCCAGCTCCTAAGAAAGACTGTGTAAAGACAGCCCTTGCCTTGTGATGGCAGTTGGGAAGATGCTTGGCTAATCACAAAGCTAGACTTAAAATGGAAACCACCAAGGTTTGAACTCTCTGCATAGAAGGTTAAGGTGATGTGGAGCTGAAAGGAAGGAAGGCAGCTTTGCCACGTGTATGTCCTAGGCTTGGCCACACCTGCCGCAAAACGCCATGAGTGTGTCGTGTCTTCCTAGTTCCTGGCTACCCAGCTGTTCTATCTTACTAACTGGACTTTTGGAAGGAAGCTAGACTTTATTAGTCACATGTTCATGCGTTTTTACTTCATACTTG
Source organism: Acomys russatus (assembly GCF_903995435.1). Taxonomy (NCBI): domain Eukaryota; kingdom Metazoa; phylum Chordata; class Mammalia; order Rodentia; family Muridae; genus Acomys; species Acomys russatus. The sequence goes on along the minus strand of NC_067157.1, from coordinate 59,031,445 downwards.
TTTTCTGTGGACGTAGTCAGAGTGGTGAAATTTCTATATGACCCTAGGGTTACCTCATGCTTCACCTCCCCAGCCCTAGATTGTAAAATAGTCACCCTTATTTTCTTTTTTTTTTTTTTTTTTTTTTTCGAGACAGGGTTTCTCTGTGTAGCCTTGGCCATCCTGGACTCACTTTGTAGACCAGGCTGGCTTTGAACTCACAGCGATCCGCCTGCCTCTGCCTCCCGAGTGCTGGGATTAAAGGCGTGCGCCACCACGCCCGGCGTCACCCTTATTTTCTTTAGCCTCTTCATAGTGTGTCTTTGGCCTCAAAGCACTGGCTGGTTGTCAGTTTGTGAGCCTTGCTTTATCACTCATTTTTCTGAAATTGGCTTTTTACAGAACAGACAAAACAGTAATTGGCTGCAGTGGTTTTCATGGAGATTGTCTCACTCTGACAAAGATTATTGAAGCAAGATTAAAGGTAGGTGCCTTTGAACATGTCACCCTGCTGAAACAGTTCACAGACAGCTGCATTTAGAGAGACAGCGAGTTAGCAGGTGGAGTTCCCATGTCCTAGGAGTAAAGTGGCACCAAACTGGCTGCTGCTGTCACAAGATTAGCAGGAAATGGCAGCAGAGTCAGTCTGCTCAAACCTCTGCTTTGTCAGGGTCGCCTACCTTCTGTGGGTAGCCCGAGGGCTCTTCTGAGGTGTCTCAAGTCTGGCTGTGACAGAAGGTAGCCCGGGCAGCCTATAGACAGGAACATGACTTGACCAGTCTGCTGACCTTTCCAGAAATGACCCTGGAGCACTGCTGAAGGGGGGCAGCTATAATAGCCATCACCGAGGGATTGTGTTGTAGGAAGGGTTAGCAGGGTGACCACGTTCTCTGTCACCTCCTTGGGTCCCTTAAGGTGACTCATCACATAGCCATGAAGCAGTAACTTGCATTGCTGAGGGCTGTGTAGAATTTCACTATCTTAGAACATCTAGTATTGAAAGCTTCAGAAATTTACATTTATAGTAGATACAATGTAGAGGAATGTTAACTCAGAACATGGCTGCTCTGGCGAGAGATCACATCCAAAGATCTTCTAGGTCTGTGTGATCTGGCTGCAATAGAAACATGTCTTTAATCCAGGAGGCAAGCAGATCTGAGTTCAAGGCCAGCCTGGTATAAAGCAAGTATCAGGTAGAGAAAAGCTTAGGTCCAGGTGTGGTGATACATGCCTTTAATCTCAAACAAAGGTGAAGTTAGTTTGTAGAAAGGAACACCCATGTTTGAAAGTGTCTAATTGAGTGGCAGAAAAGGTAACGAATCAAAGGAGATTTGACAGAATAGGATAAGTCCAACTCTCATGAGAAGAGAGAGGAAAGGGAAACTACTTAAGAGGTAGTTTTTCAGAGAAAGGAGGCAGTTTTACCAGGACAGTAATAAAGAGATGGGTTACTGAGAGAGACGGAACCAGCCAGAAAATGAGAAAAAGCCAGAAGATTAGAGCAGATTGTTGAGTTAGTTTGAGGCCAAGCAGAGCAATTCAGAGGCCAAGAGAGAAGCCAGATTAAATAAATCAGCTGGGAGAAGAGTTTGAGGCAGAACAGCTGAGTTGAACCAGCCAGCCAGCCCAGATCACGAGTCTCAGACTGAAAAATATTCTAGGCTTAAGTTAGATTCTATGGAGGTTAGAAGCTTCCAGGATTAGGCCTAGGTTAGCAGAAGGAAGCAGTAAGCCTCCCAGATAACAATTGAGTCAGAGACTAAAAAATTAATTTTACAATACATCATGCCTTCTAATTCATATTTTACTATAACTTATCTTAGAAATGCTTCTGTATTTTTCATGTAGCTTATTGTAATTGTTCAGTATTTTCACCTTGTCTTACAGTACTTAGGCTTTGCTTTTGAAAGGCTGATTACGTGACTAACAAAAATGGTGAATTCAGCCAGGTGTGGTGGTGTGTGCCTTTAATCCCAGCTGAGAGGCAGGCAGGAGGAGCTTGAGGCCAGCCTCATCTACAGATTGAATTCTAGGACACCCAACGGGTTGCTTTTACACAGAGAAACCCTGCCTCACAAAACAACAAAAATGGTGAACTTAAACCCTTTTTATGTTTATGATTTTTGTGGAAACTTTAAGGTTTATAAGGATTTAGTATATCAGAATTATGAAATCCCTGTATTGACATCCTAAGACCTTTTTTAACGTAGTTATTTAATTTTGTTTGTTTATTTTATGGGTATGGAGGTTTGGTCCGCTCATATTTGTACACGTGGGCATGCCTGATACTCAAGGAGGTTCGAAACCATTGGAACTGTCTATGAACACTTGTAAGCTGCCATGTAAGTGCTGGCAACCAAACTAGGTTTGCAAGAGCAGCCAGAGCTCTTAATTCTGTGGAGCCATCTCTCTAGTCCCTAAAATCACGTTTTTGATACTGTTTTCCTTGGTAGACACTTTGAGAGGCAAGACTTTGCCCTTTAGTGATGCGCTTGTCCAGGAGTTTACAAAGAGTGGGGCCCCAAAGGATGCAGTCAATTGATTTTTGTTTGTAAGAGACCAGATCATAAATATTTTAAATCTAGAAGGTCATTTGATCTCTGTCATAGCTACCCAGTTTTGCTCTTGGATTGAGAAAGCAGCATAAATAACATGACTATCTTCCAGGAAATTATTATTTGTAGAAGCAAGTCAGTCAGGCTCCTGGTGCTGACATCATTTGGCGTGCATACTGCAGGAAGAGATGCACGGGGACACCTTCCCCAGGCTCACCTTACAGGCCTGCACACCACATCATTGCCAAGTTAGTGCCTGCGGTGGAGAGCGCAGGGTAAATAGCCTCTTGACACCAGCGTTCCTGACATTCTTCCCTTTAAAATCTGTTTTGAGACAGGGTGTCTATGTCTGCCTTAGAGCTTGATGTGCAGACCAGGGTGGACACAAACTCCGCTTGCTTCCTCTCAGCTGGGATTAAAGGCATGCTGGGACAGCTGTCTATTTGCTTGAGGTAGCAAACCAACCACAGACCAGAATGTTAATTGTGCCAAAGTCTGTCTTTCAGAACCAATGAGTTTATTTGGTTCTTTAGAGGAGTGTGGCCGAGGAATTCCTTAGGGGGCTTGAGCACCTGAAAGGCAGCTGCATCAGCAGAGGCTCACCACAGCATAGATGGCAATTCAGGAGTGCTGGGTCCTAGAAACCCCTGCCGCCAACATACGGGCACTGAGTGCTGGGAGTTGTTTACTGTTGGTATGACCTTGAGGACGGCCCTCTCGGATCTTCCTAGCACTTGTCAAGACTATTCACATCCTGAGTCTTGCTCTTTTCCAGGAAATGCTTCTAATTTGAAAATTTTGCTACTTCCACCTCAAATATATGTAATAACTGTCATTCTGTGTTAGTAGTGAAAGATGTAAGCTTGTGTATGTACTGTGTCATTGAACTTTGAGGGCTCTGACTCTGCTTTCCTGCCCCGCCCCCCATGAAGATGTACAAGCATTCCAACAACAAGGCCATGACCACGGGGGCCATCGCGGCCATGCTGTCCACCATCCTGTACTCACGGCGCTTCTTCCCCTACTACGTCTACAACATCATCGGGGGCCTGGACGAGGAAGGTAGCCTTCTGCCAAAAGCAAAGGTGTTCTTTTATAAATGTGTAAGCTTCTGCCTGCAGCTGAGCCATTAGCCCAGCAGCTTTGCTCTTTGGTCATGAAAGTAGAAGAAACCGAAGGTAAGAGGGTAGATCATGTCCAAGGCACACCAAGCACTGTAGATGGCTCTGGGGACCTATGGGTCACGTCTGTTTTCTCAGGACCTGCTATGTGCTGGAAGTTATTATCCGTTATCTTACAGGCCTGACCTACAGAAGTTGGTGAATGGTTATATATAACATAGTTAATCCAAGCAGTTCTCTTTTAAAGTTACTTATTTTTATTTTATGTGCATTGGTATTTTGCCCGTAAGGGTGTCAGATCCTCTGGAGATGGAGTTACAGGCACTTGTGGGTGCTGGAATTGAACCCAGGTTCTCTGGAAGACTATCTAGTGTTCTTAGCCACCAAGCCATCTCTCCAACCTTCTCAGACGTTCTTGAAAAGGAATTTCTGGGGCTGGAAGAACTTGTGGTTAAGAGCAATTACTGCTCTTGCACAGGACCTGTGTTTGGTTCCTGCACCGACATGGTGGCAAAATACACATATACATCTACTCCCAGATAGGGTTCTATTGCTGCAGTGAAACACCATGACTAAAAAGCAAGGTGGAGAGGAGAGGGTTCGTGTTCATATTGCTGTTCATCATTGAAGGGAGTCAGGACAGAACTTAACCAGGGCAGGAACCTGGAAGCTGGAGCTGATGCAGAGGCCATGGAGGGTGCTGCTCGCTGACCTGCTCATCATGTCGTGCTCAGCCTACTTTGTTATGGAACCCAGGACCACCAGCCCAGAGATAGCACCATCCACACTGGGCTGGGCCCTCCTCCATCAGTCACTAAGAAAATGCCCTACAGGCTTGTCTACAGCCCACTCTGAAGGAGGCATCTTCTCAGCTGAGGCTCCCTCCTCTCTGATGACTCTAGCTTGTGTCAAGTTGACATAAAACTAACCAGTACAGTTTACAGTATATTGTTAAGGGTATATTTATTTAATAGTAAAAAGATACATGTGATAAGTTCTTGGTATTTTTACTTTTGGCTCTAAGAAAGATTTAAACTATCTAGTCTATGCTGAAACTACAGCCGCTTATTTGTTAGGGACAGCGTGGGGATTTCCTTAGAGCTTCGAGTAAGGTCTGTGATGATTACCCAGTGTGTCTGAGCAGTGACATGAATTCCAGGCAAGCTGAACACAGTGTTAGGATGGCTTTGACCTCATTTCATAAAGAATACTCTGCTGAGGTCCACTGTGACCTTTGTCAAAAGTTGACGGCACCTGCACCATGCTTTGACGATTCCTCTTTCTTCTTTAAGGAAAGGGAGCTGTGTATAGCTTTGACCCAGTGGGCTCCTACCAGAGAGACTCCTTCAAGGCCGGAGGCTCAGCAAGCGCCATGCTACAGCCTCTGCTTGACAACCAGGTAATAAGCCTGAGCCTCTGCCGTAGCCACGTGGGCTGAGGTGCTGCTAAGGTCTTCTGAAACCATTTCTTTGCCCCTGTTCTGCCAGTGCCACCTTAGATATCATCTGCCCCATGGCTTTATGGACTCTTTCTCTGCAGGCATTGGTCAAGTCTTCAGGCGTTTCTGTGCCATCTTTATCTTACATCACACACGTGTCCTTCATTACATCACACACGTGTCCTTCATTACATCACACATGTCTCCCTCATTACATCACACACGTGTCCTTCATTACATCACACACGTGTCCTTCATTACATCACACATGTCTCCCTCATTACATCACACACGTGTCCTTCATTACATCACACACGTGTCCTTCATTACATCACACACGTGTCCTTCATTACATCACACACGTCTACTTCATTACATCACACACGTCTCCTTCATTACATCACACACGTCTCCCTCATTACATCACACACGTGTCCTTTATTATCCTTACCGTTTCTAGGTTGTAGTCTGTCTCCTGACTATATTTCTCTCTTTTTTTAATATGCATTGGTGTTTTGCCTGAACGTATGTCTGTGAGGTTGTAAGACCTTGGAGTTGCAGATAGTTTAAGTCGTCATGTGAGTGCTGGGATTTGAACCTGGGTCCTGTGGAAGAGCATTCAGTGCTCTTAGCCACTGAGCCATCTCTAGCCCACTCCCAACTATACTTTTAATTTATCCCTCTTTTTTTTTTTTTTTTTTAATACTGCCTTTATTCAGACCTCCATGTGTTGGGTTTTCTTCTTTAAATTCTTTCAGCCTTCAAGCTCAGTTGCCTGATTTATACTGCTCTGGATTCCTTGCCTCGCCCTCTGCTGTCTGTCCATCTGCCTGTACCACACCCGGCCTCTGCTCTTTCCTGAGATGGTGTCTCCTATCTGATCTCACACTTTAGTTAGGAGTGTTTGATACTCCTCAATTTCAGTGCCTTCACTTGTGATTCTATTGTCGTTATAAAAGTGCCATGACCAAAAGTGACTGTGGAGGAAAGGGTTGGTTTCAGCTTAATGGCCTGTGCTCAGCGAGGGAAGTTGGGTCAGGAACCTTGGAGGTGGGAAACTGAAGCAGAGACCTTGGAGGAGTGCTGCTTACCAGCTTGTTCCCTATGGCTGGCTGAACCTGCTTCCTGATATAGCCGAGGGCCACCTGCCCACATGGTCTGCATGCTCCTACATCAAGCCTTGCCTCCAGGCCAGTCTGATGGAGGCATTGTCTCAGCTCAAGCCTCCTCTTCCTAGGCAATGCTGCCCACTGACGTCACGGCCATCGGGCTGTCTTGGCACCGCCCCCTTCTTGCTGTGTTACAGTATCTCTGTCTGCCTCATTGTGCTGTGCTTTTGAGAAGCTGGAAGCTTTGCCAGATTCTTCTGTGTTTACACTGGGACTAGAGTATCCTCAGTGTGACAGCCATCCTAACGTGCCCTGACAGGTCCAGTGCAAAGCCTGGGACGTGAGGATGTGTGCTGTAGGAGGCGGGGACCTTCCTTAGGTCGTGGGGACACAAGATGTTCCATATGTGTTTCTGCTTCTCCAGGTTGGTTTCAAAAACATGCAGAATGTGGAGCATGTCCCCCTGTCTCTGGACAGAGCCATGCGGCTGGTGAAGGACGTCTTCATCTCTGCAGCTGAGAGGGATGTGTACACTGGAGACGCCCTCAGGATCTGCATCGTGACCAAAGAGGGCATCAAGGAGGAGACCGTCCCCCTGCGGAAAGACTGACGTGTGCCATGTACGGGAGCTGTGGCACAAGTTTGCTTTATTCAAAGGAAATGTAAAGTGCTCATTTTATTACAGTTTGTCTTCTCTAAGACAACAAATTGGGAAGAATTTTTTTTGTGGGGCTAGAGAGATGACTGGGCAGCTAGCACCCAGCTGTACCTGCACTTCCTGGGCGGACAGTGCCCTCCTCAGCCCTCGACCAGCACATGCTCATGCTCATAAACATAATAAAATAATTTCTTTCTTTATCTGGGTATATTGTTTTGAGATTTACTTTTTATTCTAAGTGTGAGCTTACGTGAATATATGCTGTATGTCTGCCGGTCCCCAGGGGAAGCAGGAAGAGGGTGTCAGTTCCCTGCAGCTGGAGGTAGAGACGGTCATGAACTGTCAGATGTGTGCTGTGATCCAGACCTGGGCCATCTAACGGACCGTACACTCGGCTCCTGAGCCGTCCCTCCAGCTCTATATTTTTATATTTAAGAATGAAAAAGATGGGACTGAGGAGATGGTTCAGTGGGTAAAGATGCTTGCCCCAAGCCTGACAACCTGAGTTCTTTCCCGTGGACCTATGTGGTGGAAAGAAATGAACTATACAGTTTGTTCCTTGACTAATACACATATGCCATGGCACATACACATGCACACACACAAGTACACAATTTTAAAAAGAATGAAAAATGGATTGTGGGTGCTAGAAGGTGGCTCAGTGGTTAAGAACACTTGTGCTCTTTCAGAGGACCTGCATTCTGTTCCTGGCACCCACGTGGTAGTACATGGCCATCTCTACCTGGAGTTCTCTTGCCTCCACAGACAGCAGGCATGCATGTGGTCCATACACACACTTAAAAAGTTGTGTCTGCTCTTCCAAAGGACCCAGGTTCAATCCCCAGCACCCACATGGCAGCTTACAACTGTCTGTAACTCCAGTTCAAAGGGATCTGACACCCTTATACCAATGTATGTTAAAAAATAAAAGTTGTGTCTGTTTTCTTTAAATCCAGGAGTAAGAGATTCATTTGAAAAGGTTGGTAATTTGGGCCACTATATGAAGGTTCTCGGTATTCAGCCCATCAGCTTGCCTGCAGATGCCTGCAGTCTACTCAGAAGAGACTTGTAGGCCTTTATTACCAGCTTAATGCTTGAGTGGAATTTCTTAAGATTTGTCATCCCTGGGACTGTCAAACAGGCAATATGGAATGGCTGTTGTGAAGAGATAAAACAGTGTAAAAGTAAACAACCTTCACATGAGATTGAGCCAGGACAGAGAGGGAGGGAAGGAGGGAGAGAGAGAGAAGAGAGAACTGCAGTTACAGGTGGTTGTGAGCCGCCTGGTGGCCACTGAAAATGGAGCTGTTTCTCTGAAGAGCTTGTGAATATTAGTCATCTTAAAGTTGAGAGCTAGGCTTAGGGGTACAGACCAGGAGAGTGCTCTGGCCAGTGTGACGTCTTGGGTTTAATCCCCGAGCACTGCAGAAAAAGACCTAAATTAATTTTCTTGTCGACTAAAATTGTTCTGCACCTGTGTGTGTTGGCATCCATGTGGAGGACAAGACAACTTACAGACCTTAGTTCTCTTCTACCTGGTGGGTCCTGGGGTGTCACACCTGCGTTGCCAGGCGTGGCAGCAAGCATCCTCTGAGCCATCTTGCTGACTCAGGCACACGCCATCATTGCTTGAATAAGGTGGACTGTGGTGTTAGACCTCACCAGTTACACATTACCTCGAGTGTGGTGGTGTTTACTATGTTGGCAGGTAATATTATTTGTTAAAGAGTTCAATTCTTTTTAAAAAGGGGAGACCATGCTGTGTCGGTGTTTTTGACAGTTAAAATGATGTGTATGCATGTGTTTTAATAAAAAGCCAGACAAATAAGTGTCCTTGCAATTAAACCTTCCCCAAAAGTTCAAATTACCAAAAACTGGTAACCGTCAAGATTCTGTGACCATGCCTGCCCTGTGTCTTACAGGCTTTGGAACACAACAGATTTTGGTGTTTGTGTGTGTTAGGGCTCTTGAATAGACAAAAGAGAAAGGCTTTGTCAGAGGAGTTGTAACAGAGTGTAGTTCAGGCTCTGCTGAACAGGACTACCAGAGAGAGCACTGTTAGTGCTTCACCCTGTAACCCAGGCTAACCTTGAACTTAACAGTGGTCCCTCCTGCTTCCGGCTCACAAAGCGCTATAACAAGTGTGACCTGAGAGACCTGGCTGAGAGCCTGAGTTCTGGTGACCATGGGAGAATTTGTTCTGCCCCTGGAAAGATGACAAGTTGCCTCTATTCTCATTTCTCTTTATTTTATCTATGTCTGTCATCTCTCTACCCACTTACCTAGCTATCTACTTAATTATTTTGAGACAAGATCTCTTATATCCCATGTTGGCATCAAACTTGCTATATAGTTGAGGATGACCTAGCTTCTGTTCCCACTTCTACCTTTTAAGTGCTGGAATTAAAGCTGTTTACCACCACACTGTTTTTGCTGCGCTGTGACTATGCCCAAGGTTTGTGCATCCCAAGTGTCATGACTAATCTTGGTTGTCAACTTGACTGCATTTACAAGGTGCTGGGTGTTACCTGACCCCCCAAGCCACAAAGTGGACATGAGCAAACAGCAGCAGAAGGAAACCAAAACTAAAATTAGGATGTGGGACTAGAGAGATGACTCAGCACTTAACACTATCAGCTCTTCTAGAAGACCCAAGTTCAGTTCTCATCACCCACATGGCATCTTTTGACTGTCCCTAATTCCAGACCCAGGGCATCTACAACTTTCTGGGATCTTCTGTGGTCAGCAGGCACGCATGTGGTATATGGACGCACATATAGGCAAAACACCCATAAAAGTAAAAAAATGGGTTATTTTAAAAATTAATTGGTGTACATGTACACATAGTCTCACATGGTGTAGTGCAAATGTAGAGGTCAGAGGACAATATATCAGTTATCTCCTTCCACTGAATGATCCCTAGGGATGGAGCCTGGGTAGTGTTTCATAGCAATTTCCCCTCTTCTTCAAACATTCCGTCCTGCAGATAGGTGCTTTAAGACAAAGTAAACAACTTCAAGCACCTTCAGAAGTCCCTGAAGCTAACCAGATTCACCAGGCTCCTCCCTCCCTGGTTAATCTATAAAGATTGTTGAGAGTTCCTCACAGACAGGCCAAGCTGCAAGAAGACTTTGAGACTAGATCTGGAAGAAGCAGAAGCCAGCAGATCTTCCTGGAAGAGATTTAGACCAACTGAGGCACCTGGAAAGGACATTCTTCCCACCTGTCCAGTAGTCCGAGTTTCCAGTTTCTGTGAGCTATCATCTGTGCTGGGGTGGCCTTTGGTGACACAGCTGCCTATGAGTCATTTCTGCTGCTGTAAGTGATCCCTCACTCATACTCCTGTAAATATCCTCAAAACTAGCTGCTTCCCAAGTTGGTGTTGTCCGTACTTTGGTCAGTTGCGGGCTCCCTATCTAGTGTGAATAGACATGCATGCTGCCTCTCCCCAGGAAAAGCATGTCACATGACAAGTGCTCAGCGCCTTTACCCACTGTGTTTTTTTTTTTTTTTTTTTCTGTTTTATGGGCTATTCTTCACTTGGTTGACTGTTTTCCTTGTTGTACAGAAGCTTTTTTATTTTCTCAAGTTCCTGTTTGTTAATTGTTAGCCTAATTTCCTGTCCAACTACAGCCCTATTCCTAACATTCTTACCTATGCCTATGTGGTGACAGGTGCTCTCAACTTTAAAAAATATGTTATTTTTATTTTATGTTTATGACTGTCTGGCCTGCATGTGTGTCTCTGTACATCAGGCCCTCTAGAACTTTAGTTACACAGAGTGTGAATCCCTCTGTGCTCTGGAGTGGCTCCCTGGAGCTTGTGAATAATCTGTAGAAAATATTTCTTCCGTAAAAGTGAAGTATTTAGAACTTATATGGAATGCGGGCTGATGTCTGTAAGGTATTTGGTATTTGGTAACACAGCTGATTTGAACCATGGGCTCCATTGTGACCTCAAACTGACCCCTGCCCTGACTCCTGCTTTGAGATGCGCTACAAAGACGGCTGAAGTCTGCCAAGGTGTGGGGACTAATGCTCACTCTTTCATGGATGCCAGGCTCCATGCCACTTTCCTAGAGGCCACCAGATGGCGCTGTGGATTTACCTCTGATGCCCCCCAGTTTGCTGCTAGCATTTCTCCCCCCACTCCCAAATTGAGTTTAGTTTCTGTGGTAGGCAGAAAACAGAAGAACTTGAGCCCAGTGGTGAATATTGTTCTTTCTTAGAAAAAGGACATTTTGTGGGTGCTTTTAATCTCAGTTTATAGGACAGAGGACGATAAACTTAACAAAACCGGTGGTAACTGTGCCGGAGGCATCTTAGATGTGTGTTTGGTCTGGAGGGAGAGAGAAGACAGAGAAGGAAGAGGAGAAAGGGGCTTGACTTTGCCACAGAATCAAACACTGCACTTATTTGGAGCTACATGCTTTCTTTTAAAATGGGTGTTGTGATGTATACAGCCCTTGCTGGCCGGGAACTCGCTATATATACAAATTTCAAACTCTCAGGTATCTTCCTGCCTCTGCCTCCCAAGCTCTGGGATAAAAGGCATGCATCTTCATGCCCAGTGACTTATTTTTATTTTAATTATTTCAAAGAAATAGGTAAATCCAGTTTTCTTCTACATTCTCACCTTCTCATACTGGCATTGTAGCTGCTGTTTAGAATAGATAGTTGGGCATCGACTGTCACTCCTGGCAAGCACACCTCTCATCTGTGCGGCTTTCCCCCATTCTTCACCTCATTCAGAATATTAGGGACACAGAGCTACAGACGCCAAACACTGGCCAGGTCTGCCCACCAACTGTACCAGCCTGTTCTCTCTGCCCTTGGGAGTACAACTTTCATGGTCTCTGGAATTTTTCTCAAACCATCGCAAAGCCTACACAGGGCTCGCAGCATTTGCACCTGGATTCCAAGCGGGGCTCGAAAGTTTTAAACATCCCCTGGAAATCGTACTTTCTCTGTAAAACTCCTCAGTAAGAATGCTTCCTGTTCACAGAGACTCTGCAGGGACCAGTGTGAGGCAGAGGAAGGAGGGAACAGGAACTGGGGCTGAGCAGGGTTGTGACTTAGCCATGTGATCACAACAGCCCTTTGAGGCTCTGGAAAGTTTGTAAACAGCAAGGCTGTTAACGTGGTTTCTGTCCTATTTTGTTAAGAATGTGTTTGTGCATATATACATATACATAAAGCAAATCTCTGTGTTCCCTCTCTCTGTGTCTGTAATGCAACATGAGCTGAGATGGTATCAATGGTAATTACCATATTTAACTTATGAGACACGAAAAGACTGAGTGGTCCTCATGGGCCAGTGCTGCCTTTTCTAAACACACAATGTGTTTTCCGTTGTACTTGACTAGGTAGAATTACACCCTGGCTATTGTTTTCATTTGGAAATTAAGCATATCAGAAGGGTGTGACGGTGTGTCAAGGTGACAAGGGGTGTACCTGTGATGGCTAACCTTGCTTGTCAAGTCAACTGCCATCAGAATCAACTAAAACCCAAGCAGCCAGGCACCCCTGTGAGGGGCTTTCCTGGTTGGATCATTAGAGGGGGAAAGACCGGCCCTAAACCTGGGCGGTACCTTCTGGTGGCAATCTTTTCCCATCTTTGCCCTCACTCTCACTGGAAGCCCCATCTACCCCAAGGCACTGCTTAACACAGGTTAGAACCCACATCTCTATACGGGCTTGATATACTGACCTAATGTTGGGTGATTTTACAATTCTATGGTCCACGTATAATTTATTTTTAAATTTTAGAAGTCCATAAATAATTGTAAGCATACACACACGCACACACACACACACGCACACACACACACACACGTACATTCTTTCTATGAGTAACAATAGAAAATGGCCGAGTAATTCATATTCAGGACACAGCTACTGTGCAGCCATTTGAGGTGGGGCGCTGAGGGCCTTAAACAACATGACAGATTAAGGCACAAGAGGAATGAAAATATTCAAAACTGTAAATAAGAAGCACAGACCTGTGAGAACAAATATGTTAATAGAGAAAACCACTCAAGTTAACAGAGTGGCCTATAATGTTGGATGATCTTTCCATTTTATAGGCATTGTATGAGAGGCTTTCATCATTCATTTTTTAATTTTAGCGCAGAAGTTAATAAATTTAGAATTCCATACTTAATAGCTCAAACTTTGCATGATTCCAAAAGAATCAACCAGATTTTGTAAAATATTAATAATCATTGTAGCTACTGCCTATAAGTCAGATTGAAAAATACAGCTGGCACTTGGCTTGAATTGATAGGAGATGTGGTTTAAAGAATATTCCAATTTAACCAGTATATAACCTTCATCAGATAGGCCATGTCTGGGCTAAACTGGGACACTTAAGGGTCGAGCAACACTATCTCATTTTTATCACTAAAATGCTCAGTGTACATGAGTTAAATCATCACTAAGCACAAGCCACTCTTCCTTTAAATTTCTCTAAATCTTTACTGCTGTTTTTATCATGGAACATATAAGATACATGCAAAGGACATAGAGAGGCCAGCACAGTAGACCAGGCACCTCTGCCCATGTCACTGAGGGTTCGCGGCCACTCTTGCCTCCCCCTCTGCGGCACTCCCACCAGATCATTTTGAAACAAAGTCAGAATGCCAGTAATTTTATCTTGTAAAGATTTTAGTGCCTCCAAAAGGTCATGCCTATGTTTTATGATATCATCACAGTATCATAATCACACCTTCAATCTTAACTATGATCCCTAAGTACCAAATACCCTAAGTTCACTTGATTGTTTCCTAAGTGCCTGTTAACAGTCTGTTCTGATTTGAGGCCCCCCACTTCCTCAGGCATTTACTCACTTGAAATTTACTTATCAGAGAGACAAGGTGGTTTTGTTTGCAAAGCCTTCAGGCTCTGGTTATCACCAATTGCATTCTTGTAGTTTTTGTTCCTCTTTCCTATAAATGGGTAGATTTAGGGTCTTGATTACATTTATTCAGTTTTTTCCCACCAACTGGACAATTTAAATTCATGTAAATTTTATTGCTTAGAAGCAGTTTAGACCTGTTTGTACTACTTAAACAATAATGTACCGGGTGACAATCTTTAAAACAAAATTATGTTATGTGTATTTGCCTAATTGTATTTGTATGTGCATTTTATGTGCATTTTCCCTACATGTGTGCCTGGTGCCTACAGAAGTAACAAGAGGCCATCAGACCCCCTGGAACTGGAGTTATAAGTGGCTGCGTTCCACCAAGTGGTAGATAAGAGCCTGGCCTGGGACCTGAGGCCTCAGCGACAGGAGCTCTTAGCCACCAGCAATCTCTCCAGCCCCAAGGGGTCTATTTTCTTAATTAAAATCAAAATTCCATAAGTATTTTTTCATTATCTTTACCCCCTAATTTCTCCCAGATCCTCCTCACTGCCCTATTTACTAAACTTTTGTGTCTCTCTCTGTCTCTCCATTTCTCTTTCAAAAAACAAACAAAAAACCCCCAAGAAAATAGATAATAATAATAATAATAATATTATTATTATTATTATTATTATTATTATTATTATTATTTTCATGACAGGGTTTTCCTTTGTAGCCTTGGCTATCCTGAAACTCATTCTGTAGACTAGGCTGGCCTTGAACTCAGAAATCTGCCTACCTCTGCCTCTGCTAGGATTAAAGGTCTGTGCCAACACCACCTGGCCAGAAATCTTGTTTTTAAAAAAGATTTATTTACCTGCATTTACCTGCATGTGTGCCTGCAGGCCATCTCATTATAGATGGTTGTGAACCACCATGTGGTTTCTGGGAATTGAACTCAGGACCTTTGGAAGAGCAGCCAGTGCTCTTAACCGCCCCCTCCCCTTTTTAAAATATCAGAGTATCATTTTGTTTTGTTTTGTTTGTTTGTCTTATGTCTTATGTCAATAAATTGATCCTCCTGCCTCTGTCTCCCCTAGTGCTGGGACTAAAGGCATGCACCACCACTCCCAGCTTGAACTGCAGTTTCTAAGCTCTGGTCATGTTCTCTCACAGGGTCTTCCCGTCTGTCTGGAGGGTGGTCACCAACCTCTAAGAGGAATTTTTGGCTTTTACTTTTATTTTTCTACCTTGTCATTTTACCTTACTCTGTGTTAATCTAAATGTCACTTATGTTCTCAATAACAAGTTTTCCATGCTTGTTGGTTATGATTGTTAGGGTTTTTTTTTTTTAAAGATTATTTTTTGTCATTTTAGTTTTTTTGGCTTATATGCTTATTTGGTGGAGGGGGAATGTGCGGTGGCACATGAAGAGATCAGCAGACAACTGTGGGAGCTGGCCCTTTCCTTCCACCACGTGTGCCCTGAGCATCAAACTTGGGCCATGAGGCTGGTCGGCCCCTGTCTTACCTACTAAGTCATCCGTGCAGCCAGCTCTCTTTTTGTGATTTTTTTAGCTATGTGCTGATGTGCCAGAGGAGGACGGAAAAGCGTTAGACCCCCTGGAGCCCGAGTCACAAGCGGTTGTCAGCCACTGGACGTGGGTGCTGGGAACTAGCCTTGGGGGCTCTGCAGGAAGTCTCTGCTCTTAACTATGAAGCCGGTTCTTGGCAGTGGTGGTTTGCTTTGTCAACTTGACACAATGTACAGTCGCTGGAGAAGCGGGTCTTAGGAGACTGTAGCTCAGTGTGGTCTTTGGGTGTGCCCACGGGAGTTATTTGATTGATTGCCTTAGTTGATATGACAGGACCATGCTGAGTGTACATAGTGCTGGAACTGCGTAAGAGCAGCAGACGCTGCCGCGCCTTCAGCACGCATACAACTGTCTCTTGCTGCTCCTTTGAAAAATTATTTTTTAGATGTATTTGTTTGTTTTGTGGGCCAGGGGGCTTGTGTGGAAGTCAGAGAACTTAACAGGAACAGATCTTCTCCTTCTACCACGGGAGTCCCTGGGGGTGGGACTAAGATGGTTCACTTTGGCTTGTCAGCAAGTGCAATCCCCTCTCTCTGCTCATGACTGTGGAGGCAATGTGACAGCTGCCTTTAACTTCCTACCACTTGAACTTCTCCAAAATAATGGACTGTATCCAGGAGTCTAATAACTGTCTCCCCGCTCCTGTGATTCCTTCCACAGTTCAGTTCTGTTTAGCATACTGTCTGCTCGTGAGTTCTTGAGTCGCACACTTCATTCTGAGGGACCGCAGTTAAGTGCACCGCCACAGTCTCATCACCACCTCTGCCGTTATCTTTATTACCCTGGGACAATTTCTGGAGCGAGCGAGCAACAGCTGTAGGCTGCATTTAACTCACACAGCTGAGGCTCACAAAGTTCGCCTCGTGCCCACGGTCTCCCCCCCCCCCCCCCTATCCCGCCCCCCCGCCGCCCCCGTCCCAATAGCAGCCGCAGGGTCAAAGTGACATCAACATCTCTGGTAGGCTCAGGTGGTCCAGGTTCCTTTTTTAGAAACTTAGGATTCAAGCTCTGTGTAGTGGAGACTCTTGCCCACCTGTTGCCCGGCTAGCTCCTTACCAGAGGCTCAGATCCACGATGAACTGTCACATCGAGTCGGCACGCAGCACGAGCCAGTAGCTTGTCCCGGGAGTGAAGCCAAGATGAAGCTGAGGAAGCACAGCCACGTTCGGCTGAGGAACCTGTAAGGGACCCAGGTGTTGATCATGTATCAGACTGGAACACAGCAAGCAAAGGCAATGCCCAGGAAGGCTGACGTCCACCTCTGTGGCTGGCCATCTTAGCTAGGACTTTCTCTTCAGACTGTGATCACCATGGCTCTGGCGCAGACGGGGCTCTGATGTCCACCTCTGCTGCCCTGGTAGAGAGAGCACTCACTGTGTTTCTCCAGGCCATGCATACTGGAGACCCAGGACTAGTCGCATTCCCTGTCTTCCTTCCCACCACTGCTTATTGTTGACCAAATAGACTCAGATTCTTCGGCTGTAGGATCTAGAATCTAACACACATAGGACTGGACACCCATCTTCTACCTGCAAGAGTTCATTTAGCTCCCTGCCTGTGAGGAACAGTGGAGGACCCAAAGGGAAAGGCAAGAGAGGCTTTCTTGGGGGCTAATATGCAGCAGGGTTTTTGTGAATCAGTTGTTCCTACAAGGCCTCGCACACTATTTCAGCCTTCTGGAGACACCACAGCCCACTTCTGCCCCATCTGCCTGCAACTCAGAGTCACTTCCAAATGCTGGTGTCACTATGGCTCTTTATGAAGCCTTGACATCTCCCTCTCCTTTCTGTTTCTGTCCTGACCACCCCTCCCCCAGGCCCCACGACTACTGTATAACACTGTCCTTAGAAGACCAGGGCCCAAACACTCTACACTGGCTCCACTCCATGGCTACTGCCTTTGCTCAATAATTATTTGTTTAAATAATTAAGTTTGATATGGTGGCTCACCCCCCAATCCCAGAACACAAGTCTCCTCATCAATCTGAGGCCACTCTAGGCTATTGAAAGATGATGTCTTAATAACAATAAAATAATACAAATTAATTAGTCACTTTTGTGTATGACTTAAACTAATACTGACCATTATAGAATGTCTGATTCTTGAAGAACGCTTTTAAATATACTACAGGACTGAGTTGGGCAAACTGACTTTGGGCAGTGTGTTGGCTAGTTTTATACAAACTTGAAACAGGCTGAAGTTATCAGAAGGAACCTCAATTAAGAAAATACCTCTATAAGATTGGGCTGTAGGCAAGCATGTAAGGCATTTTCTTAATTAGTAATCAACAGGGGACGGTTCAGTGTACAGGAATATTAATTCAGAACATGACTGCTCTGGCAAGAGATCACATCCAAAGATCTTCTAGGTCTGTGTGATCCAGCTGGAATATAAGCATGCCTTCAATCCAGGAGACAGAGGCAAGCAGATCTGAGTTCAAGGCCAGCCTGGTATAGAGCAAGTATCAGGTAAAGAAAAGCTTAGGTCCATGTGTGGTAGTACATGCCTTTATTCCCAAACAATGAAGGTAAAGTTAGTTTGTAGAAAGAAGCACCCGTGTTCGAAAGTGATGTCTAATTGAGTGGCAGAAAAGGTGACAAATCAGAGAAAGATTTAACAGAATAGGATAAGCCCAACTCTCAGGAGAAGAGAGAGGAAAGGGAAGTTACTTAAGAGGCAGTTTTACCAGGACAGTAAATGGGTTGCAGAGAGAGAGAGAGAGAACTCAGGTGAAGATGAAACCAGCCAGAAAATGAGAAGAAGCCAGAAGGTTAGAGCAGATTGCTGAGTTAGTTGAGACCAAGCAGAGCAATTCTGGGAGAGAAGCCAGATTAAATAAATCAGCTGGGAGAAGAGTTTGAGGCAGAACAGCTGAGTTGAATCAGCCAGCCCAGAGCTCAGAAAGAACAAGCAAGGGTGAGCTTATTAAACAGTAAGTCTCAGAGGCTGAAAACATTCTAGGCCTAGGTTAGATTGTAGGAAGGCCAGGAGCTTCCAAGACTAGGCCTAGGTTGGCGGAAGGAGGCAGTGGGCCTCTGAGACAACAACTGAATCAGGAGAATAAATGTTACTTTTATAGCTCAGCCATGTAGGTGGTGCCATCTCTGGGCTGGCTGGTTCTATAGGAAAGCAGGCTGAGCAAGGCATGGAGAGCAAGCCAGTAAACAGCACCCCTCCATGGCCTCTGCATCATGTCCAGCCTCCAGGTTCCTGCCCTGTTTGAGTTCCTGTCCTGACTTCCTTTGATGATGGACAGCAATATGCAAGTGTTAGCCAAATAAATATTTTTCTCCCCAGTTGCTTTGGTCATAGTATTTCACCACAGCAATAAAAACCCTAATTAAGACAGGCAGGGTGCTGTTCCTAATCACCCCATACTCCGTACAGGCCCCGTAAGGCGGACCCCAGAGAGGTGGATGTACAATGCCCAAATAACTCATTATTAGGCGCTTCTCCTGGACCAGCCCCATATCTGAGTCTGTGAAACTTCAGCCATCAGCCCGGACAGCCTACTGCCAGATGGTAACCTAGCAGAGCCTCTCCAGGACAGAGCCAAGCCAGGGTCTTCGGACCACAGTGATCAGAGGTGGGCACAGCAGGGTATGAGTCCACGATGTTGCAGTGGGTGCAGGCAAGGTCCCCTGACACCGACCTCCATGACTGGAGATGCAGTCCAGGTCCTAACCTGGCCAGGCCTCTCCAGCTCCAGCTTGCAGGACCTTACAGCTCAGCTGGCTCAGGAAGGAGCTGGCGGTGCGGAAGCAGTTGTAATCACAGTGATGGCCAGAGCAGTGTCAGCTCCCACCTCAGGCAGGGCTTTGACTCTGGCTGCTTCTTCTTCTTCTTCTCCTCCTCCTCCTCCTTCAGTTTCTATGGTTGCCGAGCCCTTCACTCCTCTCTGTGGCTGGTGAACCAGGAGCCTCTGGCCTCTGTGTCAGGCTCCTCTTAGAGAGAAGCTAGTCCAAAACTCCTGAATGGGATTGATTTGTTCTATTGTGTCAGACGGGAAGATGGGCTGTACGGCAGCATTTTTTTGTTCCATATGAAATCGGCTATGCTGGGGCCAGAGTTGTCACCTCGCACAGGTCAGTGTGGGCCCAGTCCTATAGCTCAGGGACATCAGCACAAGCGGCTGCGCTTCTGGGTGAACTCAGATACTTTTCTGGGGGAAGGGCAAAGCCATCACTGTGTACACGGAGGTATGCATTTACCACAGCACATGTCCATCGGGCTCCACTAGAGCCCTTATGGCTGCCAAGAGGGGAAGCCATTGTCTACTTCAAAGGGCATCAAAAATGGACACCCTCAGAAGCCCAAGGGAACAGGCGAACAGACGTGGCCACCCAGAAGGTGGCCCGGGACCAGTGGAGCCTCTTCTGATCTTGCTTACCCTGCCTGAACCTGAATTGTTACACACACACACACACACAGAGAGAGAGAGAGAGAGAGAGAGAGAGAGAGAGAGAGAGAGAGAAAGGAGGGGGGGGGGAGAAGAGAGAGAGAGAAGGGAGGGAGGGGGGAGGAGGGGAGAGATAGAGAAGGAGGAGTGGGGAGGAGACTAAGAAGAGGGGGGAGGGAGAGAAGTCTACGAGAGAGAATAGAGCAGCGAGACAGAGCCGAGAATAAGCTAGACCGAAGACCCAGTGGAAAAAAGAGAAGCTGTCAAGCAGCAGGCAGATGGGTGGTGGTTCTTGCAGGAGAAGAAGGCTGTTTCCCTCCGTTATTGGAAGACAGATGGTAACCAAATTCCACCAGGCCACCCAGCTGGGGCAACTAAAAATGCTGAGTTACTCAGGCTTAGAGAATCCAGATTTTTTTTTTTAATCCTACATTGTGCTGCTCCTGTCCCTGAGGTCTGAGAATGGCCCCATGCTTCACAGCCAAAGTCTCCCTAAATCTGGCAAAGATCTTAAATGTTGATTGGAAACTACCTTGCACCTAAATGCCATAAAGCTCAGGATAGGTAAATAAATACATCCTTGAGACCAGCAAAATTGGATCAGCCTTCTACCTTTTGCCCTCCTAAGGGCCAGGTGTACCCCATACCGACCACTCCCTCCTCAGGCCCTGCACAGTTCTGGAGGACTACACATCAGATGGTTTGAGAGGCTTCCCCCTGGCCTGTGTCTGAGCCTGCACACAAGTTCTAGCCTGGCCACCTTGTAGGGGTCAAGAGGATCCCAACCCAGGGCTTAGAGCCGTCATGGGAAGGCCTGTACCCTGTGGTCCTCACCACCCCTACAACAACGAAGGTTGCCAGTGTCATCCTGTGGAGTGTCAACTGCACTGCCAAAGGACACTACGGAAGATAAAGGCAAATAGGTTGTCATCAAGTCCTCCAGCCCTCCAAAGATAAAACTGGCATGGACCCTATAATTTTGCTTGTCCCATTTAGTCTTATTTGTCTTGCCGTGGGAAAGGCCCCAAGTCTCCATAAGCCAGGACCTCAGGTATAAAATTTAAGAAAGGCAGAAACTGAGGACCTCATGGCCAACCTAAGACCCAACCCACCATCCAGGTAGATGTCTGTAAAACACCCAGGGGCCACAGGGAGATAGTTCACTACCTCCTGAGGGGAGCATGCCCTGGGCTATGGATCCACCATGGAGAAGGGGCTCCTATCTATAGGATTGTATTATGCCTGCCCAGATGATAGGCCCCACAAGCTGCCAGAAGCCAGGTGAATACCACTGTGCTCAGTGGGGTTGTGAAACAGATTCATCTGGGGGCACAATGATCTCTTCATAATCCTAAAATTGTTTGCACTGGAGGGAGACCCAGTCCTCTGTGCATGTAACACCACTGGCGTCCATCTATAATGGGGAGGAGGGCGGGGCCCACCTAACTTGAGACTCTGAGCTTCCTGGAGAGCTGCAGGCTGTCCTATTGTCAGTCACTTGTTGGTGGGGGGCAGGTATGTGGGGGGGGTAGGGGGCTCTGTTGCATTTGGAACTTAAGTCTGAAGCCTTAGTTGTGGGGGATAAAAACCTTTAAGGAACTCCATGTTCGAGTAGACACAGACTGGGGCCATGGAGAAAGGCCTGCGTCTCACCTGGAAGCAGTTGCATTGTTCTTCAGATTGAAGAGGGTTCGCCTCATGAGAGAAGGGGGCTCTGTATGGCACTGGGGAAAACGTGTTGCTTCTACGTCAACCAACTTGGGCTAATTTTTTAAAAAGTTTAGCCATGGCAAAACAAACAAACAAAAAACACAAAGAGAGAGAGAGAGAGAGAAAGAGAGAGAGAGGGAGAGAGAGAGAGAGGGAGAGAGAGAGAGAGAGAATCAACAACTGCTACCAATCTTTGCTCTCCTGGTCCCCAGGGTAACTACTCTCCTCATGGTCATGGCTGGGCCATTAATCCTTTCGTTCCTAGCTCCCACTAAAGGACCCTGCTTGCTCAACTACCTACTGAGCTGTGAGACAGCACAGCCTCTCGCCCCTCAATGGATCCATGATGTCACTTGTGCTCATTAGGCCCAGTGGGAAATGTCACAAGCTTCCAGATGTTAGCACAACTGACACTGCGGTGGAAGGTGTAATCCGGGCCTTGGGACATGGCACACGAGGAGCAACATCTGCTGAAACACAAAGACTTAGGCCTCATCCACCCAAGCCTGTAGTTCTGGGAAAGTCCCTAAATGTAGTAACTTGCTTTTTGTCCCCTGTAGTTCTTTTCCTGGCTAACTGTTGGTGCTAACTGAGGCGTGCCAACCCAGGATGTGGTTTTTGTGCTTAAAGGCACATCATGAGAAAGGCCCAGGACTGCACTTGGGTCCTGAACATCCAGTGTAGTTGCTGACCAGCTGATAAAGACTTTCTGTTGGCTTGAAGCTGTGTCTGTCTGAGTGGTCTTCTCAGGTACACACACCACAACATTCTTTCCCAGTGTGCCAGGGACTCTACATGTCTGGCTATTTATTTAATAAGTGAATGAAAATGAAGACATGACTAGCAGATTAATACATGGAAAGTGGCCATAGTAGGTGTGGAATTGTGGATTTAATGCATGTGTCTGAGTGCACGCCAAGGAAGAGATGAACAGCAGAGGGCTCCGCAGAGAACCCTGCAGAGCAAGGGCTGGAATGGGGACATGGCACCTACCCTGTGCTGTCCCCTCTGTCTTAGCCACTGTTCTACTGCTGTGAAGAGACACCGTGGCCAAGGCAGCTCTTATAGGAGAAAGCATTTAATTGGGTTTGCTTACAGTTTCAGAGCTTTAGTCCGTTATCACCATGGGGGCATTATGGCCACATGCAGGCAGACATGGTCCTGGAGAAGAAGATGAGAGTTCTACATCCAGGTCTGCAGGCAGCAGGAAGAGGGGACGCTGGGTCTGGCTTGAGCTGACACCTCCCCAGTGACACACTTCCTTCAGCAAGACGACACCTCCTAACCCTATAAAACAGTGCCACTCCTTTGTAGCTAAGAATTCAAGTATGGGAGCCTACGGGGGCCATTCTTATTCAAACCACCACACCCTCCAACAGCGCATGTGTCCTATGTGTGGGCGGCTGAGGTCTACTTTCTATAGCAAGCTTGGTGGGAGGCTTCCCTACCCCTGTACCCCAAAAGTCAGGAAGCTGACAGATATTCCAAGTGCAGGGTTTGTGGTTTTGACTGGTCATTCAATAGATGCTCTTATTCTACTGGAAGAAGAGACCGTAGTTGAAGCTGGGCTCCAACAGAGAGCTTAGTGGTACACGTGGGTTGAGAGGTGCCTTGGGGCAGATTCGTGGGATGAAGTGATTCCAAATAAATGCAAGATACCCAACCTATCCTCTGGGTCCACACCCTCGACTGATGTCCTCACCTTCCTGTCTTTCCCACTGAGCGGAAGCAAAGCAGCTACAATGGTGTGGGACCACACGGGGTTGGGGGGATATCACTCAAGTTTACAACTCTAGATCAGAGAGTTCCGTGAGCATCTATAGCTAGCTCTGGTTTCCGTTTTCCTGGACACCACTGTGTCCCCTCTGGGGCTTCCATCACCCTCTAGTAGGGGACACACCCTTCCTCTCATAGACAGACTAGACATCAGAGGTGCAAGTGTAGTTGACAGGCAGGAAGGAGGGCTGGGATAAAACCTGGGCCAAGTGAACCCAGAACCTAGCTGAAGGGCACCCCAAGGCTCCTTCAGGAAATGGGAAAGAGGCACAAGACTTCCTGCAGAACCTGGATCCCTTTGTTCCTGGAGGGCAGTGGTGACTATGCCATGACTATGGTGTTCCTGGGCACAATGTGGTAGAATTACATGTTGGGAAGTCTGCACTGTGCACCCGGTCCCTGACACAGGCTTCACAGAACTCTTTTGAGGTAAGCTTGTCATTTACTAACCTTTAAACTAAGTTGAAGGAGCCTGAAACTCACCCTTTCACGCCTTGCTTTCAGACGGTGGCACTCGTCCGCGGTGGTAAAGAGCTGCTCTGAAAAGGAGCCGCATGGCTTCCCACATCAGGGAAGGCTCTGTGTGCTCACCAGCCCTTTATCTGGAATGGGCAAGATCAAGCTATTCAGATACACGGTAGGTCTTGCTTGGAGCTGATGAGTGACCTGCACTTGCCTCACCTTTGACCCAGCAAAAGTGTTCCTGAGGAGGAAGTTTTCCCACTCTGTGAGCAACGGCAGTTTAATGACATCAAAGACAGCAGTGAGCTACAGCGGCTCAGATCATAACTCTTGAGTAGGAGCCTCCGGGCAAGTGAGTCTCGCTGTGTTCTAAACATCAGAGAGGAAGGGAACCAACGGTGGATTATGTGGCACCATAGGCTCTGTTTTTCATTTACTAAGGGTCAGCTAGCAGTGGCTTCAACACCTATTATGTGGGATTTCCACAGTCCTGCCGAGTTTCAGAGTCCAGTAGGTAGACAGGAAATGTGGAGATGACATAGCAAGATACCAGCCGGGCATCTTAAACCACAGAAATTTATTCTCTCCCAGATACAGAGGTTGGAGGTCTGTGAGGATGTCATCCCGGCCTGACTCTGGTGGAAGCTCCGTCTGCTTTCATGTTCCCTTGGCTCTTCTGGGAGGGCATTTATGCAAACAGGTCGCTTTCCCTCCAGTCTTGGACTGGTCCACAGTCAGGGGACCTACAGGCTTTTGTCTCAGGTCAGGAGGGTGAAGGAGAAGCCAGCCATTTTGAAAGCTCACCGTCTTCATTGTCTAGTCGTGGTTCCTTTCCCTATCTGTCAGCCTATCAGAGAACCTGACCCCGCCCATCAGCACTGTCAGCCTATCAGGGAACCTGACCCCGCCCATCAGCACTGTCAGCCTATCAGAGAATCTGACTCCACCTATCAGCACTGTGAGCCTATCAGGGAACCTGACCCCGCCCATCAGCACTGTCAGTCTATCAGGGAACCTGACTCCACCTATCAGCACTGTGAGCCTATCAGGGAACCTGACCCCGCCCATCAGCACTGTCAGCCTATCAGAGAACCTAACTCACCCCATCAGCACTGTCAGCCTATCAGAGAACCTAACTCACCCCATCAATACTGCTTATCGGATGTGGGGTTCAGGCCTTGGTACCTGGAAGCTACCTGAAAGCTACTTCTTCAAGAAAAGTCTATTTAAAAGTCAAAGAAGAGAAGGATAACAGGCTACCAAGAAGAGACTCGATGCCCTATGAGCATATATAAGGGGAGGAGGTCCCCCTCAGTCACAGTCATAGGGGAGGGGAGTAGGCGGGAAGCGGGAGGGAGGGAGGAATGGGAGGATGCAAGAGATGGGCTAACAATTGAGATGTAATATGAATAAATTAATAAAAAAAGTCAAAGAAGTTTCCATAACCAAGCCAAAGAGTTGTAGGCTGAACAAAGACCAAGTTACTTGGAATCATTACCTTAAAACAGTATTCCAAATTAGCACAAATAGCTGGCAATACATCATTTTAAAAGGTTCAGGTAAATTATAGAACGACAATAAATAAACCACAGGATTTAGGTCATTACTCAGTAAGAGGATTTATGAGAAGGTGCAGTGGCAGACCCTGGGAGCCAGGTATCTGCCCCTGGCCTCTGGCCCATCTCAGAGACAATCAGAGTTAACACTTGCATCTCATAGCTACTTGCTCAAATGGCTGTTCACCTGCTCTTACTAAAGCAAACGCAACTCCACGAGAGAACTTCAGGAGGACTGGCTGCCTGAGGAAGTCCATGCTGTCCACCCCAGCTCCCGAATTAGGTTTTCACACATGGACTTCCTACCACACTCTCCTCTCCAAGATTTATTTTTTTATTTTATTTTATTTATTTTATTTTTTTATTTTTGGTTTTTTGAGACAGGGTTTCTCTGTGTAGCCTTGGCTGTCCTGGACCTCTCCACTATTTATTGCTCTGGCTTTCTCTGGTAAGAAAGCACATCAGCCGCAGACGCAAGGTCGGCTAGGGCTGTGGCTGGGAAAACGTGCAGAGGGGAACACTGTACGACCTCTAAGACTCCCACACCCCACCAGGGCCACTTTGTGGAAAACAAGATTCCTGGAAATTAGCTGCCCTGAACCATCATCTAAAGGCGGGAAGAAGCCCTTAGCTTTCATCTTGTCAGCCACCTGGCGGTGGCTACCCAGCAGTTCTCCCTTCCTCACCCCCTTCTGCCGCCTCAGCAACACAGCCCTCCACACCTGGGCAGCTGTGAGGTCCTTAGGGCTGTGGGAGAACAGGGCTAGCTTTGATCTCATCCACAGGACCATCTGTAAGAAGAGGGAAAGAAAGGGGCGGGGCAGCGCTACTTCTCGGGCAAGTGTGAATGGCTTAATTTGATCAAACCCTCGAGTTTACAAAGGAGCGTGAAGTGCTGGTGGGTCCCTGGGGCCGTTCTTGGAAGTAAGAGTTGGATAGGGGACCCTAACAGCTCTGTGCAGGAGAGGGTGGACAGGAGCCAGAATTCTGGGGATGCTTCCTGCAGAAATGTCTCCCTCCCTGCAGGCTCGCCCTGGGTTCTGGATGCCTGCAGAATGTCTGAGGACCTTCAGCATCCGTTGTGACTCCTTACTCCTCTTTGGCAGGCCTGTACAGACATGTTTCTGGCTTTCTTTGCAGCACACAAACCAGACAGTGTTAGACATTTCGCTGTGCCTGAGCATCCAGGAAGACAGGGAGGGCTCTTGTGGAGGGCTCATGACCCGGGTGGTGGTTGCTCACCTGGGTCCTTCTGCAGGTGACATTTGAAGGACGAAGCAAGTGGTGGTGGTGGAAATGTATCCTGCCTCCCGTGTTGAGAAGCGTGTTCTTCTATTGGAGCAAATGCAGTGTCTGCACAGATCATCCCCGGGGGGGGTGGGTGGGGGACACTTGCTCTACATTTTAATGCCAGTCCCCTGTGCTTAGCTTCCCCACAAAGCATAGGGCTCTCTCCGGGCAGCATGCTCTCTGGTCTGGCTGAAGAGCAGGCCATACAGAGTATATGCAGCCTTCTGTCCCTGCCCATCACTCACGGCTGGGTTACGTCAGAGAAGACCTTCCCCACTAACACAAGGTCCTGGAAGGGGCCCTAAGGTTAGACAGTGCATGCTGTCTGTTTAGACTAAACGGCCATGAGGTAATCCAGGACACAGATCCTACATAGCCCCACCCACAGCAGCATTTCTTTTCTACTCTACTAGCTCCTATCTCAAGGGTGACCTTGGTTCCAGGGGGCCACCACAACAGACTCAGGCCCTAAGTCACTACTCCTTAAGGAAGTTCCAGCTGATCCAGAATTTACTTCAATATGAGATGATGGGAAAAAAGCCATTGCCTTCCGGACCTGAGTGGCCACGTGCCTGCCCACTTCCTCTCTGAGTGGCCACGTGCCTGCCCACTTCCTCTCTGAGTGGCCACGTGCCTGCCCACTTCCTCTCTGAGTGGCCACGTGCCTGCCCACTTCCTCTCTGAGTGGCCACGTGCCTGCCCACTTCCTCTCTGAGTGGCCACGTGCCTGCCCACTTCCTCTCTGAGTGGCCACGTGCCTGCCTACTTCCTCTCTGAGTGGCCACGTGCCTGCCCACTTCCTCTCTGAGTGGCCACGTGCCTGCCCACTTTCTCTGAGTGGCCACGTGCCTGCCCACTTCCTCTCTGAGTGGCCACGTGCCTGCCCACTTCCTCTCTGAGTGGCCACGTGCCTGCCCACTTCCTCTCTGAGTGGCCACGTGCCTGCCCACTTCCTCTCTGAGTGGCCACGTGCCTGCCCACTTCCTCTCTGAGTGGCCACGTGCCTGCCTACTTCCTCTCTGAGTGGCCACGTGCCTGCCCACTTCCTCTCTGAGTGGCCACGTGCCCGCCCACTTTCTCTGAGTGGCCACGTGCCTGCCCACTTTCTCTGAGTGGCCACGTGCCTACCCACTTCCTCTCTGAGTGGCCACGTGCCCGCCCACTTTCTCTGAGTGGCCACGTGCCCGCCCACTTTCTCTGAGTGGCCACGTGCCTGCCCACTTCCTCTCTGAGTGGCCACGTGCCTGCCCACTTCCTCTCTGAGTGGCCACGTGCCTGCCCACTTCCTCTGCCTTGCGGACACACAGCCAACCAAGGATCATACTTGACCCACACCTTCATCCATTTTTATTAGAGCTATAAAATCTTTCTTGAAAGAGTTCCAGGTACAGCCCACTCCCCAAATCCACAAAACTGCCTGGTCCAGGGTGACAAGGCCCTGGTAGGACCACGTTCCTTCCCTTCAGTCTCATTAAGCCTCAGTGAAACCCTGGAGGTGACTGTCCCCAGAACTACGGAAGAACTGGTCTGCTTTATTTATTTATTTATTTGTTTGTTTGTTTATTTATTTATTTAAGGTTATTTTGAGACAGGGTTTCTCTGTGTAACAGCCCTGGCTATCCTAGACTCACTTTGTAAACCAGGCTGTTCTTAAATTCATAGAGATCCACCTGCCTCTGCCTCCCAAGTGCTGGTCACAGTGCCGATGGGATACAGGCCTGAGACTTTGCTACATATTCCTTACTGACCTCTGTGGAAAGGTTTTACCATAGAGGTAACATAATGTTAACCTCTGCACGCTGTTACACATTTAGAAAAGCATCCGAAAGACCTACAATGTACCTAAAGGTATGGGGATGGGAGATCAGTCTATACAAAATCCAAGAGCCAAACACAGCTGTAAAATTTTTGGGTATATTATGGGCTGGTAAGGCATATATGATACTTGACAAAGTTATTGCAAATATGCTACAGCAGCCCTATGCCTCTAACTGTAAAAGAACTTCAGATATTTATGAGGATCTTGGGATATTGGTGGGTGTATTTTCATACTTCAAGTTGCCCAAGTTGCCAGTCCTCTGTATAACTTGATAAGCGGGGTGTCACGTAAGATTGAAATAAAAGGTCAGAGGCTTTAGAGCAGGCTGAGACCCTGATATAAGAGGCTGAACAGCCAAACGCCCCATTTCCCCAGTGTTCCCTTGTGTAAGAAGTCACTGTGGTGAAAACACCCTGAGCAAATAGTTTCAATAGGATTTTTGTCTAAGTCATGGCAAAGGGAAGAAAGAACCTCAGCATACAGTGCAATATCTCTATTTTATTATGATTAAATTAATTTTGGGTGGTAAGATGGCTGAGTACCTGTAAGACACATGACACCAAGGCCAATGACTGACTCAGTTCCCAGAATCAGAAGGTGAGAGCTGGCAAAATTGTCCTCTGACCTCCACATGGACACTGTAGTAGGCAAGGCACACACTCACACACACATACACACACTCACACACACACACACACACCACACAACACACCCACACCACACCACACACACCACACACACCCACAATCACACACACTCACACATACATACACACACACACATACAGACACACACATCACACACACTCACACACACATACACACACACACACACACACACACTCACACACACACACACACACACACACACACACACTCACACACACACACTCACACACACACACACACACACACACACACACACTCACACACACACACACACTCACACACACACACACACACATACATACACACACTCACACATACATACACACACTCACACATACATACACACACTCACACACACACTTGCACACATCCACGCGCGCACACATGCACACACACGCATCAAAAATTTAAAGTACAAAAAATTTTAAATAAGAAAATAATTTTCAAATTTTGTAGGAAAAGTGAGACAAAATAGGCATCAAATGCAAAAAAGAAATACTTAATGTTATAAAAATGAGATGTTTAATAAAGAAGGGTAAAGGAAATGCTTTTAAAAAGAAGATTTTTAGATGACAATTTTGTCCTAATGATTGTTTCAAAATGGAAATAAAAAGAAGTGAGGCCAAAACCAGAAGGTAGAACCCATTACAGAAGATCTAAATAAACTACAAAAAATTAATTATCAAAGATAGAACTTAAGAAAGGCAGTTTGCACATGATCATGTTTACTTAAAGATCATTGCTTTGTGGAGCTTGTCCTGAAATTCCTTTCTGAAGTGAAGCACCGGATTGGGTTTTTTGTTTTTGTTTTTGTTTTTGTGTTTTTTTCAAGACAGGGTTTCTCTGTGTAGCCTTGGCTGTCCTGTACTCGCTTTGTAGACCAGGCTGGCCTCGAACTCACAGCGATCCACCTGCCTCTGCCTCCCAAGTGCTGGGATTAAAGGCGTGTGCCACCTTTCCCATGTTTTTTGTCCCACGGTTCCATAGAGAAACTGGTCTACCAACTACACTGAGGCTCAGCAGGGAGAGTATTTATCATGGCAGATCCTTCTCCTACACTGATGCTGGGGCACTTGGGTGGGTAGACCAGAAGTCTTTCTTGGGCTTTTCCCTTAACTTGGAATCACGAGATTCCAACAGCTCTTCTCTACCCAGCCCTGGACCAGAACCCAGGAGAGCAGGATCCGTTAGGATTGGATTTAACACCTGACTTTCTTGCAATGTCCCTTCCCCATGTTTTGTTGGTCTTCCCCATTATTCTATTGCTGACCCCTTCTCTAGCGCAGGAAGCCAAGAAACCCGGTGAAAGAGCAGCCTCAGAACCTGAGCAAGTCTCCAAACTACCCCAGCCAAGACACCCCAGTGCCATCTGCCAGCCCCACTTGAGTCTTGACTCAGAAAACCTGTGTAGTCGGGATCTGAAGCCCTGGGCCAGAGAGACAGGAAGACAACAGTGATGTTCCATATGGACCATCGCAGCCAAGCCCGTCCTGTGTCCTCCCTGAAAAGGTTTCTTCCTCTTTTGTTTGTTTGTTTTTGTTTCTTGAGATAGGGTTTCTCTGGGTATCCTGGAATTCACTGTGTAGACCAGGCTGGTCTCAAACTCAGACAGGCCGAGATCTGCCTGCCTCCGCCTCCCAGGTGCTAGGATTAAAGGTGTGTGCCACACTGTCTGGATGGTTTCTCTCTTTTATAACCAGCCCAGCTTCACTGTCCTCTCTCCCTTGTCCTTTACAGTGTCTATGCTGTTTATACAGATGCTGCCACTTGGGCCCAGAGAGCGACACCATCCAGCTTGTGAGAATTAAATAGGGTGTGGCCAAAGGACATGGGGTCAGGGAAGGGATGGCCCCTGCTCCTAAGTGTGAGGATAGCTAAGGGAAGTGGTGTGAAAGAGAAAACACACTTCAAAGCCAGCAGCAGCACTCTGACACTCCCCACCCCCACCCCTGCATCACCAGGCATTGCTACCCAGGCATTAGAGTTGTTTCTGTTGCACCCAGGCAGGCTGAGATGCCTCCCAGGTAACACTTCTGTAAAGTTCCTGGCTGACTGGGGACGCCTTCCTTTCTCAGGGCGGCTCAGTCTTTGGAACATTCATGGGAGCAGTATGTTTGCCAAGAGATAAGGGCCAGGAAGAGGTGCGACTAGGTAGGGATGGGCCTGTGGTCCTCTTCTCTCTGGCCTATACCTAGCCTTGTCTTTTACCCATAAAAGCCATGTGCACAGCCAGCTGTCAGAGGTAGATGAGTCGCTGTGAATTTGAGGCCAGCCTGGTCTACAAAGAGAGGCCAGGACAGCCAAAGCTACACAGAGAAATCATGTCTCGAATATACAAAAAATTAAAAAAATAAAAATAGAAGCCGTGCGCACTTGTAGAAAATCCAAACAACAAGAGTGAAGAAAGGTGGCCCGTTGCCTGTCATCTGGGTAGACCCTATTTGTCAGCTCTCTCTCCCTGCTCACGTGCAGCTCACTTAGCACTCTGCCCGCACTCGTTTATGAACCGTGAGATCCGCATCCTTTTATGTGCCATGCATAACCTGCTTTCTACTCTGTTTGCAACAAACGGCCTCAGCTGCACGTGTAGAGTGTACAGAAGGCGGAGTGTAGGCAGCCCGTCAGAATTACATGGAGGTAGCAGCTTTCCCTGCTGTGTTTGCATGAGGCACTGTCATGCGCAGCTAGGAGAGCCATCTAAATTAATACGTGTGGAACCCTGTGTCACTCTGCCACAGGAAGCAGACTCATAGCCATAGTGGATGTCCTGACACTAGATGTGAGGGACTTGGTGTAAAAGGTGTGGCCAACGGGACAGGAGCTATAGCAGAGAGAGCAGTTTGGGCCTGGAAAATTCCAGTGGTAAGAACGCACTGGCCTCTATTGGGTTCTTTCACTGACGCAGCTCCACCCCCAAGGCATGCAGGATGGCCTAAGCAGAGGCCCTGGCTGTCCTGTGCTCATCCTAGGATGAGCTTGCTTATGTCTCTTGCTAGACCTAGGCTGAGAGGAAGTGACCAGCACCCCCCACACACACCCCACCCTGAGCTCCAGTTTAACTCTTTCAAGGGCGAAGCTTGTCTGCCAGAAGTTTCAAGCAATGCAAGGATGTGAGTAGACATTTGGCTGGGCCTTCACACTCACATGCCCACCACAGTCTCCAGCCAGCTTGGAAGAGGCAGGCAGATCTGGCCTAGACCTCCATGCATCCTGCCCCTCAGTGTCTTCATCAAGGCTTGAGTAAATTGCTCATAGTGACACGCGCTGACTGGCTGCAGATAATGCTGGCCTTCTGCCCTGACCCTGGGCCAGCTTCCGGATTCCATGGGTTCATACATTTGCCACGTCAGGCCACTTGAAGCATGAAAAACTTTCCCTAGGTACCCTAATAGTATTCAAGAACCTTAACATGCATTTTTTTAAAATAAAAATTGTAGCCAGGCGGTGCGGTGCACACCTTTAATCCCAGCACTCGGGAAGCAGAGGCAGGCAGATCGATGTGAGTTCCAGGCTAGCCTGGTCTACAAAGTGAGTCCAGGACAGACAACGCTACACAGGGAAACCCTCTCTTGAAAAACAACACAAAACAAAAATAAATAAATAAATAAAATAAAATTTGTGTACATGTGCCTGCAAAGGCCAGAAGAGAGCACCAGGTCCTCAAGAGCTGAAGTTACACACTGTGGAGAGCCACCCAATGCTGGTACTGGGAACTGAACTTGGGTCCTGTAGGAGAAGGAAACACAACTAGCGGCCAGTACATCTTTCCAGCCTCCCAACATCTGGTCTTGGGACAGCAGCACTTGCTCAACACTCCCTTTTTGTTCCTCATTGTCTCAGGTCTCGTGGAAGCAGCTGGATGACTCAGGAGGCAGCTTGTATTCTTGGCACCGCCCTCATCTTATGGGAACTCTCTTCTCTCCAGGCCCTCGCCTTCTGAGTTCAGGAAAGTACGAGAAACCCTGACAGTCAGCAGCATAATGCATTTCTGATGGAGAAGCACAGATGTCTGGAGGGATCAAGTACACAGAAATTCTTGCCATTAGGTCAATTGCTCATAAGCACACAGTGGGCCTCAGGGAGAGCCTCATAGCTCAAGGCCCCTGCCCAGTTACATTGCTTCGTTCGTACCAGGCTAGATATGTCCAGGGCCTTCCTTCTATGGCCCCCAACCACGTGCTAGTCCTTCCTGAGCCATGTTGAGGAATAGGGGACACACGCATGTTCAAGGCTTTAGTGTGGTGTCAGGTACTCCCAGGGGCTTCCGCATGTCTTGGAAGTGGGGACTGGACTTTCTCCCAAATACCTTTCTCTGAGATCCATGAAAAGAGTGGAGTAAGATCACCAACACTCATGGCCAGAGCTGCTTACAGAGTTCTTAAGGGTTGACTGTTCTGGAGGCGAGGTTTTCTGTATTTACCCTTCTGCTTTCTCCTGACCAGCAGCTCCTTACAGCAACAAACATGGGAGCCAGAACTTGAGCTTTGGGGTCAGGCTGACGAACTGGAAGCTCAGAGGCTTCTCTGATCAGCAGCCTGGAACATGTGCCTGGTAACTGGCAACCAGTGCCATGTGTAGATGGGTGGACCAGGAGTGATGCCCAGCTATATGACCACAGGTGCCTGGGCCTGGACTCTGAGGAGTTCTCGTTTTCAAGCGTTTATAGCAATGCCTTCATGAATAACCACACACATTCTTTCACAATGTTCAAAGTTCTGTCAGAATCACTTCACTGAGGTAGACCTTCTGGGGAAATTCTCTGTGTGTCTCTGATTCTGATGGACACGAACAAATTTTGTTTCCTTGGGAAAGGGTGAAGTGCAGGCGAGAACCAGCTTGACTCTGTGCTCCACAAATCCAGCCTTCGTGGGGCACACAGTGGCTCTGTGTGGGGTTAGGCACCATTTCACAGGTGTGTCTTGCACTTTCTTCCACAAACTGTTGGACTCCTTTCCTTTTTTGCATTAGGTAGAAATATTTTAAAATTTGTTGAATAATATTTATGATTGTAGACTGTGGCTGTATTATATTTAGACCACTATGATCGTGTGCAACAAAACGTCTCCCATGTACCTTTCTACTGCATTTTGATGCTGCCTGCCCCCACAGAATCCATAGTCCTTAAATCTATGATCTGCTTAGAATTAATTCTGATTTCATTCAGACAAGCATCGTCATATTTTAGGAAATTATCAGCTCAACACCATTGTAGGAAAACCCTGCTGTACTTTGAATATCTTGCTCATATAATTAGAAAATTCTGCATTTTCTAGTTACTCGCTTGCTAGCTAGCAGCATCAGAGACACTGATTATCCGATAGACTGACTTTCTCGCTTACTTTTTTCTTTTTTATGGAGCCGTCATGTTTATTCTTGGACACTTCTTCACAGAGACTTACATTTAGACTGACTGCTTAAGAAAAAACAGTTAACCCTCAATAGGGACTGCACCAGATTTGCCAAAGGGTGCTGCGAAGCTGGCTAAGCTGTCACATGTCCCATCTATCTCTGTGGGTCCCTTAGGAACACCTCGAAGTCCGGCTTGTGGATCTCCAGCGTGTCTTCCCAGTCATGTGTCTTGTCTTTTTAAGATTAACAGGCCTTCCATTCTGAGGCCAGGAGATTACTGACTTTTCTATTCTAAATTTTACACCTGGCCAGTCCTCTCATGTTTTTGTACAGCTGCCTCCCTGGAATTATCAGATACAGTGAAATAATCTTCAAATAATCCTCACCTTTCCCCCTTACCAACCTTTATGCTTTTGTCATCTGTGGCTTGGTTCTTCTCCCCAACAAGAGCATACACAGTGTCCTCTTCACACGACAGCACTTTCTCTTCATCGTTACTGGTTTAAAAGAGACAGGATGGACTGGGAATTCCACCTGTTTTCAGGGTCTAAGTGATGCAATTTGCCAAGGCCTCATGAAGGGTTTTACATGGCGATCGAAACACTGGTTTTTAGAAGCTGCCTTTTTGCTCATCTCTTGGGTAGAAATGCCATGCTATCTCTGTACGGAAACTTGAGGTATTTTGTCTGTGTCAGCAACAGCAGGAGTGTAGTCAGAGGAGAGAGCAACATGACATTTCCCATTCTTCATACTGCCAGTCTGGATGTGGGTATCTACCTATCTATCTATCCATCCATCCATCCATCCATCCATCTATCTATCCATCCATCCATCCATCCATCCATCTATCTATCTATCTTTTTAAAAAAAAATACAGGGTCAAATGCGACCCAGGCTGGCCTCAAACTTACTATATAGCCAAGAACGGTCTTGAACTTCTTATCCTCCTGTCCTTGCCTTGGAGATGGGCCTTTTGTGGGAACCCACAGAAATAAAAGTGAATATGAATTTGTCTCAAGCCGGGCATGGTGGCACATGCCTTTAATCCCAGTACTCAGGGAGGCAGATGCAGGCTGATTGTTGAATTTGGGGTCAGCCCAGTCTACAAAGCGAGTCCAAGACAGCCAAGACTATAGAGAAATCCTCTAGAAAAAAATAAAAAATTAAAAAACCCTACATTTATCAAGATTCTGGAAGTTGTGATCATAACAAGCATGTCAGAAGGGCTTCAAGAGTGTGGGGGTTTGGGTAGTGAGGGGACGACGCCATTCCAAGACACAGCTTCTCCTTGTTCCAAATGGAACGGACAGGGATGTTGGCTCCCCAGGAACATATGGAGACACTGTTCCTTTGCCAGTAACAAAGAGTCAACGGAGGCCCCAAGCAGAGCTTGGACAGCCTGTGGCCTCGGTTTTGTGGGAAGCTGGGCACTTAGGCCACAGCTGTCCAGCCTGTCCTTCTGATGAGGGTGCCAACACATTTTGCTCATTGTAATGAAACACAAAAGTGGTCCGTGTGGTCACAGCTCCTTTTTAAACTGGCCTCTGTGTACTTCAATGTACCCCCAAGACTCTGCCTGTTGGCCAGTTTGCTATCAGTCTGTGCAATGAAATACACTTGAAGTTAAAATAGACTTGAGACTTTGTGACTCTCGATCCCCAAATTTCTAGTAAGGAAAGAACAGAGCCTACTCTGACCCTGAGCTTATGCTAAGGTGGGTGTCATGCTGGCTGCAACGTGCGGGGGGCAGCTGGCTTCTTATAAGATGTGGTTCCAATTCCCTGACTCTTGCCCTCTGGGACCATGGCAGAACACCCCCCACCACCACCACCCAAACTAAGAAGAGATGCTTCCCAGGACTGACTGTTGTTAATAACAGCTTGTTTGTCCCCCTCACGCCGGCTCCAACAGGGTAAGGGAGGACAGATGTCCTATCAACAGGCAGAGCTTGGATGGAAGGCTGCGGCTCCACAGACACCAGCCTTTAAGCTTGGAACAGCCAGTGCTGGAGCCAGGCCCAGTGAGGCCTGGGAAAGAGAGGCAGACCCCTGCTTTTAGCTCCATCGGCCTCATCCCAGCTGTGGCTGAGTGGGGAAATGGGGGGTGGGGAGGGGGGCTTGCTGGAGGTGTGTGTGGGGGGGAACAAATAGGAATGCTGGGGAAAGAAGCTCTTCCCAGCCCACCCTGGAACCCGCCCCTCCTCTGGTCCGTCCCCCCTTGCCTGGCCTCTCAGCTCACACTCCCCTCCAGCCTGCCCCCTTCCCCTCTGCCTCCCTCAGCCCCATTCCAGAGCACACATAAAAGTGGAACCTGAGCAGCAAATGTTTGCGGTGTTGTGCCAATCAAGGGTCCCATCTCCAAGGTAACGGGCACACTTCACAGCTCTGCGAACAGATGGTCAGTGAGCAACAGGCAGCATATGTTCCCTGAGCCCTGACACAGGCACAGATGGAGGGTGGGCAGGAGGTGGGCCTGGGACACGACCTGACATTTCCTTGTGTCCCCGTCACTGGCGCGCATTGTCAGAGGGCACTGCTGTATGCCTACCAACAGCCCAGTGCAGCTTCAGTCTTGCTTAACCAGAGGTCACGTCAGTAGCCACAGGGGCCACCCAGGCTCATTTAGCAGCTGTTGCTTTGCCTGTCTGCATTTTCAGCTTCCAGTTTACGTGGCTGTTTGCAGCAGAAACCACACCTCCCTTTGTGAATGAGATCAAGGGGAAAATCAATGGTGCCATGAGGGGTGGAGATAACTTAAAAGTTGGAAATGTGTTTTCACGATTGCTGAGTACTGGCTAGTGTGACACAGTGACCTCAGCTTCCTGTGGCTCAGGTATTTTCCGCTTCTGAGATTCACAATGGCCAACTGCTATGTCAGGTATGGGTTGTGCTCAAGGGGTCTTGGTAAAGAACCAATAACACAGGCATCGTGGTAGGGCTACCTATACTGGCTGTGCTCCGCAGAGCCCACAAGGATACGTCTCCAGGTTCCCACAAACATCAGCCAGCAGGCTCCAAGAAGGCCTGGGCCATGTGGACAGGAGTCTCTTATGTGTCCACCAAGTTGGGTGAAGGACTGGGCACGGAGGTGGAGCACTTTCTCCCTAGCTCACCACTGCAGTGTCCAGTGGTTCTTGGACCCATCAGTGCACAGTGGACGGTGTCTTTATGACTTCACTCTGTCCCTGGTCTCTACCCTCAAGCCTTTTTGTAGCATTTACTTGATGCATAAATTCTCTTCACGACCTGTTCTCTAGTGACCCTTGTATATTACTTAGGTCACTGTTGCTGTGATGAAACACAATGAACAAAATCAACTTGGAGAGGAAAGGGTGAATTCGGCTCATGTATCTTCAATCACAGTTCACTGAGGGAAACCATGGCAGAACTCAAATCAGGTGTGTACCTGGAGGCAGGAGCTAGGAGGAGTGCAGCTTACTCGCTTGCTTCTCCTGGCTTGCTCAGCTTGCTTCTCCTCCTCCTCCTCCTTCTTCCTTTTC
The DNA here is from genome assembly GCF_903995435.1 of Acomys russatus. NCBI lineage: Eukaryota > Metazoa > Chordata > Mammalia > Rodentia > Muridae > Acomys > Acomys russatus. Next base: position 58,993,617 of record NC_067157.1, on the reverse strand, counting down.
AAGACAGGGTTTCTCTTGTGTAGCCTTGGCTCTCTTGGAACTCCCTCTGTAGACCAGGCTGGCCTCAAACTCACATAGATCTGCCTGCCTCTGCCTTCCGAGTGCTGGGATTAAAGGTGTGCGCCACCATGCCCGGCTTATATGGTTTTAAAATTTATTTATTTGTTTATTTTTTTTTCCGCTTTCTTATAGAACCCAGGACTACCAGCCCAGGGGTGGCACCACGCACACCAGTCGCTAATTACAGGGTTGCCCTCAGTCTGGTCTTACTGAAGCATTTTCTCAATTGAGATTCCCTCCTTTCAGATGACTCCAGCTTGTGTCGCGTTGACATAAAACAAACAAACAAACCTGGCAATATCACTGTCTCCTGCCCATTGCAGAAGTGTCGGCAGTAGATAACCTGTTAATATGCCTTCAGATCCCTGCTTCTCAACAGACAGTACAAAAAGCATAAAGCATAAAGACATTATCAGTAGATGGAGGCATAGCTCTTCCCATGCAGGTCACGAAAAAAGAGGTACCAGACGGACAAACTGAAGTTGGTCACTTGGCAGGGGTGTGTGTTGAGACAAGTACAGCAGGGACAACATTTCTGTGTCAGCTGAGACAGCCTCCCCTGCCCCCGTCAGTCCTGGGGATTGAACTTAAGCCTCTGGCAAGCTAGAGACGTACTCTGCCTCTAAGCCCTCTGCCTACTTTTTGAGATATGGTTTCACTAAGTGGCCCAGGCTGGCCTTGAACTTGCAACCCTTCTGCTTCAGCCTTCTAATTACAATCACAGGTTTATGCCACCAGGCACAGCGTATATGTGTATGTATGTATATATGTGTGTAAATATGTATATACATACATACATATATTTTTAAATTAAGTTTTAGGGGCCTTGTGGTCCAGGCTGGTCTTGAATTCACAGTAATTCTCCTACCTCAGACTCCTAAGTTGGGGTTCTAGGCATGAGCCATCGCACTCAGCTTTCTTATTTTTTAATCTAATCTTTATAGGTATAAATTTCCTCACCACTGCTACTAGTGCATTTTCTTTTTTTAAGCCAGGAGAGAGCACACACGCAGTCCCCTGCTACCATAAATTACGCAGTTGAGTTTCCCACATTTGGGGAAATCGCAGGGGTCAGCACACCCCACAGTGCAATGGGTGAGCATCACCCTGGAAAACCACCTTTTCTAAGTTTTGTTCAGTTGCAGTTTTATTTTCACCCATTTCTATGTCTCACTGCTTAGTACTCCGGGTGCTGCCACGTTTTTGTGATCTTTGCAGTTTTCCTCATGTTCCTGATTTATAGCCACACTTCCTTGTGACTGGAGAACATAGTTGGCACACGTAGTTTTTGAATGTATTGGGACTCCCTTTCCTCTTGGAGAGATGGCTCATTGGTTAGGAACTCTGCCTGCTCTTAGAGAGGACCTGGCTTCAGTTCCCAGCCCCCACACGGCTGTTTAAAACTGTAACTCCAGTCCCAGGGGATCTGATGCCCTCTTCTGGTTTCTATGGGCACCAGGCACGCAAGTCGTACACAGACATACAGACAGGTAAAACACAGGGGAAAAAAAAACTTTACCAAAACCAAACCAAACCAAACCAAAAAAAGGACCCACTTCAGCGGACACACTACTGTACACTGTGATCCTTCTAGGAGGCTGAGGAAATGGGCATGAGTTTGATGGGGCCTCTGGCCTCAAAAACAGGCAAAAACTCACATTCTGTGACCTCACAAAATGGTCTGTCACTAAGCTCACTTCCTCCGGTACTTTCAGGGATGTTCTGATTCCCGTATCATTTCCTCTTATGTGTGTGTATTCTGTACCTAGTTTATCTGGTCCTTGAAGGAATCACAGTTAGCATCCCAAAGTCATAATCACACGGTCTCAATGTGTCACAAATTATTTCTTCATACACCACACAACCAGTACCAGACTGCATTTGATTTTCAAAGCATATAGAAAAAACAGAGTTGCAAACCAAAATTATAACAAATTTAGCTTTCTAACTGCCCATGTAATTCCCCTTATTGGAGGTCTGCATTTTTTCATTTGGTTTGAGTCTGGCTTCTTTTCATTTCAGTCTGAGGAGCTATCTTTTGCGTTTCTTCCCATAAAGATTTTAAGCTGTTTAACATTTTCCTTTTTCCCTCTTTCCTTCTTTTTCAAGGCAGGGTTTCTCTGCATAATAAGACTTGCTCTGTAGACCTGGCTGGCCTTGAACTCACAGAGATCTGCCTTTCTCTGCCTCCTGAGTGCTGCCTGCCTGCCTAGCATTTATTCCATGTGTTTGTATGTGTGCGTGTGTATTTCTGAAGACACCACACCCGCCGTGTGGGTGTAGAGATGTGACTCAGGCCCCCAGGCTTGCGTCAGGAGCCTTTACCTGCTGCCCCGTCTCACGGCCCCTCTTACTGGGTTTCCTACAAGGCTAGTATATGGTAAATGAATCTCGTTAGCTTGTGCTTCCCGGGAGTGCCTTGAGCTCATCCTTATTTTAGGAATAAGTTTCTTCTTCATCGATTAAAAAAAAAGTTATTTATGTGTCTGTGCACCACGTACATGAAGTGCTCATCGAGGCCAGAAGGCGGCACTGGACCCCCTGAAGTTACAGGCAGTTATGGGATGTCCATGTGGGTGTTGACTGCTGGGCCATCTCTCCTGTCTCTCTTTTGCATGTGTGTGTGTGTGTGTGTGTGTGTGTGTATGAACTAAAGTATATATACATATATATATATATATATATACTTTAGTTCATATACTTTTAAATAGATGTTATTTCATGCCTTCCTTTAGAGTTGTAAGCATCTTTAAGATTTAAAGTCTTGTCCAATAACTCTGATGTCTTGATTTCTTCTGGGATAGTGTGTTGATCTGTCTTTTGAACATACTATATTTTCCTGGTTTTTTGTATTTCTGACTTTGTTGCAGGAAACTAAAATGGTTGACTCTCGGGGCCGGAGAGATGGCTCAGGGGTTAAGAGCACTGTCTGTTCTTCCAGAGGTCTTGAGTTCAGTTCCCAGCAACCTCATGGTGGCTCACAACCACTTACAATGGGATCTGGTGCCCTCTTCTGGCCTGCAGGTGCACATGCAGGCAAGCCTTGTAGTCATAAAATAAATCTTTAAAGAAATGTCGGTTCTTACGGAGTTGTACCTCTGAGAATCAGCACTTCTGGATTTGTTTCCGGAGTTTTTAAATGTAGTATCTTTGTTAGGGGCCTAGTTCATAGGTCTTATGAACTGTCCACATGTGTTCAAAAAGAATACAATGTAAAAGGCATTTACTGCTGCTTCTGTTAGAACATGCTTATTTGTTAACTTGTTCAAATAGATGCCATTATTTTTGTTGCACTTGCCCGATCATTTCTAAAAATAAACGTGTTATACTATTTATCTTTGTATTTTACTTATACTTTGGAACTGATTCTAGCATAGGACGTAAGTGGCTTTCCTTTTCACTCGTTTTTTCTAGTTCATATCACATTTTACATTTTAGCATATATTTCTAAAAATGTTGGCAGATAATAAAAATACTCTTTTCTAGGCAAGAAAAGGAAATAAATCTGCCTTCCCTTTCCATCATCGCCTTTTGTCTAAGAGTCCAGTAGACAGCTACTGGTTTGTTGGCTTACTTGCTTTCATGGTTCAAAACCTCTTGGTGACACCTGCATGCCTCACTCGTTTCTTTGCCCAGCTCTGCTTCACAGTCTCTGTGCTCTGTGGGTGATGCTTTCATATTTACCAGAGATGTCTGTTTCCTCGTAGAAAGGATATATGGGTCAAATGTTTGATTCCTGGAAATTTGTTGTTTCCTACTCTAGGAATCGTGACTGCAGAGCTCTGGGCTCAGCATTGTTTTTCTATAAGGAAACAGAAAGGCAAGATAAGCCTGCCCAAAAAGATACAGAAGGACACGACTGAGGCCTTGGGACTCACACGGCTGTCTGGGCAACAGGATAGTCTTTTAAAAAGTCATTTAAAAAGTAGTTAAGTATGAGTTTTAAAAATGTATTTTTCATTTTAAATTGAAATATGGAAATTCTATCACAAGACTTGGCCGGAAAATGACATAAGCAACATTCCCACTGTATTGTAAATGTGATAAGAATCCCACCAGCACTGTTGCAAATAACTTATCTGTATGGCCTTGGAAGCCAGTAACTGATACAATGAGTCTGTAGAGTATTTTAAAGCTGCCAGCTCTAAGCTGGGTAGAATCTAAACTACTACTAATCTACTAGTAAGCTAAGATAAACTACTCAACTCCTACAGCCTCCGAACCTGCATCCCAATCACTTGCCAATCTGATCCTCCAACTGGCGGTGTCTCTCCCCAGCTGCTAACTCTCCAGCAACCTGTTCCTCCAACCTCCTTCGGAAGCCCCGCCTTCCCCGCCCTGTCCTTCTGCCCAGCTGATTAGCTAAACAGTGCTTTATTGACAACTGTTACACCCACTCAAGGCATTCCTCCACACTACACAACGGATCATTTAAGCTTGTGACTGACATATATTTTATTGACAAGTCAGAATAAACATTCTGTGATGGACGACAACTTTCATAGAAATATACGTTCAATCTAAGAGACCAGAATTTAAAATTATGCGAAGAAACAGAACTAAAGGCAGCAATGTTTGAAAGTAGCAAAAATGAAAAGGACAGGAAGTGAGTATTAAAGGGATAAGGACAGGAAGTGAGTATTAAAGGAGGATCAGAAAAGCCTGTTCCACATCTAGGCAGTGAAGTCACAGCAGCTACAAGCTCTGCAGACACATAATGCACATGACCTTCAGGAGCAGAAAGAAGCTAAACAAATACAAGTGTGTTCAGATATGGCAGACATATCTACACCTTTCTGGTAAATACAAGAATTTCAAGAAGAAACCCAGGAGCTCTGCACAGCACAGTTGAGCCAAGGTCTGGATGACGTGTCAGTGCAGATGAAAGTTAGCATGCCAGAAGCTTACTAAAATCTGAAAGATGACAGCATTGACAGACATGTCTTCCAGTGACCAGATGCGCCTGGCTCTCCCAAATGAACTAAGTGTCCCCAGAGGTCCAGCATGGCCGTCAGGGCCTGGGCAGACACAGCTTCTCCTGTCCCCAGTGGACACAGATAACAACCTCAAAGTTTAAGGAACATCTTACTTCTGAGATTACTAGCACGCTTCTGCTTTACTTATTTCATCTTTCTGGGTGTTTTGCCTGTGTGTGTGTATATGAATCACCTGTGTGTCTGGTGCCCACAGAGGCCAGAAAGAGGCTTCAGATGGCCAGGAATGGCAGTTTCAGACAGTTATGGCCATGACGTGGGAGCTGATGGGAAATCACACCTTGGGTCTCTAAAGAGCAGCCACTCTTCTTAACTGGTGAGCCATCTTTTCTCCAAGCAGAACCAACTCCCACCAAAAAAAAAAAAGAATTTAGTTGTTCCTTTTTTTCCTTATCCAAACACTTCTGTGGATCAAGAAAAAAAAAAAAAAATAGTTGAACACTTATTTCTGTTAAAACTTCTAGTGAAAAAAATAATTTCTGACAGATTGTGTAACTGTTAGATACCATGTTTGGTGGTTTGATTAAGAATGACCCCATAGGCTAATATGTTTGAATGTTTAGTCTCCAATTGGTGGAAAACACTAGACGCGTGGCCTTACTGGAGGAGGTGTGCCCCTGGGGGTGGGCTCTGAAGTGTCACAACCCCGAGCCACTCCCAGATAGCTAACCTTACTTAGCCTCCTAACATCACTGGTCATGAGTGCTCCTGCCTTCTGGAACCTTAAGCACCAAATTAAATACTTTCTCTTCTAAGTTGCTTTGGTCACTAAGATCTCAAATAGAGCACACGTGATGCTAGTGAGGAGCTTTCTGGATCGTGGAGTCAGGGGCAACCTCTGAAACAAATGGATGGAAACCATTTACAGTACGTGTGGGAGAGAACTCTGAAAAGCAGTTTTTCCTTCCCTTAAAGAGTGTTCCTGGTTGATGAGACTGAGTGACATCACTCTGAACACTCTGCAGAAGAAGGGTGGAGTCTGGACGCTGCATCCACTTTCCATCCTCTTTGGGAAGAAGCGAGCATGTCTTGAATCAATGTGGCAGACCCTAGTCGGGATGCGGGCCCATGTGACCAGCATGAAGCCAGGACTTTACCTGTATGCTGCCTAGTATCTCCTCCACGGGTCATGTTCGTGCTGTCTGCTTCCTGTACCAAACACAAATAAACACCAATGTAAGAAGAAATGTCTCCAAACACCAACCAAAGAAGTGGCATAGTTCTAGGTATGCAAAAAGACAGAATGCTGAGTTGCACTGGAAGACAGAACACTTTTCAGTTGTGACCACCTGTCATTAAAGTTTGCTCTATAATTATTCCATTAAAGTGGAAGCAATTAATTAGGAGGTAGTGCAATTAGTAGAAGGAAGCTGTCAAAATTGTTTCCCCTGGTGCCAGTTCTGGCCATCTGCAGGACATCTCCATGTTTACCACCACTAATGACTGGAAATGGAAATTCATATGCAGATGGCTCTCAGAGGACTTCCTGCCAAGCACAGAGCAAGCTTTTCCAGGGCCAAGCACATAAGTGCCCCAACCCCACAGTGTAGCTGGCCACTTCCTGCCTCTAACAGACAGGGAGTGTCGGGAAGGGGCTTGGAGCAGAACTAGCCTTGAAGAAAACTGACAGTTTCCACATTTTAACAACCCTTGGTAGTTGGGCATGGCGGTGCTGAGGACTCAGTGGCAGGTGGGTCTCTGTGAGCTCCAAGCAGGACAAGGCCACATAGTGAGATCCGGTCTTAACAACACTACACGTTTCTGTGAGTCTTGCTCTTGGCTTTCTTTGGCACCTGGGAACAATGGCTTTAACATGCCTGCTTAATAAACAGCCCCTAAAGTGTGAGGGTGACGGCCCAAACAGGGGTCTGGAGTAATACAACCTTCGCCACCACTGTCACCTCTGCGCCCACCCCTGTGGTTTCCTAGTGTGCAGGCCCCTCTTGTCACCTTGAGAAGGGGCAAAGTGAGGACTGTCATCTGAGTTGACAGCTCTTAATGGAATTTAACACATTTTTCCTCACCAGCTGGGCAGAGGTCAAAACAACTTCAATGCTACACCCATTTGCTCACAGGGTGACTGGGTTCATGTTGACTAGCTGTGGGGTACACCCCCACCCCATCTGCCAGGCCACAGTCCCTGCAGTGACTCTGAGGTCTCAGCTCCCACGGGTCCACATGTATGTAGTTAGGTTATTACTGTAGGCTGGACATGTGTCAACTATGCCCAGACGTAATGCTGCCATTCTGAACATAAAGCATTTTGAGTCTTTTCTAAAACAAAGAAGTTTGTCTATTTTCTAGTCTTGAAATAGTAACAACTTTCTACTTTATATGTGAAGAAATAGGAAAATATTAAAGGCAGGGGAAAAAAACCCACTAGCAAAATTGTGCTGGCTGCAAACAGGATCTCAGTAATTTCACTGAAAAAGTAGGTTGCCTAATTTTTAAAACAACAACAACAACAAGAAGCTCCATTTAAGGACCAACTGTGCAAAAGATCACATGACCTAAAACTATATTAATGCAGCAGTAGCAGTGGCCACAGCAACAGCAGCAGCACTAGCAGTGGCTGCAGCAGCAGTAACAGCAGCAGCACTAGCAGCAGCAGCAATAGCAGCAGCAGCACTAGCTGCAGCCGCTGGCCTGTGGACTTTCTTCCACCTGGGCAAGGTGCCAGTGAGGTGCTGTGCTTGCTTACACACTCTCCCTAGCTGCTTCTAGACTCACTCTAGGCATTACAGCTGACATCAACCCAACACCAGCCACTTAAACTTTGCCCAGTTCCCCCTTCACAATCAAGCCTGTGACTATGTTCTATTATAACCACCTTGACGAAGAGAGCTGTTCTTCAAGGTCTCCAACCAGGCTCCATGTCTATGTAGTTTTTAGGCTTTAACTGATGTGTCCAGTGCCGTGTTTCTGTTTCCAACTGACCAGAACAGGGGTAAAAATGGGCTTTTCTGACCCTAAAGTTAGGTGACACACATGCCACTTAAGGCTCTCCAAGTGTCAGGGTTAGTGTGGCCATTAGGTGGAGGACAGAAGCCAACTCCTGGAACTTTCCAGCCTGGACGGCAGCTGTCAGTCAGCTGAGTGAAGAGATTTGTGCTAGTACACATCCAACCATCGACAGGATGAACTGTCCAGGGCCCTGTACATCTGGGACACTGACGACAACCTCACTCTGTTCTGTGCTGGGTCAGAGGAACTGCTTCTTGCTTTTGATTACCTGGACTTTTTTTTTTTTTTTTTTTAATGTATAAGCACAGTCTTTAAGACACTGCATGTGCCAACATGCACACCAGGGCATATGACAGGAGGCATGGCCTTATTTTCCAAGTCCAACAAGAGGAAGACTTTCATTTTTATGGCCCCATGGAACTGAGGGGTCACCCAACACTTGATGAACACCCATGCAAACTGAACTGCTGTAGAACACACAATCAGGACACATCCTGCCGCCCAGAGCTCACTCACCATGTCTGATCGTTAAGCTGGTGAGTGCACGGTTCTGAAAAGGGTTATAGGGCTGTGGCCCCAAATGCAGACAAAGGCCAGGAAGTAGGAAGCTGGGGACCTAAGGCTCAGGGAGGACACCCTCCTGCAGGTGCAAAAAAAAACCCCGAAAGATCGTGTATCTTCCCAGGCCAGGCCATGCTGAGACCACTGAAGTGTGTGAGAGAGCTACAGAGCGGCTGGGTGGAAGATGCCGACAGACACACAAAGAGCCAGAAGATCTGAGGCTGATGCCCTGAGCTCTTCATGACGCTTCCGTCCCTCGGTAGTAACTGCCTTGTTTTTTGTTTGTGTGTTTGTTTTTCAAGACAAGGTCTCTCTGCATAGCCCTGCTGTCCTGGACTCTCCTAGAATTTAAGGCGTGTGCCACCTGGCTAGTAACTGCTTTTACAAACGTGAACGGAGGACACCTACAGCTTGGAGAGGGTTACCTGAGGAGCTGTCCCTGGGGACAACTGAAGTTCAGCCTTCCAGCATCCCCACTGTAGTTCTGGTCCTGGGATTCTGACTTCTCCTGGCCTGTGGCTTCCTCCTCAGGGTCAGGCATAGCAGGAGGATACCGCCATTCTGTCCCTAGCCTTTAGGCGCACTGTCCACGCTACATGTGGCTAAAGGCCTCTAGCCTCACATCACTGTCTGCAAGGACACTGTCACATAGGTAGGATGTGTCCTGGCGCCATGAGATAGCTGTCACACAGGTGGTACATACAGATGCCGTGAGGCCTGTCTGGGCTATTGGGAAGGCTGAGTGATGTGGGTTCTCTGGTTGACATCTCTCTGGCAGAGACCCAGATTCAGGATGTCGCCTGGGAGTCACCCCATTATTCTTATATATGAAGACATCCTCAGTTCTCTCTAAAAGAATGTGAAGAAATCAACACTTCCACGACCACCAGCAACCCCCTATCATATCTGAGACGTGTCCCTGTGACTTCTACCATCTCACTAAGGCTGAGAACGACCCAGTCCTTGTGGCACTCCTCCTGGGCACTCAGTGTGGCACTCCTCCTGGGAACTCAGTGTGGCACTCCTCCTGGGCACTCAGTGTGGCACTCCTCCTGGGCACTCAGTGTGGCACTCCTCCTGGGCACTCAGTGTGGCACTCCTCCTGGGAACTCAGTCTGGGACAGGGTTCTGTGCATACAGGCAGCTCTTTGCAGGGCCTTGGTTTCAGCAGATTTCCTTGTTTTATTTTTTAAGCTCAGCACTGGTGGCCTATGAGACGGTGGTCACTGTTCTGCTGCAGGTGTGGTGACTAGGGCCAAGGCTACCCAGAGCCGACTGGCAGGAGCCTGGCTCCCTGGCACCTCTGCAGATGGCACCTGTCCACTTCCTTCCTCACCTGCAGTTACACTCACTCACCAACCGTGAGTCAGAGAATCACTGCACTGGAATTCTGATGTACACAGGCTGATGACGCCAGCTGCCTGACAGAGAGCGAGGAGCCGGGACAGTCCCCTGAGACAGTCATCAGACACGGTCTGAGTGTGAAGACTTGACAACACTGGTGGTGCTCACCTATAGCTAGTGAGGGTACAGCCTTTCATTGCTCACAAGTGTACAGCTGTCATCTGGCCTCGCTGCGAGACTCTGGACATGGGGATAGGACGACGGAAAGCCGGAGCGGACAAACTGAAGGCACCTTCCTCAGCACACGAGGCAAGCTGTACCGCGGCTGCTGGCATGGAAGGCAGGATGGCAAAACAGTGGCTTCTGCAGGGGAGACCAACTGCCTCAAAGAGGGGCCACAGCATTCCCCTCAGCACAACAAGGGCATTAGCCTGACTCTTAGCCCGGTGCCTCGCATCAGGATTCAGGCTACACAAACATTTCTAGGGTGGGATCTGCAGATGGTCTAGGCCTAGATCCTACCTAACCCAAGTGGCAAGAGCCATGACCAGTGTCACAGTCAACTTTACAAGGAAGACCTACAGGTTTTCATTACTTTTGGTGGCCTTTGGCCCTGAGGGATATCTACCCCGTCAGAACTCTGCCTCCCTCCTTGCCAGTTGTTTAGACAAACATGGGTCTGGGTCAGCTGAGAGTCACCTGGGCACAAGCTGTCTTGTATAGCTTCAGGAAGCTTCAGCTGGGCCACCACAGGGCCCAGAAGTCAGTGATGGCAGACGTGGTGGAGTACGCTCTGTAAGCTCAGCTCTTTCATGGAAAGTCCAAAGCTGGAGAGCTGCACTGACAGTGACTCTCCTTCTCCTGGGAGCTGTGCACATGTGCTGTCTACAGCCCGGGCGCTGTCCACGTGTGCTGTCTACAGCCCGGGCGCTGTGCACGTGTGCTGTCTACAGCCCGGGCGCTGTGCACGTGTGCTGTCTTCAGCCCGGGCGCTGTCCACGTGTGCTGTCTACAGCCCGGGCGCTGTCCACTCGTGCTTCATACAGCTTGATGAAAGACCTCCCTCAACAGTCACAGGAGCAGCCTGTGTCTTGTACCCAGGCACTACTAACTGAGGAGCTGCCTTGGACAGCAGTCTAAGCAACATGTGATGGGACTATGTACATGGTTTACAAAGTCACATTGAGTTTCTATAAAAGGACAAAATCATAAATCATAGGTAATTTCAGTCTATCAAGTTTATATCTGAAACCTATAAAGGATTTGAATTTAAATACCGATGAGAGATTCTCTGAATATTTAAATGCAAATAATTACATATCAAAATAAGTATAGTGTGATTATCAGTATATTTGCATGACATATAAGAAGCTGCATTTCCAATACTGCAAATATAATCCATGACGTGAAAGATACCAGAGCACTCCTATCTGAGCTATCTATTAGAAACTTTTAGAAAAGCCTGTGAATAAATTATTAAAGTTTTCAAGAGATGAATGAATTGGTAGAAAATAAATATGGAGCAGACAAATCACCACCAAGCGAGGCCATTATTTGTTTTTATTCTACTAAACGAAGAATTAGGTTCTAACTGTAAATACACAACTTGTTTTGAAACAGAAGCGTTTTCAGCACAGACACGGTGTAAAGGGTACAACACCTACGAGCAGGAGACGGCTGACCTGGAGCCTCTTACCTGGACCCTGATGTCTCCACGGCTGCCCTTGCCCAGAATGGCCGTGTGGGGAGCCTGTCCTGTGGGAGCTGGAGCCCTGTCTCCCCAGCCTCCCTGTGGGAACACGTCAACACATCAGCACACTGTGGCTCATGCTGTCTCACGCTCAGTACTGCAACAAGTGATACCAGGCCAGGAAACCTTCAGTGTGAGCACACTGGCCGAGTGGAGCTAGAGAGCTACAGACAAAAGCCTCAGACGAGACGCAGCCAGTCTGCACGGTGACAAACCGTAGCTAGCCCATGACTAGGACTGAGAAGTATCTCACAATAGGCCTTTAAAATGGGAGAGTTTGCTTGCCCAGAACTCTGCCCCAGAGGCAGCAATTGCAAAGGCGGTTTCCCCCAGCAAGGAGGCTGACCTCCAGGCTCTTTAGGTAACACAACCATATGGATGCTCTTCCCTTGAGGATACTCTGGCATGTGGTGGGCTCTTCCACACTGCCCACACACTCTGATGTCTCTCTTGTATCACTTTTACTAGTTACATACTGTCTTGTACTTTTTAGGGTCTCTTTATTTCATGTGCTTCACAGAAAGAGGATGAGCTCCTGCCACAAGGGCCAAGCACAGGCTCTGGGGTGTGTCTGGTGCAGCATTTGCCAGGAACTCCTAAGTAAACACATGTCTGCTATAACCTTCAGAGACTGAAGTCTCGTGTCTGGAGGCACTGTGGACACACCAACACTCCTAGACTCACGCAGGTGTGAGAGAGGTCAAAGTACAGTTATGTGCTGCCTGAGAGTGCCCAGGGGTGCAGGTACTTTCCCCAGGCCAGCTCTCCCCCGGGGCCCAGGACAGTCCCTGGGCCATCTCCAGATCCCGTTTTTCTCCGCTGCTCAAACAGCCACCATCCTGAGAGCACATTGCTCATAACCCAGACCTTCAACTTGTAATGGATATAAACATGAGCTCTTAAATTTAGGATTAAGAAGAGTTCTGTACCCAACTCCACTGACCTTCCTTGCTTCCCTCTGTTGAAGTTCACCGACACCCACAGCTACTCTCCCCCAGACCTTGCTACCAAGCCTTCCTTATTGTGGCTACCAACAATCAACTTATAGGAAGGGTGTTACTGACATCCTCACTGCAGAGCCCCTCAGCTGTCTAGGACCAAATGGCTGTGTGGACTTCTGCCAGGAGCCGCAAGCAAACACATGTATGATGTGACCTTCAGAGACATGAGCATATATACCATGTGAGGGGAGAGTGGCCACGGTTTAACATGACGACAGTCCTGTGGCAATCTTCAACTGTGAGACAAGAAGGTACTTCAGAAACTAGTATCTTCCCGTAGTTGTCACTTTAGGTGACGGAATGTAAGCCTTTTATAGTTCCTTTAAAAATATTTTCTTTGAGATTATAATTTAACTGCCTCACTTCCCCCTTTCCTTAACCCTTTCCTTCCTCCACACTCACCCACTTCCCTTCCCTCTTCAAATTCATGACCTTTTTTTCACTCTTTGTTACTGAACATATTTATGTATATACATATTGAATTTTTAATGTTCCTTTGTTGTGAGAAAAACTAAACCTCAATTAAAAATATGTTTATTTATTCACTCTACATCCTGACTGCAGCCTCTCTCCTCTCCTCTCAGTCCCCTCCCATAACTCCTCCCACTCTCTGCTCTTTTCCTCAGAAAGGGGGGAGGTCTCTCACAGATATCAACCTGCCCTGGCACATTAAGTCCATATAGAACTAGGTGCACCCTCTCCCACTGAGGCCAGAAAAGGCAGCCCAGTTAGGGGAACAGGACCCAAAGGGAGGTATCAGAGGCAGTAAACCTCAACTTTTGTCGTGCAGACAAACACTATCCATGCAGTCTTAAACTAGGGGAACTGTGAGGAGTCCCCTAGGTATGCATTAGAGAAAGAATTCATTCAATTAACAAATGGGTCATTTTTGAAATATATTTCCTTATGGGACCATAATTTAAGCTACTGAGTACAGCATAATCATAGTCATTTGTTATAATTGCATCATCTTTTATCAGTGAGCCACAGGAGAGCAGGTGAGTCTACCCTGGGCCCCAGCAACTCAGTGACAGTCAGGGGAGGACCTTGCCCACCTGTGTAGTGAGAATTCCAATGTGTTCTGCTGACGATGTGCCGGTTCTCCTTTGAGCAGGCCTTGCAGACCACTGCCTTCAGGTTGTGGAACTTGGTGAGCCACGATCTCTGCAAACATCAGATGAAAATGCAACTGGGTGGGATACAACATCAGCCAGTGTGGGAGAGCACGCTGCAGCAGTGAGGACAGCCAGTGTGGGAGAGCACGCTGCAGCAGTGAGGACAGCCAGTGTGGGAGAGCACGCTGCAGCAGTGGGGACAGCCAGTGTGGGAGAGCACGCTGCAGCAGTGAGGACAGCCAGTGTGGGAGAGCACGCTGCAGCAGTGAGGACAGCCAGTGTGGGAGAGCACGCTGCAGCAGTGAGGACAGCCAGTGTGGGAGAGCACGCTGCAGCAGTGAGGACAGCCAGTGTGGGAGAACACGCTGCAGCAGTGAGGACAGCCAGTGTGGGAGAGCACGCTGCAGCAGTGGGGACAGCCAGTGTGGGAGAGCACGCTGCAGCAGTGAGGACAGCCAGTGTGGGAGAGCACGCTGCAGCAGTGGGGACAGCCAGTGTGGGAGAACACGCTGCAGCAGTGGGGACAGCCAGTGTGGGAGAACACGCTGCAGCAGTGAGGACAGCCAGTGTGGGAGAGCACGCTGCAGCAGTGGGGACAGCCAGTGTGGGAGAACACGCTGCAGCAGTGAGGACAGCCAGTGTGGGAGAGCACGCTGCAGCAGTGGGGACAGCCAGTGTGGGAGAGCACGCTGCAGCAGTGGGGACAGCCAGTGTGGGAGAGCACGCTGCAGCAGTGGGGACAGCCAGTGTGGAGAACACGCTGCAGCAGTGGGGACAGCCAGTGTGGGAGAGCACGCTGCAGCAGTGGGGACAGCCAGTGTGGGAGAGCACGCTGCAGCAGTGGGGACAGCCAGTGTGGGAGAGCACGCTGCAGCAGTGGGGACAGCCAGTGTGGGAGAGCACGCTGCAGCAGTGGGGACAGCCAGTGTGGGAGAGCACGCTGCAGCAGTGGGGACAGCCAGTGTGGGAGAGCACGCTGCAGCAGTGGGGACAGCCAGTGTGGGAGAGCACGCTGCAGCAGTGGGGACAGCCAGTGTGGGAGAGCACGCTGCAGCAGTGGGGACAGCATGGCCACCCACCAGGATGATCTCAGGAGGGACTCAGATGACTGTGCCCCTACCCTGATACCCCAGTAAGCAACAGCAAATACAGATGACGCCTGCTTCTATGTTATGTAGATTAAGCAGACATGGCTAAAACTCTACACTTGTGACAATGTATGAACACTAAGTGAGATGCTGGAGGCATCAAATGGTACCAGAAATGGTGGCGTTGAACACTGGTACTGTTCTTGTAGCTTCTTGGATTACTAGTGAATATTTCATCCTGGATGACTCTTTTAAGTGGGCTTGGGGAGAGATGGGGTGCTCAAGGAGGGCTTGTGTATTTTGAGGTACACAAGCATCTGTGCTCAGTGCTAGCCTAACGTGCACATGAGACACAGCTTTCCTCTTGTTCTGCCTCTCTGAGTTCTAAACACACATGAATCCTGTAACACCCTGGAACTTTGGTGAGAAATGGTGACAGCAACACATTACCAAATGTTTTCCCTTTGGTGTGAAAACTTGGGCGTGTTTTATCTAACAGATCAGCATGTTCTCTCACAATCACACCGCCTTCTCATCCCTGTGGGTAAGAAAACATTCCCGACCCGACGAGCCTGGCAGGGAGCCTCATTTGGACATCTTCCCGCAGCCATGGAGTAACTGCGCTTAGGAAGCCGGGGCAGCAGTCAGTGTGCCAGGCCATGGGCAGCCTTCTGGAGCAGCAGGGTCTCCCCGACTAGTCTGCTGTCTGGGGAACCCCTCTACAGACAGTGCACATACTTCTCCCCAGCTCAATCTAAAGCCATTAGCTACGCGGACAGCAGCTGACGCAGCTAAAGCGAGCCAGCCTCACGCAAGCCAGCCTCAAGCGAGCCAGCCTCAAGCATGGAGAGCACAGTCCTAACCCTGGGTGAGGGGACGGCAGTGACAGCGCAGCACACGCCCGTCTTCCTAAAGCGTCCTGGCTAGTGAGCGGGCACACTGAGGGACTGACTTAAAACCTCCTTGTCGTTCCAATAGACAGTAAGCAGCACTCACATTCTGTTCCAGGAGGACATCCGCAGCACAGCCCTTCTCGGACTGAAGGTACTTCTGATGGAAAAGCTTGCCATCAAACACGTGCCAGGGCATGAACTCGCTTGTTGTCCAGGGGAAGCCACATGCGCTGTTGACAAGTACCAATGTGGTGAGACCACGGACAAGGAGAGACCCCAGCTGCACGGCTCTGGAGTTGATGTAATCCAGCTGTGGAAACAGATGTGCACAGAAGGCTCAAAACAGAGAGCTCAAAGCAGAAGCTGAGTGTGTGCAGCAAAAAGACAACTCAGTCTCCAGACTAGATGCTTGCCTCCTGCGCTCTTCTGAATGAAAGAGCCCTGACAAGCAAGAAACACCAGAGAAGCATGACAGGACCCCCACCCCCACCCCACACCCCCTGCTCACCCTCCACCCACTGGGGCAGCAGCTGCTCCCTTGTGCTCTCTCCTTATACAGATCTGTAACATAGCTATGCTGGTTGAGGTGGTTTGAGTGGGAGTGGCTCCTGGGGGTGGACTCTTGGTCCTCAGCTGTGGAAGTGATTGAGAAGGATTGGGAGGCGTGGCCTTGTGGGAGGAGGTGTGCCTTGAAGTTTCAATAGCCCACACCATGCCCAGTTCTCTTTCTTTGAAGCCGTAGCAAACCCCCAAATGAAGTCGCTCTGGTCATGATGTCTTGTCACAGCAATAGAAAGGTAACTAAGACATGTTTTAGGAAAATCCAGGCCACCACAAGATGTGGCCACTAAGCAGAACTTACAAGACTCATTTCAGTTGAATGCCACTAAGAATAAAACAGCACATGGTGAAATCTCAAAAGGTGGCCGAGTTTTTACAAATTAAGATTGTCCTGCCTGAGCTCTGGAGAGATGGCTCAGTGAGTAAGTGGCTGCTCTTCAGAGGACCTGGGCTTGATTCCAGCACCCACATGGCAACTGTCTTTAACTTCAGCTACAGAGGATCCAATGCCCTCTTCTGGCCTCTGCAGGTAGAGTACAGAGGTGCACATGGTGCAGAGACATACATGCAGGCAAAACATTCATACACATAAAATTAAAACATATAAAATCTCAAAAAAATCTCTTGCTAACAATACTTCGTTTCTGTGTTGAATCTATCTTTACATCCAACCATTTTTGTTTTTGATGCTAAAACCACAACCCACAAGAAGCCACGTGCATTCCCTATGGATCTGCAATGCTGACCCCACAGGCATCAACACTACAAATGTCCAAGAGACCTCATTGAAGGGGCACACAGGTGAGCCAGTCACCTTCGCTTAAGTGCCACCTTAAACACTATTATATATTTAACAGAGTTAATATAAATGAAAAAAGGGAAGAGAAAGTGATAGGGGTTTTAACCCTTTTCTATGAAAGGCCTCACTTAAATGAATTTGACAATTATTTTAAGAAATAACTAAAGTAGAGTGGCATATGGCTGTAGTCCCAGAGCCGAGGAGACTGAGGCACGCTGACTGCCACAACGTCACGTTCCCCGGTCTACACAGTGAGTTCCAGGCCGGGAGGGGATACAGTGTGAGACCTTGTCTCACTAAATACAAGTTGTTTATGCTGAACCTGGATCATTGCAGATTCAACCTTTACTCTTGAGGGGAGAGTGTAAGCTGCACCAGCTGTTGCTAGAGGCATGTCTCTAACGGGCTCATTCTTTAGAGAGTCCATAGGGAATCCTCTGTAGGCTCTGCTGGTGCTGCTCACTAACGCACAACTTCTATGCCTGGTCTGCAGAGAGTGGGCCATGGGCAGAACTGAATTTAATGAAGTATTCTCAAAACCCACCAATACAACTCTATTTCCTTTCATTTAGTGTATGAGTCAAGTGAACTGACTCCTGAAAGTTGCCCTCTGACCTCCACATGCATGAGGTTTTCTTTCACTTGTTTTATGAAGACTTCACTGTTTTAGGGGCGTGGGGTAGGGCTCTCTATGTAGCTCTGGCACTTGCTATGTAGAGCCTGCTGGGATTAAAGGGACGCACCACCACACCCAGCAAGACTGCAAATTCGGACCTACAGATCACACATATGTTTAATTTGTTCTGAGGCAACGCAATTTAGTGTAACAATTATGAATGGCATTGCTTTCACAGATCAGTTTCTATGTGTCCACTGATAATATACAGAAATGTAATTGGATTCTGTACGGGAGCCCATCATTCTGTTTTGTTTGGTTTTCAATTCCCTCGAGACTGTCTCTTTAGAGGACTTCTGGATAAGATGGCAGAAGAGAAGCCACGATGGACTCAGTTGCTGAGTACAGTTTGGGAATTAAGGGGAATATGAATATTTTATCACTCCATCTGCTACTTTTCCAAGTCCTCAAATAGATTTGATCAACACCTCAGTGAGCCTCCTCTGCTGTGGGGACCCATGGGATAGTGTGAATGGGTTTGCTGCTGCCACTCAAACGGCCACCCCTTCCAAAGCAGCATTTCCCCAAAGCAAACTGGGCTACAAGATTCCTACCAGGAAATCTACAATCCCAGCGGTGCTGGGAACTTCACATAAGGAGTGACCAGGGACTGCGACCAGGTACACCATCAACAGCCCAAATGAGGAAAGACAAACTTCTGAGAGAGCTAACAGACTCTCACAGGGCCTTGTGTTCCGCACAGCCACCAGCAGCTCACAGTCCTGGGGGAGGGCAGCACCTAAGCTCTCCACAGCCCACAAAACAGTTAAGACAACTCCACGTGGAAACATACAGCAGGGGGCAGGGGCACAACCTAACCTAGGACCAAGGGACCAAAGTAGCAGGCTGGCAAGGAGAAGAGCCAACACTTAGGCCCTGGCTCACGTC
The DNA here is from genome assembly GCF_903995435.1 of Acomys russatus. Taxonomy (NCBI): domain Eukaryota; kingdom Metazoa; phylum Chordata; class Mammalia; order Rodentia; family Muridae; genus Acomys; species Acomys russatus. Next base: position 58,974,923 of record NC_067157.1, on the reverse strand, counting down.
CTCCATGCCCACCCAGCTGTTGTTCCCCACTACAGCTATTTCTTATCTATACAGTACAGGGAGGCACTGTACCAGGCCAACACTGCCCCCTACTGTTCACATTACACTCTTCCGCTCTTCTTGCTTTTGAATCTTCCTTGTTCCACTAGGTGCTACACCTCCCAAAGCCCAGAGTGGCTTACAACCGCTGAGTAGCCATCTGACTTCTTTTTATTCTACAATTAATTCAAGCCCCACACATGCGCCCCGTTCGTCCCCTGCTGTAATTATTACTACTCCTGTGCATCCCCTTTCTCGGCTTCCCGGACAACAACCATGATGCTTGGCCTCTTCTTTTCTCCTTTGCACGCACACTAGCATTGCTAGTGCTCACAGCACCACAGGGGTTCACTTACTCCGTGAGCTAATCCCTACTCACCAGTGTCTGTTCTGGGCACCTCACTCCATTGCTGCAGTGGTTTAACTACCAGAGCTGCAGACAAGACCCAACACGTGAGGCCAGAGTACAGACGTAGGCCAGCACCCGGGACAATGGTCTAACAGATGAAAACATCATAACTGTGTTATTATGTCGTCTCTTCCAAACACTGCAAACGTGCCCACTTAAAGAGAGCCGAGCTGAATTAAAGGAACAAAACCAACAAATCGTTACCCTATCATCTAACTGCAGCGGGGCAAAACCCAGTGCAAAAACACAAGTAATATGAAAAACCAAGGCAACTCATCTCCTCCAGAAATACTAATGACTCATAACTAATATTTTGATGAGATTCTGGGTGTGTGATCCAAGAGAACAATTACAAATACGGTAAACATTATAAGGACTCTAATATCTTCTGTGAACACAAACAGGCAGCAGAATGAGATACAGCCGACCCACAAGTCACAGGGAAGCAGAAAATCTGGTCTCTGCTCCTTGGTGGAGGCCCAGGATCTCCCAGATCTCTCCTGATGCCACCTTTGGTCTTCCTTCCAGCCCATCTCCACTCCTTTATGACACTTACAGGACCATGGAACCATATTCTTACAGGGACCCTGTGGCCACCCTCGTCCTGGGGCCCAGCAGGCCACCATTATTATCCTGCCTGTCCTCTATTCCTGTCTCTCTGGTTACTTCCATCCTGCTGAGGTCTGCAGGCAGGAGCCCCTCCTCTCAGCCCACCTTCACTCCCTGTTGTGGTGACCTCGGGTCCCCTGTTCTTTCCTGAGCCCTGCTCGGCCCATCTCCATCCTCTGACCTCTAGAAGCACTCTCTACAAGGGGCCCTGCAGCCACCACCCTTGGCTGGGATCCAAAGTGAGCAACACAACCAAGAATGGATCACCCACGCAACTAAGACTAGACAGATGTCTACAGCAATAAACACTTCAAACGTTATAGCTCTAAATGCCCAGGTCTCAACAAAATACAAACACGAACAGCAAAGCCAGCATGTCTCCCACAGAAGGCAGGGATCCTATTGTAACAGGCGCCGAGAAAAATCCATTCATCTGGAGCTCAGGACAATAGCAATTATGAAGATATAGTCCTTAAAGAGAATCTAAATAAATGCTTGAGTGAAAACAGAAACAAACAGCTGAACACGATATATGAAAGTAGAATTTCCCAAAGAAATAGAATCACTGGAGAAAAATCAACTGAAATAAAATCAGAAATGAAAGATTTAGGATGTCAAACGGAAGCCTCAGCAACTGACATATGGTGAGGTTAAAGAACAGGAAGAGGAAACCCTAAGTCTAGAAAGACTCAGACACAAAGACCCAGGAAATCCAGAACAGTGTAAAACGACCAAACCCACAAGTGATAGCTATGGAAGAAGGAGAAAAAAATCCAGGTCAAAGGCACAGAAAATATTTTTAGCAAAAACCATAGCCAAAAATTTCCTCAATCTAAAGAAAAAGATGCCTATCAAGGTACAAGATGCAAAGAGAACACCAAATAGATAGGACCAGAGAAGAAAGAGATGCCCATGGCACAAGAGTTGAAAGACCAAATGTATGGAACAAGGAAAGGACATTAAAAGCTACAAGGGAGAAAGACCAAGTCGTATGTATAGGCAGGCCCACTAGAAAACAATTGACTTTTCAATGGAGGTCCTCGGAGCCAGAAGAGCCTGGATGAATGCTCTACAAACTCTGAGAGACAACAGATGCCAGCCCAGGCTACTATATCCAGCAAAACTATCAATCACAATTGACAGAGAAAGAAAAACATTCTATGACAAAATCAAATTTAAGCAGTTTCTATCTACCTATCTAGGTCTATAGAAGGCACTAGGAGAAAAACTAGAGTCTCAAGAAGCTAACTACATGAAAGACACAAGAAATGAATAATCCCAGAACAGTAAATCAGAAGAGGGGCAAAACCGCCACACTACAAGAAGACAACAGGACTCAATAAACCTCGCCTGTTGGCAATGCTCAATGTTAATGATGTTCATTTCCTAATAAAAAGACACAGACGGACAGACTACATCAGGGAACAAGATCCACCTTCCTGCTGCACCCCATCATGAGGGATAGACACCACCTTAGGGTAAATTCCGAATGTATCTGTGTCATATTTTCACAGAGGCTGCGTCAATTATGTGTCATGAAGCAGTGCCCTGCTTAAAGTACCAGAAGCGGGTTTGTCCTGTAGGAGTTAAGCTGGACGTTACCCTGACTTACACCTATGAAGAAAAGACCAGTGAACACACAATGGACTGCAGAGGTGGTACAGCTACCCTCAGGCCACGAGCACAGGCCTCACAGGGAAGGCTCAGTTCTCTTGCATAACCTTAGGATCAGACGGCACCAGATGCGTGTGTCACAGGCACAGGAACGTCCTCTACACACCTCCAACAAGTGGTGACATCTTTTCTAAACTATAAGAAATTACCTTTATTTATAAGATTATTCTGTTATGTGTAGTCCTTGATTTCATGTGTAGTTGATTTATATACATAAAAATCAATGTTCTCCAGTATATACAAAGGATTTGTTCCAAGACACCAGAAAATCCACAGAAGCAACAAGCCCTCACACAAAATGATGCAGGAATGTGAGGGCAACTGAGCCACAATGTGTGTCGCCCCACTGATGACCAGGGTTCATTCCGCTGGGATGGCTGGCTAGGTGGGTGCCCCCTTCCTTCCTCACCGGGCCATGTGCATCCTTTCTGGGGCTGCACCCAAATTTAGAGAACAACTTACCCACACGTGTCCCCTGCTACAACCTCCAAACAAGATGATGCAGTATTTGCACATGCCCTGCGTACATAGGCCTGCATACTTCACGTCACCTCTAGATTAGTTATGCACAGTGCAATATAAATATTATCTAAATGGTTGTTATGCTGTGTGATTTGGGGAATAGTAACAAGGAAAAAAGTCTGCACATGTCTAGTACAGATATAGTTTTTTTAAAATTATTTTTGGGCTGGAGAGATGGCTCAGCAATTAAGAGTACTGACTGCTCTTCCAGAGGTCCTGAGTTCAATTCCCAGCAACCACATGGTGGCTCATAACCATTTATTATGTGATCTGATGTCTTCTTCTGGCCTGCAGGTGTACAAACAGGCAGAACACTGTATACATAATAAAAATAAATAAATCTTAAAAACATTATTTTCAATCTATGATTACTTGGGGAACTTCTGGCTACAGAGAAAAGTATAAAAATGTGTCCATAGATCTTTATGCATAAAAATGTATACACACATACATAGTTTTAAAGCCGTTGTGAGCCACGTATGCATACATGGCAGCTTTAAATGGCAGGCCTAAAGTCACTCTGCTGTACGCACCCTCCAGGGCTCTACGCCCTCATAGAGAGCAAGACAAAGCGAAGGCAAAGCAGTGTGTGCGGGGTGAGCATACAGGAAGGACAGCCTGGCTTCACCCTAATGCGCACACAGTGGACATGACAGGTGAGTGTGGGCCAGTGAGTGTTTCCCTGACACTAAGAGACTGACAGAGGCTTCTCTTCAAGCTGTGTGATGATTAGCTCAGGCCCTGGAACAACCTGAGCTCCCGGGAAGGAGGTTATAACAGTTGTCAGCATATGGCAGCCATCTTGGACTTGCTCATGGAAGACGACAATCCTTTTACTTGTGGAGATGGCCTCACCATGCCTGCCTTGTGTATCCTATGAAGTACCAACTACAGCCCGGAAAAGGCTGAAAGAAATGTTGGCCCTGTGCTCACAGCATGTGCCTCCATGGCTGTGATGACTTTATCTATACCTGTAAATTCATAAGCTGTGATGCTGATTTTCCTTGGAGGCACAAAGCCTGAGCGATAAACGCGTGCAGATCTTCCAGGGAAAGAGTGTCCACCTGAAACGCACAGAAAAGGGCTAGTGTGAGCCTGCCGAAAATGAACAACATTTTTATAATATATCTCAGTTACGAAAGATGGGTATGTTTACAACACACACACGTGCACGCACACACAGGAAAACATACATGTGCACATGTACACGCACAGTGATGAACAGTGGCACGGGTACAAGGAGAGAGCACAGCCTCTGCTCTCATCACCCACAACCGCAGGCCACAGAGCTCTCAGCAGTGTGATGGGGGAACCGCTTCTGCATAAAAAGTACAAGACAGACAACTCAGAGGCTGCAGTGGTGTGCCCAGGGCTAAAGGAACACCCAACGACATCACTCCTGGATGTAACCCTTGTCTGCGGATCCCAGCAACCTAAATTGGGACTTCCCACTCAGTGGAGCCAAAAAGCGAAAGCGTGGGAGAAAGCGAAATGGAGACAGAGGGGCGAACTTGGCCTTTAAAACATGTCACTAGATGAGGGGACCCAGAGACATGGCGCCATGCCCGCTCGACCTCATACACTCCAGAGGCTACTATGATAGTAAATCCGTGCCAATTCTACTGGACTTTGGATCGCCGTGGAAACACACTTCTGGGTGTGTCTCTACAAGGGGCGCCTCTAGAAAAGCTTCGCATGGAGACCCATGTTGATGGTGAACAGCACCAAACCACGGGTGGAGGTCCCGGGCTGATGAAAGAATGAGTTGAGCATGAGCGACTGTGAAGGCGCTGTGACCTGCTGTGTCACATGACCCTGCAGCCCAGCCTTCCCTCCTCAAACTATCCCCAGATAAAGCCTTCCTCGCTTAGTTGCTTCTGTCAGTATTTGCACAAGGCAATGAGAAGGCAACTATGCAGTTAGCTGTGATAAAACAGCATGGCCAGAAACAGCCTGGGGTGGGGGCGGGAGCATCTTGCTTAAATTTCCAAATCATAGTGCATCATCAAGGGAAGTCAAAGCACCTGGCAGCAGGAAGTGAGACAGAGGCCACGGAGGGTGCTGTGCTTGCTTCCTGTGGCTTGCTCTGCCTGCCACAGGCAGGCACCCAAGACCACCCACCCAGGGACAGCATCACAACAGTAAGCTAGTCCCTCCCATACCAAGTGTTAATCAAGAAAATGCACCACAGGCCAGTTTGGGTCAAACTAACATAGACATGGTCAGCACAATGACCACACTGGTAGCCGAGTAGGAGCGATGTTAACCACTAAGTAACACGCTTACCCAAGAGCTCTTTTTGAGAGGAAGGTGTACACTGTAGCAGGAAAACCCAGAGGGAAAGGAACCAGACAATGACCAATCCACTGGTAAAACTTAACCAAGACCACCTGGGAAATAAAATGCTTGCATGTCTCCTTCAGATAAAATGGCCCCCACAAACCAGAACACACACTGGCTTCATGCCACCCTGACCTTGAAACTGCCCTGGAAAGACACTGTACAGCCCTTGACCCAGGTCAAGTGCTCAAGTGAAGACACAGATCACTGAGATTGGGTACGCTGATCTGCCACATGCTTATTCCAAAGGAGGCACCATCTTTATATAAATGGAAACAAAATCCTGCAAATGAAGGATTTGTGACAGGCCAAGCACACATATGCATGTTTAAAATCCATAAGCCACCATCTCTACTTAGACTGAGGCTAGTAGTATGCACCTTTACCCACAATTAGTCACATTTTTGGGCTGATCTTAGGGGATGATTGTTAAATTCATGGCATTTAGAATTCACTCTGGAAACAAACCTCTGGGTATCTGTTGACGGGGGCTGATTCTCTGGCTGAGATGGGAAGAACCACCCCAAATGTGGGTAGAACTATCGTGTGGGCAAAAGTCCCAGGCAGAACAAGGGAGAGAAAAGAGCCGAGCACCAGCGGTTAGGACCAGCTGCCTGGAGCTCCTGCCACCGCGCTCTGCCTGTCGTGACAGACTGGCCCTCAAACTGCGAGCCGGGAACTCTGCTCTCCTTCAGTCATTTTGGCCTGAAACTTTATTGTAGCAATAATTAAAGTAATTGGTACAAATGCATTTCCAAGGTTTCCTCAAATCAGACATAGGCCTTGTTAAGTCGGTTGGACCAAGTAAGACTAGTTTCAAAATTCAGCTTTCATGTACTGAATGATACACAACTTACTCCATGCTGCACATCAAAAGGGCTAGTTCAGGAGAGTTGGCTCAGAGGTTAAGAACACTCATTGCTCTTGCAGAGGACCAGGATTCAGTTCCCAGCACCCAGCCACGGGCTTAGTACCACCCACATCTCTGGTTCCAGAGGATACTACGCCCTCTTCTGACCTCCAGGGGCACCAGGCACACATGGAATACACTTGCACACATGGAATACACGTGCACACATGGAATACACGTGCACACATGGAATACACTTGCACACATGGAATACACGTGCACACATGGAATACACTTGCACACATGGAATACACGTGCACACATGGAATACACTTGCACACATGGAATACACGTGCACACATGGAATACACGTGCACACATGGAATACACATGCACACATGGAATACACGTGCACACATGGAATACACTTGCACACATGGAATACACGTGCACACATGGAATACACTTGCACACATGGAATACACTTGCACACATGGAATACACTTGCACACATGGAATACACGTGCACACATGGAATATACTTGCACACATGGAATACACGTGCACACATGGAATATACTTGCACACATGGAATACACGTGCACACATGGAATACACTTGCACACATGGAATACACGTGCACACATGGAATACACTTGCACACATGGAATACATGTGCACACATGGAATACACATGCATACATGGAATACACGTGCACACATGGAATGGGTAGAACAAAACACTCAGACACATAAAGTCATAAAATGAAACAAATATTTTTTTTTGAAACAAATATTTTAAAAAGCTACTTTAAGTTCAACTGTATAAAACTATGATATTTTATAATTTAACCTTCTAAGTTTACCACAGTATCAGAGAGAAAAGTCAACCCTGTGAACAAATATATACCACCACTGACTTACTTGCCAATATACTAATTTTGTGTTGTGTAAAGTCCTGATTTAATGTCTCTATAATCACTGGGAAGGGTTAATTGTATTCTGTGGAAAGAGGCCGTGGCAACTGGCCCACGGAAACACAGCAGTGCAGGAACGAAAGGCCACAGTTGCGTGGCTCTCTATTTACTATGCTTAACAGAACTGTAGCTCAGCATTTACCTGGACAAAGAGGTAGATGAGGAGGCAGCACAGTGCTCTCAGGGGGCTCTCAACAGCCTGCAGCTCTTCTCGGGAGGAGGAGAGGTTGAAGCAGGCTAGCAACGTGTCCAGACGCCGGGCCTGTGCCGCTGGCTCTTGGCTCAGCCACAAGACTTCCAGACTAGGCATTCCCCCTTAAAAGAAGAAACTCACACAGCATGATCACCGCACACTTGGAAGTGCACCTCTTCCCTAGCCGATTTACCTATGACTCAAGGCTTAGCAGCACCAGAGCACAAACATGAGCACAGCTCCTTGGTTTCCAGGGAAACACACCTCAACGCCACTGCAGACCTGTCCTGGTACCCAGGTCTGTGGGGGAACCGGCTTCACTTATGTTCCTGTTGTGCACCTACAGTTAGGGCGTTTTCAGAACAGACAACCTTCCACTCAAGGACCTAGGAACAGTGTGGCGTGCTGAGGAAACGCCTTCCACCCACCCTCCAGGTGGCTCTAACTCCTCCAAATTGTTGGTTTTCCGTATTAGGCAGGCACATAGGAACAATTGCTAAAATTAAAAAAAAAAAAAAAAAGATATCCTTACTTGTTAACTTGACAAGGACAAACTGCCGTGAATACGGGTGACAAAAAGTGGCACCTCTACACAAATATGAAGGTGCTGGTCTAAGAGCCAAAGTGGCCACACCTCTCCCGGCAGCTGTGGCTCTCTGCTGGGCACTGATTGAAAGCCTGCGCCAAAAGTCCAGAGCAGCTAGGGTGGAGTGTCTCACACGTTCACCATGAAAACAGAGCAGCTAACCAAATGGTCAGAAGCAGTGTCTGCAACGACTCTCCTCCGTTTCAATCCCTGTCCCTCACTATACTCCTAGTAAATTTCCCACCACCAGCAAAACAACGCAGTGGTCACTTGCAGTCCTGAAAAGGCTAAAGTGCTTCATTTACCAAACACCATTTTTGTTCTTAACTTTGGGAAGAAGACCGTTTCCTCTGAGAGGGAGATGTTGCGTGTAATTGTTATCCAAGACACAGGTACTTAAGAGATCACACTCCAGGGTCTCTGTGGGTGTCTGAGAATCTGCTAGAAACTGCTCCCAGTGTGTATGATGGGCTGCTGCCTGTGAGCTGTGAACCGAGAACTGTTTTGTATTTTAAATGGTTGAAAGGAAGTAGAAAGGAAATTGCTATTTCCTAGTGTAAGCAGATACAGAATCCAACATCAATTCAGTGTTCATCAAGCTGACTGCAAAGCTGCTGGGCGCACATACTATCTGAGATTTATTCCAGTTTGATGACATAGGTTACAAGCAACGGAAAGCCATAGGGCCCACAAAGTCTAACAGGTTTACGATGAGACATTAAAAACAAAAGGCCTGCTAACCTCTGACATAAGGGAAATAATGAATTTCTATCATCATAGTTATTTCAAATATTAAGGTACCTACAAGACATTTTTTTTAAACTATAAAAGTCAGAGGTTGCAATTAAAAGAAAGAAAGAAAGAAAGAAAGAAAGAAAGAAAGAAAGAAAGAAAGCAAAAACCCTACATGTTTCCACCCAGACATTACTACATATTTAAAACACAGGTGTGGAGTAGTGTGAGGACGGCGAGCTGTCCCTCCAGGGTGACGACTGAAGAGCTCATCTTGCTGCTTGAGACAGTAAAGACCATTTCTTCATGAAAATGATGCTTCTGGAAACTTCAACATTGAATATTAAAAAGCTTGAGATTTGTGAGCTATATCCAGAACCGTGGACCTGGAGGTGAATGAGGGACTCCCGGCTGAGTGGCCGTCCTCCCTCCTGGCCTGGGGCACTCAGGGGCTCCCCGGCTGAGTGGCCGTCCTCCCTCCTGGCCTGGGGCACTCAGGGGCTCCCCAGCTGAGTGGCGGTCTTTCCTCCTGGCCTGGGGCACTCCAGGGCAGCGTGCTCACATAGCATCTACAGGACCTAGGTTTGATCCTCGGTGCTACCAAAGAAGATCAGAACAAGCCAATCACTGTTGTTTTCTTTTCTTGTCACAGAAGTTTCTGGTCACCCTCTGTACTGATGTCTACAGTCACTGTCGGTTTACATGGAGCCTACCCCTAAGAGTGACAGCCAATTGCTGCTGCCTTGGAAGAGCTTACAGCGCAAAGGTTATGCATCAGGTGCAGTGGTGCATGCCTTTAATTTCACCATGGGAAAGGTAGCAGAGGCAGGTGGATCTCTGTGAGTTCAAGGCCAGCCTGGTCTGCACAGCGTCCCAAGACAGGCAGGGATACACAGAGAGAGCCTGTCTCAAAGAAGAAAAGCGGCCATGAAGGCAAACTGCAATTTAAGAATGCGAAGATTAAGGCCGGTGTTTAGCCTCCTGGCAGACAGATGCCTAGCATGCAAAGCCCCTGCGTTAAATCCCAGCTATGAAAAAGAAATGTAAAGATTTCACTACAAAATTACCACAGATCAAATGGAAAAACAATGGGACTGAGGGAGGGGCTCTGAGCAGGTTCCAAGGAGAAAGGCAGGCCCCTGAGGCTGGGGCATTGTTGGAAGAATGCTCTGGAGCTTCTGGGAGGCAGCAATGAGCACGCACTAAGATCCACTCTCTTTCTTCCCTTCTGACCAAACTAGAGTCCCCTGACTTGAACAGTGAGATCTGGCCTGGTGCTCTCTTTGTCTAATATTAGCTACTTGACAGAGCGACTAAAAGAACAAAAGAGTCACTCTCTCGCGCAGTCTCAGGATTTCAGCACATCCCCACAGTGACGGCAGCGGAGCACAGGGCAGCAACCACTCACACTGCACCCACAAGCTGTAGACATGGGCCAGAACCCGAAGCAGGCAAGGCTCACCTTAGTGACGCACCGTCCCAGCCAGACCCTAGCTCCTAAAGCAGCCACAGCCTTTACCACAGCACCGCCATCAAGGTCCAACTATGAAAATATGAGCCCAGGGGACTTTTGGATTTAAGTCACAACAAATACAAATTTGTGGCGATCGATCAGAATCGATTATTGAAGATAATCATTCACGTGACATATGCTCTGAGTCACATGTGCTACAACGGTGGGTGCCAAAGGCCCAGCTGGGAGCTCTCACACAGCAAAGGGGAGCAGCAAAGAAGGAACCAGATGACACTAACATAGCTGCCACAAGAGGCCCATGAGGAAAACAGATGTGAGCTGAGACTGAAGGATTTAGCTGAGGTGAAGAGACACGAGGGTGGGAAATGTCTCAGGCCCTCGGGATGAAGCCATGGAAATAAAATGGAGGTGAGCACAAAGGGGGCTGTGGCCACGGCTGTCAACGAGGGCCCTGGCTATAAATGGGAGCCAAAACATCAAAGGGGAAACAGAGGGAGCGGGGGACAGACAGGACAACCCTAAGAGAAGCTGCGGTGCTGCTCCCTGCACTAGAAAACAGGCATCCATTCCCAAGCATGGCTCTGCAGCGGGGCCTCACGTGGAACTGTAGCGAGCAGTGAGCATGCATAGACAAACTGCGTCTTTGGCTCCCGGTCTCCAAAGGCTGTGGACGCCCTGGCGGCATATCAGCCATGAAGAAAAAGAAGGATAAAACTGGCAGCTCCATCCTCTCCTCCCAGGCCAGTAGCAGCCACCATAGGACCTGCTAACTCAGAAGTCCAGCGGTTCTCAGTGAATGAGGAGGACACGCTGGATAGACACAAGAGGATGCGAAGCCAGCTCCTCCCCGTGCTCTGTATGGAGATAAGCGAATTAAATGCCGGGGAGTTTCAGTTACCTGACACACACTTCTCTTTACCTAGTTCTAAGGTGAAAAAAATCTAACAAACAAACAGACAAAACCCTCCAACTGTCTGGCTTGTGTCCACTGAGGATAGGAAATGTGAGGCTATCAGTTAAGAAAAAAAAACCAAAAACAATAAATAAAACCCCTGAATACTCACATGCAAGTGAATCTTATCTGAATATCTTTCATTGGCTATTTCTCATAATAAGAAAATTCTTCATATATAAATGAACTAGACTGCATTAGAACACTATGTTCTAGCCATACATGGCTAAGAGGTCTGTTTCACTTTGCCTGCTGCCCTGTTTCTACCTAGCGCATTCACAACGGTCGCAATGGTTACTAACATGTAGAATGCACCCTTATCTTAGACAGTTACTGAGTGTCACCTTGTTGTTACAGGTGGCCCACTATGGCCTGTGGAGGAAGTTGCAGAGACAGACAGACAGCCTTCCACATGGGTGCCCATGTTTGGGACACAGAGCTCTTCCCTGACAGACGCAGCAGGAGAAACTACAACAAGGAGGCAGGGACAGAATGGGTCAAATCGGTTCCTTTTTCATGAAACGTAAGGTTCCGCCTTCCTCACTCTGCGAGACTCTTCTAAGATGCTCTTTAAGCTCATGGTAGGTCACACGCCCTTATGTAGCCAAACCCACTGCTTACTAACTAGTGCCGAACCACACTTAACAGTTGTTCAAGAGAGACAGCCAGATGTGTCAGTGCATTCCCTCAGCTGCTCTGGGGTTGGGAAGTAAAGACTTATTTATAGTGATTCAAAACCAACACTGAGGGAAACCACCTATCTATCTGTCATCTACAGAATGTCTAGTTCTAGAGACAGGCACAGCTATTCCAGACTCAACCCTCAGGGTACAAGACCATAACTGAGGTGGAGAAAAGGCTCGAGAGAGCTCACAGAGGACTACACACACTCCCTGAGCTGGGGAACAAAACTAAATCCCTTCCTGTGTCACCAAAAAGCCTTCTTTCATAGAGGGAGGGGTGTGGCTCTCAGGGAGCTCTCAGAATACAGCAGATCCACAGCTCTGCCCACTTGGGTTGCTATCATGAACCGCCACACACTGGGCAGGTGAGAGCAGGAGAGCAGTTTCTCAAGACTCTGGAGGCCTTAGACCAAAATACTTGTGTCTAGTGAGAGACACTGTGACCTCAAGGGGAATTCCTGGGGTGTCCTTTCATAACGGCACAATCCCCACCTGATCATCCACTTGCTTCCCAAAGGTCCCCTGTCTGTATAGAACTATCACATGCATGGCTCTGCTCTCAATACATGTTTGGAGAACATATTTAGAACACAGTAAACAGGTGTGTGCTTCCTTGTTGGTCAATATTTAATCGCTTCTCCCTCCTCCTCTTCCTCTGTCCCCCCCCCCCCTTCCTCTGTCCCCTCCCTCCTTCCTCTGTCCCCTCCCTCCTCCCTCTGTCCCCTCCCTCCTTCCTTTGACCCCTCCCTCCTACCTGTCCCCTCCCTCCTTCCTTTGACCCCTCCCTCCTTCCTCTGTCCCCTCCCTCCTTCCTCTGACCCCTCCCTCCTTCCTCTGTCCCCTCCCTCCTTCCTCTGACCCCTCCCTCCTTCCTCTGTCCCCTCCCTCCTTCCTCTGACCCCTCCCTCCTTCCTCTGTCCCCTCCCTCCTTCCTCTGTCCCCTCCCTCCTTCCTCTGTCCCCTCCCTCCTTCTTTTTGTCGCATCCCTCCTTTCTGAACTTCCTCCTGCTTTTTTTCCCCCCTTTTTCCTTTTTGAGATAGTGCCTCATTATGCAGCCAAGCTGGCCTTGAACCTGGACCCTTCCTCCTCCTGAATACTCAGGCCACAGGCCATCACATCCAACTATGCTTCCTAATTTTTATTACTTTTAGTTAGGTAAACAAACACCATAGCACATGCCTTGCTAGAGGGACTGGCCAATAGCGGACTACAGAAAGATCCAAGGCTGACCTGGGAGAGGCCTGGGAGAGGAGAAAGAGCAGTGAAGACCCATTGAGAAGAGAAGCACTGCGAGGCAGCCAGTGAGCGCTAGCTACCTCTGCAGGGAAGAAAATATCTAACATGGGAACAAGACAAGGGTGCAACGAAACCACTCTAAGTGTCTCCTGCTGATGGAGATGACGGCTGACAGGACCTCACTGTCTGTGTCACATGCTCGGTGAGGAGAATGCCTTCAAGGGCATATCCCAGGTACCCACCTCCCCAACTTGAGGCCCCACCTCCTAAGTTCAGAATGATACCATCAGATCATGGCTCCATCAATGGACTGAGCCACTGAACCGCCCAGTGCCTTTATGATCCAGGTACAGAGTCTCAGGGAGTTGGAGAGACGGCTTAGTAGGTAAAATGCCTACATGAGGAGGAGGAGGAGGAGGAGGAGGAGGAAAACCTGCGTTTGATCCTCCAGAGTCCACACACAAAAAGCCAGACGCAATGCCATGCGCTTGCAATCCCAGGGCCGAGGAGGTGGAGACTGGGCAGCCTCCAGCTCACCGCTCAGCAAGTCCAGCCAAATCGGAGAGTTCCAAGTTCAGTGACAGATTGTCTTTAAGAAATAGAATCAAGTGGACTTAAGACACTCAGTGTTGGCCTCGACGTAAACCTCCCCATTAAGTCTGTATCACTGGAGTCTTAGGTCAGACAGTGTGAAATTCTGCACACGGACATTCACACCCTACGATGAATCGCTTAAGGCTGTACGTACCGTGAACGGTCATCTGCAGAGGCCTAACAAGGTCTGGGTGCTTCAGGGAGTTGCCAGGGTACACAAACCACTCCTTGACCGCTGGGCCGATGCTGGCTCCGTCTGAGTAAAGACGACAAGTCAGAAGGGACAGGAGGCCTGCAAAGTCCTTGCACAACCATTTGCCTCACCACTTTTCCTTCCACCCCAGGGATGAGAGAGATCATGGCAGCAGCAGGTAGTGCATTTCTCTAAGTGACCTGCTCTTTCCTTCCACACTGCTTTGATAAAAAGGGGAAAACAATAGAACAGAAAAATCTGAGCCAACTGAAATCTTACAATAATTATTCACAGAAGTAAGTTTTGTTCTTAAAAGTCTAGTGTAAGTTTTGTAAGTGGCTTCAAATACTGAGTTTAAGGCCAGAAGGGGTGGGCTGGAGAGATGGCTTGGTGGTAAAAAGCAGTCACATGGCCACTCTCTCAGGTGACCTGACACTCCTTCTAACCTCTACAGGCGCCAGGCACGCACACGGTGCAAAGATACACATGTAAGCAAAACACTCTTTTGTTGGTTTTGTTGGGTTTTTTTGTTTTGTTTTTCTTTTATTTTTTGTTTTATTTATTTATTTATTTAGTATGTTAGTGCTTTGTCTACATGTACATCTGCAGGCCAGGAGAGGGAATCAGATCCCAATATAGATGGTTGTGAGCCACCATGTGGTTGCTGGGAATTAAACTCAGGACCTCTAGAAGTGCAGCCAGTGCTCTTAACCGCTGAGCCATCTCTCCAGCCCCTTGTTTTGTTTTTCAAGACAGAGTTTCTCTGTGTAGCTTTGGCTGTCCTGGAACAGGCTCTCTAGACCAGGCTGGCCTCGAACTCACAGAGATCTGCCTGCCTCTGCCTCCTGAGTGTGCACCACCACATCTGGCTGCAAAACACTCTTATACATAAAATAAATTAAACATCAGAAAGGACTCTCATAAGGCAGCAGCAGTTCTTACTAAGTACGTTCACACAGTGGCGAAGTAGAGAGGGAAGAAAAGTGGCCAGACAGGGTAAGGTGTGCTCAGACACGAGCCTGGGACCAGACACACACCACGGCTCCACTCCAAAACTGACTTCCGGCATGGAACAGATCAAGGCTGACTGTACCTACAAGGCTGACGACTGTACCTAATCAAGTCATGTCAGTTCAAGGACTGACCCCAGTTTGTGAGACCTTCCACCTCTCTCCAAGAAACGCTTTATACTTTGGAAAATCTTTCCTATTTAACCAGCACTTGTGTTTCCCAGGACTATTTAACTATGTATGTCTGTTTGTATTTCTGGTTTCTTCCCTCAAACCCATGTGTGGACAACTTTTGCACATTTCTAAGTGGTATTGGCCTCTTTTCTCAGGCAGGGAGGAAAGATGCTGATTTCAACCACCTGGGAAAGAGCGGGCACTGGGCAGGGGCAGAGAGAAAAAGGAACAGCAAGGCTGACTCTAAGCCTTCATCACCGGGGTGCTCCAAGCTGAAAACAATCCCTGGGGCGCACTTGTTTGGAGGACAGGGGCTCCCCATTGTTTTTTGTGGTGGTTGTTGTTTGTTTTTTGAGACAGTGTCTCTCTATGTAGTCCTGGCTGTCCTGGAGCTCCCTTTGTAGACTGAGTTGGCCTCGAACTCACAGAGATAGTAATGTCTTATATCATTAATCTTTAATGGTGCTCTCAAGTACAGATTTTACAGACAAACAAAACCTGTTGTCTGCTTGTCCTTTGAGAATGCACTGTCCTACACTTCTCAGAATCCATCTCCAAAAAGAAGCATTGCTGAAAGAGACCAACTGGCTCTCACCTTCCCAGTCCCCGAGTAAGAGTGCGTACACCCGCTGGCGGACCGGGCGGTAGATGAAGGCTTGGCTGGGCAGGGCCTGGTCCAGCTCATCCTCCAGGGTGTTGCTGCACTCGATCTCTGCACTGCTCATAATGTTGTACACGAGGTAGCTTTCTGAGTGGATGTGCTGCATCCTCGCAACCTGACCAAAGATTCAAACACAAACAGTCAATACCGCTTACCAATTTATTTAAGAGACTCAAACGAGGAACTGTCATTCAAACACATGATGTTAAGTGGCATTTAGGTTTTCTTTCTTTTGGTCTAACAAGGTCAAGCTCTCCTTGTATTACCCTCCTCTTGTCTCCCCCAGTCTGCCGATATTCTACTTACCTGTGCAATGTTTTATTATTATGTCAGCTTGAGGCCTCCCAAAAAACACATGCTCACCATTCTCCATCATGGCTGTTAGAAGGGCTCCTAACTGATGCCACCAGCCCCAGCCTCTCACCGGAACCACTCACTCACACTACCCCCACGCTGTCTTCTTGAAACCAGATTAATCTGCTCCCCTGTGTAAGACACTGGAACGGCTACCACAAACTTCACCATGACACTCTTGGTCCCACTAGGTCTGGAATCTTCTTTATCTCTGTGTCTACTACCATTTTGCTCTCCTAGAAACTGCTACACTCACTCCACGGAACGACACTGTTTTCCAATCGCAGCTCTCTCTCACCTTGTGTTCTAGAAGCACAGATCTGTCTTTCTTACTGCAGCTTCCTACCCTCTTGAGCTCACCTCAGCCGTGGCCTGTGTTCTCCACAGACCTGCCTCTCCTTCCCAGCTGACTGCCTGGTGTTAAAAGCTTGTTGGGGGGCATCTGATCCCATTGTCAACCATGAGACAGTGAACAGCTTCTTGTTTGGTGTGGTTCAGCCCTAACTCACACAGCTTTTGTCCTTTCTTTCTTTCTTTCTTCCTTTCTTTTCTTAAATGAAGGTTTTGTTTATTTAGCTCATAGGTCTGGAGGTTCCAGGGCATGGTACCTGCATAGGTCCAGATCTGGGCAGGGCCCTTCTGGCTGTCACACTGTCCCATATGGTAATGGCAGAAATAGTACATGAACAAGACATCAGTCAGCCAGGTGACTGTGGTTACATTTCAGAGGTAGTACTAACCAGCCGAGGACAAAGGCGAGAAAGACGGCAATCCAGCCATTACACTCTCACTCCAAGAGGTGAGAGTGTCCTTCCCAGGGCACAGTTCTCCTTTAGGCCCAACCCCCTAAATGTCCCATACCCTCTCCATTGCCACAATGGGGACAAACACATGAGTCTATGGGGAGCACCCAGCTTGCACACTGATACAGAAAGTGGCTTAGCACACACCTTTAATTCGAGGGCGTTCTGTGCACGGGACTTAATAAAGCTAATGCTAGGTCAAGAGGCGGAGCAGGAAACCAACTGACAGGGAGTAAGTAGAGAGGAGGGACACTGAGCTGAAGGTATTTAACACAGAGCGGTGGCGCACACCTTTAATGCCAGCACTTGGGAGGCAGAGGCAGGCGGATCGCTGTGAATTCGAGGCCAGCCTGGTCTACAAAAGGGAGTCTAGGACAGCCAGGGCTACACAGAGAAATCTTGTCTCAAAAAACCAAACACAGAGTGGAGAAGTAGAAGGCTTTTAGCCTTTTCCTCTGGGACATGAGCTGTAGGAAGGTCAGCTGGGCGCTTCCTCTGCTCTGAGCTAGCAAGTTTTCGGCCCAGCATCTGGTTCCTGAGTCTTCATTGATAAAATCAAATGATTTGGGATTTTCATTCATTATAACAACAGACGCTGTGCTGTATTAATTTGTTTGTTCAATTTTTCTCACTCTCTCCCTTTTTTCTTATGTTGCACCTGGTTTCAATAACTAGCAAATCACGTTCCAACATATGTATTTGTCCTCTGCACAACACAGGCCAAGCCATAGGATGTGATTTAAACCCAACTTCCTCATTAAATAAGAAGTTTAGATTAAAAGGTCTACAATGACTTTCATGCATTGTTTTTACTTGTAAAGAACAAATTTCATTATCATGGAAATAAAGGTCATGCTGTAGCTACAGTATTATTCAGAATTTTAAATCTAAACTGTCTACCAAAAGGCATTTAACTGTTATGCTGGGATGATCTGGGCTGTCAAATATTTGGATCTAATTTATATGCATCGAAGTAGGCCTAATTATATGGACTCGTTGTTGAGATCTGAGTCTTAATAACCCTTTTCATTGTTTTCCTTATAACACAGGTTTTACTTAAAAAGTTCCCAGATCACTGGGAGGTTAAATTACAAGAAAATGCAAGATAATAAAGGTCTTTATTTCTCCACCCAGCATGACAAATGACCTAGAAACAGTCCCTCAGGAGGAGTTCTTGACAATCACCATAGCAATGTCTACAGCTGCAGGAAGTGGTACTGCATGAACTAAATCCTCGCCTGATGGATATAACAAGACTCAGAAAGATTGGCTATGAAAAGTGAGAAGGTCGGGTATGGTGGTGCATGACTTTAATCCTAGCGTTTAATCCAGGGAGGCAGAGGTAGGCAAATTACTGTGAGTTCAAAGCCAGCCTGTCCTACATAGTGAGTGCCAGGGCAGGGCAGCCAGGGCTACACAACAAGACCCTGACTAAAAAGTGAGACAGAATGCCTAGGTCTGCAGCTTGAATGACAGTGACACAATGTCGTGCTCAAAAGTTTGTGGGTAAAGCCACGGCTGGTTCTGAGCTTGTACCCTTTGGTCATTTCTGTGCCTATCCACTTTACCCACACAAGCAAGAAAACAGGACTGGGCGTGTAGCTGGGGCTAGCATATGCCCGAACGGCAGAGCTGGGGATGACTAGAAAAGCAACCATTTCACAGGGCTGTTGTGTCTAGAGTGAAACCTCATATAAATTGAAAACCTGAACAGTGAGTCTCCAGCAAACTGAACTCTCAAGCTTACAGGACGTTAACAGAGTCAGCCCAAACTCCTCGCATTTAACAACTTGTGGTTGTGGTTACACTCTGTCTTTCCAAGTTTCCCTCGCCTCAAGCCTCAGCCTCTGGCCTGGAAAGGCCACCAGTGTGCCTCACAGTGACAGGGATTTAGTCACTACATCTGTAGTGTCCCATAGCCCCACCTTTGACTTAGTCCTCCGCAAGGCCTGACTCCACGGGGAGCGCTCTCTTCATTCCTTAACCCACAGCATCCTCTCCTTGGAAGTCCTACAGCCTTTCCCACCCTCCTCCCGAGACAGTATCAAATGTACTTACAGTGTCATTTCATATACATGGGCCCTCTTCCTAACTAGAACCAAGAGGTTTCTGGTCTGTATCTTCCCAATAAACCATCATGATCAAATCCATTGGTAGATGTACTTTCAAACATGACACTGTGGCTGGAGGTGGGGGAGGCACATCCACTCACCTTTAAGATTTCGGAGTCTGACACCGTGGTCGCTTGTTTTATCTCAGGTTCCATGTCCATGGCATCTTCTTGTTTAATTTCAGGGTGTGGGCGCATGCGTGTTTCTACATTAAATTCAGAGTCTGTTTCCGAAGGTAGGTTTTGCTTGAACTCTGGGCAGGTATATACAGAACCTTCTTGCTTGGATTCAGGATCTGTGCACATGGGAACTTCCTGGTTGGATTCAGGATCCATGCACATGGGAACTTCCTGCTTGGAGTCAGAATCTATACACATGGGAACTTCTTGCTTGGATTCGGGGTTTAAACTCACCACTTGCTTGTCTGCTATTACGCCTTTGGGTGTTTGAATTAACCACGGAGACTTCTGCCCTGGCAAGAGATATGATGTCACTCCTTTATAAAAAAGAGCTTTGTTTGGCCCCAAGGGCAGCAACTCTTCTACCCTTTTCTCACCTTGATGCAAGCGGAGAACTTTGGAGATGTAGTCTGAGACAGCTAAGATGGTATTTCCCCTTTTTCCAGCGTTCTCCTTCACAGCTGTGTAGGATGACAGGCACCTGTACCGGAAGCTCTCAAACATGCCTTCCGGGGTGGTGTCATTGCCAAGCAGGCAGGCCAGCAGGGGAAGGTCAGCCACACGGAGGCCGAGACTCTCACAGAGCTTCTCTCGACAGAGCATGATGGTTTCCAGACTTTCCAGGCAGAGGTCACCAATTGAAAAGTAGGGACACGTGTCATAAATCAAGTAATCAGTGTCTTCCCCAAGGATCCCAAGACAGTTGTGCTGGAGGCCGTAGGCGGCCACCTCGTAGTCGGCCTCCTGTAACGAGCAGAAAGTCTCTTGGCCCAGTGCCTTGAGAGCGAACCGTGTGAATATGGCCAGGCCGGACGGGATAAAGAACATGTTTCTGCCCGGCTGGTCTCTTTTCGACTTGATGTGGTGGAAAATCTTGGATATCTCCCTGTTGTTTTTGAGTCTCCGCTTTACCCACTCATCTCTCTTGCCCGGCTCCACCATGCCGTCAAAGAAGAAGATCAGCTTGACGCCGGCCGACGTGAAGGCCGCAACGAACTCCCTCAAAGCCGAGAAGTACTCTCGCCACTGGCCGCCGCAAATCCAAGATTCCGGTGTGTACCAGTACCGGAGACAGCACATGGCGTCCACCACAATGGTCGGCGTACTTCCGGGGTACCTGCTGCGATGCTGCTCCGCCAGTTTGGGGATATTTACTACTGTGCATATATGTGGGCAAGTGCTTCCCACAAAGCCCTGCAAACCCCTCACACCCATGACTGGGTTTTATGAGTCTGCAAATAAAACAAAATAAACCGGCAATCAGGAACTATTGTATCATTTCTCGACAGCCATCATTTAATGCTCGGGAAAAGTGAGCACCATGCTACATGACACACCGACCAACCGGGACGTTTTCAATGGGAACGCAGGAGGCAATTTTATTATTAAGCACATGTTACTTTCTAGAGCGGGACGTTCACAAAGACAATACACAGACAGCACGATGAGGTCCTGAAGGAAGAAGAGAGAAATTTTTTCTGTTTACAAGAAACAAAGGGAATTTCTGATTGTAATTGTGTGTGTGTGTATGCATGCGTGAGTGAGTGTGTGCGTGCATGCGTGCATGTACGTGTGAGTGTTAATTCCATACCATATGACCTAGCCTACTTGCCAGGAGTCACAAGGCATGAAGGCACCAAAATGAAAGCAAAATTATTATTCAAGGCTTTCTGGAGGATTGGCACGAGGGGCTGGGCTTCTTCCTATGTGACAGGGTGGGTCTGTGGTCTAACAGGGTTGTCTCTGAAGCCCAAGAACACAGACACTGCAATGACTCTGCTGATACATATACTTATCTCAAGTGTTAAAACTTGTCACACTATGCAGGTAAATGTGCCAAGTACACTCAATAAAGGTGCTTAATTTAAAAACTATATAAAAATGTACTATGCTAAATAGTTACAACATTTGAGATGGTGACTTCATAAAAAGAGTGAAATAGAGATACAAAATACTTCAAGAGTCAGAATTCAAAATGTGGGAAAGTATCACCAGAATTCTTTACTTAGTGAGATGTACTTACATATGTCCTTATATGTGAATGAAAGACATTCTTCAGGCAGACAAAGTCCATAAATAGTAAAAAAAAAAAAAAAAAAAAAATCCACAAGAAAACTTGCATGTTAATGGTTTATTTTCATCCTCAGCCACTAAGTCCTTTGATAAAATGTTAACAACAACAACAACAAATCCTTAATATACAAAAAGCAACACAAAATAATGCGTCTTGAAGACCTAGGGTAGAGAGACTTGTATCATCGTCAGTGTACTCACCAGCTAGGCAGAGTTGGGCTCACAAGAAACACAGACGCCAACACACAAACACACACACCCACGCTCACACACACATCCACGCTCACACAAATACATGCTCATACACACACAAACACTAACCTGTAAACAAACTGACTGATGTGTGGAAAAGCTATAAGCTCCACTATAACAATGAAGAAACTGTAAAAACTCTAAAGGCACCCTCACAGGACTACCACTTAAGAACTTACTGGTTACTAACAGGCACCAGTTCCTACTGGTAGTCTGAAGTCTGAAGTTGTCATTAGCAATTTAGCCATCAATGGGGGGACACAAATATTACACATTTTACGTTAAAATTTAAAGAAGCCTTGTTATTAATATTACGGACGTGTGTACCCCACGTATATGTAATGTATGTATATATTATGGTGTAAGGACTTATCATAGAACTGCGATGACAGTATTTGCGTTACTGCAGTAGGTAGTGAGCCTGGTGACATGATTATCTCAACTAGCAGGGTGTCCGATAGATCCCTGGGTATGAGTCCCACATTAGGAAGTTTACACTTTCTGCTGCTGCTGTTTTTAGTGTGTATGGGACTCACACATGCAGGCAAACATTTTGCCACCGGGTTATATTTCTACTCCTAACACTTTTCTGGGAGAGAATGCTTTTTTTTTTTTTTCCTGTAATATTATCCAACACAGTATGGAGGAGACAGGCTTTGTAAAAGGAATATATGAAGACAAAGGCTAGTGAGGACAGACAAGTAAGAGCACACAGATTAGCTGGGCGTGGTGGTGCCCATCTGTAATGCCAGCACTCAGGAGGCAGAGGCAGGAGTGGGCGTGGTGGTGCCCATCTGTAATGCCAGCACTCAGGAGGCAGAGGCAGGAGTGGGCGTGGTGGTGCTCATCTGTAATGCCAGCACTCAGGAGGCAGAGGCAGGAGTGGGCGTGGTGGTGCCCATCTGTAATGCCAGCACTCTGGGAGGCAGAGGCAGGAGTGGGCGTGGTGGTGCCCATCTGTAATGCCAGCACTCTGGGAGGCAGAGGCAGGAGTGGGCGTGGTGGTGCCCATCTGTAATGCCAGCACTCTGGGAGGCAGAGGCAGGAGTGGGCGTGGTGGTGCCCATCTGTAATGCCAGCACTCTGGGAGGCAGAGGCAGATGGATCTCTGTGAGTTTGAGGACAGCCTGGTCTACAAAGTGAATCCAGGACAGCTTGGACCACACAGAGAAACCCTGTTTGGAAAAACTAAAACTAAAAGAAAAAAAAAAAAGGCAAGCAGGAGAGACAAATATAAATCTTGCCCATTCACAGAGTACATGTCTATGCAGTGAGAAAATGCCACTTTTCTCCAAGGTATTCTCTGCATGCTAGGATCCAAGAGACTCGTCCTAATAGGACACAAGTAACAGCCACAAGGGCCATGACCAGCCATGACAGACGCCTCCAGCATCAGCCACAACACATGTGAAGACAGTGAGATGAGCAACAGGGGTCTCCTTCCTCTCCTGGACTGATGATGCTGCCGTGAGCATCACAGCCTCCGTGTTGGAGCTGCTGCTGTCTACCGCTATTGTTTGTTTAAGTATTTCCCACCAAAGCAGCTAAGACAGCAATGAGTTTCTTGTTATCTTTTCCTTATTTTCCAGGAAACCAGGCTCCGTATACCGCCTTGGTTTTACTCAAATGTTTTCGATTCTCCCTTACCCTGTAATGGAAAGCCTGCTACTTAAATGGAGCAGGCGCCAGTCCCTTAGCGTTTACCTGTTAATTTCTCCCACTGTGAATCCCAAACTATCTCAGAAAAGCGCACTCTCTCTCTCTCTCCAGTCCCTTAGTGTTTTACCTGTTAATTTCTCCCACTGTGAATCCCAAACTATCTCAGAAAAGCGCTCTCTCTCTCTCTCTCTCTCTCTCTCTCTCTCTCTCTCTCTCTCTCTCACACACACACACACACACACACACACACACACACACACACATTTAGAGAAGGCATGGGACATTAGAACACATCTGATAATTAAAGGATCGTCAACTGCCCAGTATTCACAAGACCCATTTCCTTCTTGGACGGGGAACCAGGTAAGACTCAGGAAGTGCCCCAAACTTCTAACACTCATAAGGATCCACCCCAAAGTTACAAAAGCCATAACTGCACAAGAGACAAAGCTCTCCAAAGAGTCCGGGTGCCTGCAAGAGAGCTTCCTGGATGCAGTTTCCTTGAGTTGTTCCCCACACTGGAGTGGGCTTTTTGGTTACAGAGCTGCCTTTGAGTCACCCATGTCCCTGTAAATAACTTCAGTAAACATACTGGTTCCTTGGAACCTAGTTTTCGGTCTGATGTCAGTGGCCTGGCATTTGTTTACACTTCCCAAGGAAGCCTCTATCACACAGCACACAGCTAGTACACTGTAAAATAAAATTTCCCCAAAGATTATTATTACTTTTATTTATTGCTAAATGCTTATAAGGAAGTTGTTTGCTTCCTAAAGCAGATATTGCAAGATGATTGGGAAAAAAACCCCAACAATATACAATAAGTTAGGGCATGTTTACATGTAGGTTAATAGAGTCTTACTAGGTACATAAGCAGTACATAATGCCTAGATGAGGATGCTTTCCCAACAGTCCACTCCTACTAGATGGAAGTTCTACTGCTCTATATAACCTGAGATGCTCTGAGAATCCCTTCCAGTAGGCTGAGCCTTTCAAGACAACGGCATCCATGTCTGTCACATCACAACACAGCCTGGCAGTCTCCCATCTGCTAGGACCAATGCCTACTCAGAAAAGTAAATGAATAAAACCAAGGGCGAGTGTACAAAGTTAAGACTGAGAACCCGCTCACAGTTTACAGATTGCCATTAAAGCCAGAGAGCAAAATAGAGAAATAATGTCTAACAATAAAGTTAAAACTATTTGTAGTTGGTATTCTAAGAACAATAATTGATGCCGTTGTGTGGAATGTATTTTTATTACCAAGGTGAAGTCAACTCAGAAATTAAATTAAATTAATACCTGGAACACAGAAGTTGCAACGTTCTCCCCAAAGACAAGACCTTTCCCTCAAATGCCAAGCACACCTTGAAGGTGGAGGGGACGGGGAGGGGAAAGACTGGGAACAACGAGACTTGCAAAGGAGCAAGATAAAGCCAAACGGCAAGTTGTAAAGGGCCGACAACATACAGTCGGGGAGACTTCCTTTTTAAAAGAACTCCAATTATGAACAGAGGGCTGGTTCGTTTCCCAATGCCTTAAAAACCTGCTTTGCTTACAAAGCAAAGAGAGTCTCAAAACTTGAATTCGTGAACTTTTCATTATCAGCTCTATAAATATAATATATTCCAGTCTGGAGGTAGAACAGAATCTCCGAATGCTGAAAACAAAATGACCTCAAATGCTATTTATTCACATATATCAACACATGGAAGACTGGCTGGGTAGAATTCCTTTCTTTTTAAACTAGGAGGTGCTTCAGTCAAGGTGGGTGGCAAGAGAAGAAACGCACCTGTTTTTTGGTGCCTTTCAAAAGAACGGGGAAGGGAAAAGCAGCCACTAACCTGAGTCAGTCAGTCAAGGTCAGGAAATATGAGAGAAATGATGAGCGACTGCCTGAAGAACGTGGCCGTGAGTAACAGCAAGTCCCTAAGATAGAAAGATCTGAGAGGTACGTAGAAAAGCCTGAACCAAAAGGAGGGTCCCCAACCCTAGAAGAACTCAACACGGCAGAGGCCCAGCCCCTTGGCCTCTCCATCACTTCGAGTTCGTCCCACATCTCCCTACCGCGGGGTTTCCAGGTCCCTTCCCTACCTCTCTGGTCCCCAGCGTCCTGGAGCTGGGCTCAGGAGGAGCTTCCACCCCGTTGCACCTGCAAGAGGGTGGCTGCCTCTCCCCTACACCAGGGACGGCAACAGCCGGGCGGGCGCAAGCGCAGCCAGGACGCAGGGGTGTGGCCACGGCGAGGGCGAGCCGACGGGACGCTGGGAGGAGCCGGGGACACGGAGCCGCGACGGCAGAGCCCGAGGGCCCGTCCCCAGCCCGGCGTACCTAGAGGAGCTCAGCAGTAGCCGCGGACCCCTCAGCTAGACTTCAGACCCGCAGTCTCACGCGTGTCCACTTCCGCTTCCGTCATTGCACTTCCGCCCGAAGACGTGCCTAGTGAGACAACGTAAAGCTTGAGCTTACGTAACTGGAAGTGCAGGGACCCCGGGAGACGAAAGGATGTAGTGCGCAGGCGCTAGAGCTGGTTAGGGGCGAGCGGTGGGTGGTGCTCAGGAAGAGGGACGCCTCAACCCGTTGCCCAGCAACCGTGGGACAGCCAAGGATGAGGATGCCCGCCCACCCCTGGGAGGCCGGACCGCGCACTGGGCTTGTCCGGCAGAGCTTCTGCTTCCGTAGCGCTTGCAGACAACCTGCAGAGGATACTGACTGGAAACCCCTTTTACACCCACCAGACCACGGCTTGCATCCACGCGGCACTCCCCAGGAGCACCAGGGCGGCGCAGCTCGGACACGGCAATGATGCGGGCCACTTTATTGGGTGGAGTTTAGGGTGGCCATCCTTGTAGGCCGCCACATTCGGCTGTGTTAAGCCGGGAGTGGGGTGGGGTGGGGTGTGTGGGGGGCTGTATTTTGGATGGAAATCCCCACTAGGCGAAGTGTAGCTCCCTTGTTGGAAACACTTGGATCTCAAGGTTACAGCTTTGCCTTTAATAGCTGTTGACTCCCACAGCTCAGGCTTCATGTGGGTGGCCTAATAAGGGGAGCAGGAGATGTCCCTGCCGTGGACCCTGTTGCCTGCTTTATGATCACTTCCCCCTGTGGGGCTGCCTTGCCAGGCCGTGGGGGCAGGGGATGCTTTCAGTCTTGATGTGACTTGATGGGTTGGTGTGGGGGAGGGGCTCCCCTTTTCTGAGGAATAAGGAAGAGGGAGTGAGGGAAGACGAGGGAGGGTGGGAACGAGAGGAGAGGAGGGAGAGGGCCAAGATCAGAGTGTAAAGTGAACAGACATATAAATCAGTTAAAAGAATAGCTGTTGAATCAACACACCTAGCTGCCTGTGTTAGCCTTATGGTGTCCTGGCTCCTAGTCTTTCTATAGCCTTATAGCTCCAGGGTGCTTCCTCAGCAGCCAGAGGTAGCAGCAACTTGGTGGCTTTGCGCAGCAGCTGGGGCTTGCAGTAAAAACATCTCCTGTTTACTGTCATGAGGTCTGGAGTAACTGAGCAAGGTTATCTAAGAGCCGTCTCAAGGCGTTATGGCCAAAGCAGTTTCCTAAGGCATTACCACAGCAGGGCCAGTGCTTGACAGAGTCTCTCTGAGGCAACCACGGCTGACGTGAAGTCTTCCCTGGACATTACTGCCTGGAACAGGACAGTGGTGTTTGCGGTTGCCCTGATGACAGCTTGAGGAACCTCCAGGGGCAGCCACTTGCTTATACTTCCGGCTTCGTTGACAACTCCCAGGTCTCCAGAAACGATGAGGCGGAAGTTGCCGTTGCCATCACCCTAACAACATGCTTCAGTCCTGCAGGAGTGGCGGCTATACTATTCTGTCTTAGCAGATTTGGGGGAGGGGGTGGAGCCAGAACAACGGCCCCCCGAACCCAGCCTTCATCTCTGCCTCTCTCGGCATAGCTTCTTGCTATCTTAGTTGCTCTTGTATGACTTTGGTAAAATATCACAACCACAGAGTGAGTCACCATCCCCGTGGGGAAGTGTGGTAGAAGGCAGGTGTGGCAGGCGACTGGAGCAGCTGAGAGCTCTCATCTCCAACACTGTGCAGGAAGCAGAGAGAATGAAATGGGAGTGGCCTACGGCTTTAAAACCTCAGGGCCCACCACCCAGGGCCATACTTCCACCAACAAGGCCACACATTCCAAGTCTACTCAAACTGTCACCAACTGAGGACCAGGTGTTCAGACATCTGAGCCTATGGGGGACACTCTCATTCAAACCCCTAAACTCATTTTCTCTCTCTCTCTCTCTCTCTCTCTCTCTCTCTCTCTCTCTCTCTCTCTCTCTCTCTCTCTCTCTCTCTCTCTCTCGCAACTGCTGCTTGGCCCGCTGACCTTTGCAATCTAGAAACCCAAGCTAGAGCTATCTGAAAAGAGAAACCTCAGTGGAGAAAACATTTCCATCAGATTGCCTGTACATAACTCTGTAGGATATTTTCTTGATCAATGAGTCCACGTGGGAGGGCCCAGCCCACTGGGGGCAGTACCACTCCCAGCCACTCCTGGGCAGAGGGTCCTGAGTTGTATAAGAAAGCAGGCTGAACAAGGAAAACAAGACAGTAAGCAAGCTACTTACGGCTTCAACTCAGTCTCTGCCTCCAGATTCCTGCCGTGGCTTCCTTCGATGGACTATGACCCAGGATATGTAAACCAAATAAAACCTTTCTTCCCCAAGTTGCTTTTGGTTACGGCATTTTTAATCATAGTAATGGAAGCCCCGAGGAAGATAAAAGTTGGTACCAAGGTTCATGGGATATTGCTGTGACAGACCTGACCATGTTTGGGGAATGACCATGGAAGGACTTTGAAACTTTGGACTAGAAAAGCTATCGAGTGTTCAGAGCTGAGCAGTTGTGGGAGATAATGCTGAGATCAGAGCAGGTGATGAAGGCCTGGCTTGTGAGTTATCAGAGGGAAGTTTGGCAGTCCCTTCAAGACTCTGTCTCCGGCCGAGAAGGGTGGAGTACGAAACAGATCCTGGCCAGAAGACCTCCAGTTCAGTTGGAGGTTCAAGAGAAAAGATTTCTCCAAGTGTTACTGCTCTTTTAGCTGGGCCACCAGCACCAGACCAGACGACAGCGGAGAGCTCAGGGCTCTGAAACCCAAGCCAGGCGGTAACAAGTGTCTGGCCTGGTTTGCCCAAGTCGGTGACTGCTTCAAGAACAGCATGTAATGGAGGCTCTGAGCTCAGAAACCGATTGGCAGTGGCAGAAGCCCAGTTTGGTTCGGGAAAACAGAACAGCTGCCCCCTTGGCTCAGCAGATGGGCACTGCGGTGGGCGGGGCGGCATGAGAAGACACCAGCATGGATCCGAGCTGAGACTCCCATGAATGGCAGAAACTCGCCGTGGCCAACACCAGGAGGCTGCGTGACCAGCAGTCAAACCCAGGGGTCCAATGGTGAATTCTTCGGGGAGGGGAGCCCTTCTTTCCCCCAGAATAAATGACAAGTCTCAGACGGTCATGGTGGAGGAGTGGAGTGAGAAAGCGAGTTTATTTTATGAATCAGGAACATTATATACCTTGAGGGGCAAGGATGTGTTTCAGGGGTGAATGTGTTTGCTTCTCTGGTGCTAGGAGTGCCATGGACACTTCATTTATATGCAGCAGCACAGACCTATCATAGGAAGGGGAGTGCACTACTTAATTACCCTAGAGGGGGTGGGGGAAGAATTCTAGGTATGACTAGAGGTATGGGAAAAGGTCATTAGTTGGAAGCTAAGGTACCAAGACAACTCATTAACACAGAGGAGGATATTTCCAGGAATTCCCAGGTGCACATTGAACAAGCTTCTTATGGGGGCGGGGCAGGGGGGAGGTTGGGCCTGTAATCTCCCTGAGGGCCATGTGACACTCCTTAGAGGATCTGGGGTTTCAGGGAACTCAGCTGAGGAAGGGAGTCCGTTTCAGCACCGAGCTCAGGGGCTTTCCAGTAATGCCAGACTTGGACCTTATGAGCACAGCCCAATATCCATCTGGGCCATTCTATATATTAAGACTCTAGGCACTAGTGAATTGGCTCAGTGCTTAAGCGCACGTGTTGCTATTGATGGGGAGGTAAGTTTGATCCCCAATTCCCACAGGGCAGTGTACAACCATCTAAAATTCCAACCACAGGGGATCGGATACCTTCTTCTGACTTTGTAGGACACCAGGCAGGCACAAGTGCATACATACAAAACCACTCCTTCTAAACTAAAACAAAGTGAGAATAAATGATAAAATAATCTGTGGTTCTGGTCAGCAGAAACTGAAAAACAGGCCATGTCTCACAAGAGACCAAACCATTAATGTGAAACTTGCTTTTCTGGGACAATCAATACTGGCCAGAGGGGGGACTGAAGAATCCTCTATGATTACAAACAGACCCACATTGAGCTGGGCATGGTGGTGCATGCCTTTAATCCCAGCACTCGGGAGGCAGAGGCAGGAGGATCGCTGTGAGTTCAAGGCCAGTCTGGTCTGCAAAGCAAGTCCAAGACAGCCAAGGCTACACAGAGAAACCCTGTCTCGAAAAACCGAAAAAAACAAAACACAAACAAACAAACAGACCTACATCTTGGAGTAACAAAAATATTTAACTTGCTTGATTTTACAGGAGGCCACAGTTGAGAGACTTTGGGCTTTTTAAAGAGACACTGTGTTTCTAAAAAGATCTCGGACATCTAAAGTATTGAAAAATGTAAAGCTGTGGCACTTTCAAAGTTATGTATGTTTTGTGTTGTGATATTGATATTAACAAGAGGCCTTGGGGATAAGCAAAAGTGGTTTAATAGTAATGTGTTTGTGTGACAGGTTTGCAAGAGATCAGTTGTCCTGAACCCCCTCCCAACTCGATGTAAGATAGAGTTATCAGAGAAGTGAAATTTCAATTGAGAAAAAAATATATATTTTCACCAGATTGCCTGTAGACAAGTCTGTAGGGCATAGTGATTCATGCAGAAGGGCCCAATTCTCTGCAGCAGTGCCACCTGGGTATAATACAAAAGCCGGAACATGGCAGGAACAACAAGCCAGTCCCTCCATGGCTTCTGGTTGAGTTCCTGCCTCCAGGTTCCTGCATTTAGTTCCTGTCCTGACTCTCCTCAGTGACGGAGGAAAGGCTGAGACTCATAAGATGAAATGAACCCTTTCCTCCCTAAGTTGCTTTCAATCACGGTGTTTTATCACAGCAATAGAAACCCTGACTAAAACACAGCACCTGACAGAGGAAAATACTAAAGTGTACTTTTAACAAAGATTTAATATGCAGTTAACACTTTCTTTTTTCCCCGAGACAGGGTTTCTCTGTGTAGCCTTGGCTGTTGTGGACTCGTTTTGTAGACCAAGCTAACCTCAAACTCACAGAGATCGGCCTGACTCTGCCTCCCAAGTGCTGGGATTACAGGCGTGCACCACCATACCCAGCTTAGTTAACACGTTTCTTCAGTGAACATTTCCTTTATTATTATTATTATTATTATTATTATTATTATTATTATTATTATTATTATCTTAATTATTAGCCTCCATCCTGCAATAAGTTTAACAAGGATTGAGTCCTGATATGTTTGACTGGGGTTATGTACACTCACGACATTCTCAGGCTAATCCTGGTAGCAAAAGGCCACATCACATGCTCCCTGCACAATCTCACTCATTTCTGTAGTTTCCATTCCATCTTCTTCTCTACAGTCAGGAGAATGTTTGTTCAGCCACTTGTAAGATACAGTGGGCTTGAGATCCATGTGATTGTTAAATGTAAGCTCCTGGCAAAATTCAATTATTAATTTATCAAGTTGATTTGGGTGCACCCCCAAACTTATCTGTTCTTCTCTGTAGGAACTTTCTGGCTCCTAGTGAATTAATGGTGTTTCATTCAAGGAGTGAAGTAGTCTATTATTTCCTTCAGAACCTCTGGAGGATACTTGACGGAGCACTCAAAGTAACTAAGCTGAAGTTATACCATAGGCACATTAAAGGGTTTGGAAAGACATCTTTATGATAATCAAAGCTGCCATTTCCTGCTGAACTTTTTCTCCCAAGTAAAATCAACAGTGTCCAGAACCTGCTGGTTGAGCATGGTTAGGTTCTACCGTATGTGAAGTTTCCTCCAGTCTGAAGGGGTTCATGATGGGTGAGGACACAATGAATACACCAGGCACTAGCACACCAACGAAACGGTAAGGAGTGAGATATCTGTGCCCCAGACAGTTCAGGCTTTGAAATGTATGGTGCTGTTTGAAGTGTGGGGTGCTTTGGAAGGTGGGCCCTGATGGCAGAGCCCTCATTGGATCTCGTAAGGCCTCTTGCTCTATTTCTACCATGCAGGAAACAGGGAGAAGGCAAACAACCTAAACGAAAGATCTTACCAGAACCCGACCACGCCGACGCTCCGACTTCCGCACCACGCAGGTCTATAAGAAAAGCCTGTGCTCTGTCTGGAGGACTTAGAGCAGCCCGAGAGCTGGGCAGTGATGACAGAGCAAAGAGACACAGTGGAAAGACGGGTGGGTGGGAGATGAGAGGAGCAGGAAAGAAAGGACAGCTTAGCAAAAGGCATAGCTCAGGGTGCAACCATGGGTGCCATGATACCAAAACCAAGGAGATAAAATGCTCAAAGAAGGGGTGTTCATGAGAGGCCGGGGGGATCAGGGGGGGGCCTGCACAAGTAGGCAGACCGAAGTCCCATGCAGCTGCCAATCTGACAGTCCGCATGTGCCACACAGAGCTTCCCAAACCATTCATCTCCCAAAAATCACACAGCCAAGGCAATAAAAATAAAGTTATTAGGAAAAAATTAAAAAGCAAGGAAGAGAAAACATGTTATTATGCAAAACTGTACCTGCCATTGCAGATGTTACATTTATGAAAAAAAAAAGACATAAAGGGGATACTCAGAATATGGGGAATCTTTTTATTTGTTTGATTGGTTCTTTGTTTTGTTTTGTTTTTGAGACAGGATTTCTCTGTATAGCTCTGGCTGTCCTGAAACTCACTCTGTAGACCAGGCTGGCTCAAACTGACAGCGATCCACCTGCCTCTGCGCCCAAGTATTGGGATTAAAGGTGTGAAGCACCACTGCCCAGCAAAAGGAATCTTGAAAATTAAAATGATACATTAATTTAAGAATAATAAGTAAATTGATATATAAACAAATTAACAAATGATAATTAAGATGATATATCTAAGATGATGGCACATAAAGAGACTGAGAAAACAATATAAGACAATTAGATTAGAATATGTGGCCTGGCTTCCAAAAATATGAATTATTGGAAAAGAGAATTTTTTCCAACAAAGAGAATAAAACACCAATGGAATAATTTAAAAAAAAGAAAAAGCTCATCTCTAGAAGACATGTTTTCATGTTGAAATGACAGCCAGTGCTCAAAAAAGCAAACCTGCAAAGATCTACATTCATCAAGCTCCTCCTCACAAAACTTCAAACACCAGAAACAAATGATTTTGAATTGCTGGGTACAGTGGCACAGCCTTTAATCCTAGACCATGGAGGCAGAGATAGGGGAATCTTTTTGAGTTCAAGCCAGCCTGATTTACATAGTGAGAACTCAGTCTAAAAACAACAACAACACCAACGACAACAACAAACCCAAAAACGAAATTTCTGGAAGAAGAAACAAAAAGCTCCAATTTAAGAGACTGGAGGCTACACTGACATGGGAACTCTCCATGAGATTCTAGGACGTTGGATACAGCATTTAAGGAACATTAGCCTTAAAAGTCTAAAGAAAATAATGCCTATATATTGAATCAGGCAGAAACAAAACGAATCAGGCAGAGGAATAGCTAATGAAGTCCTCAGGACACGCAGTACATTAGAACACTGAAGGGTTCTTCAGAATTTGTTAGTAATAGAAATAAGTGGAAACCAATAGGCTAATAAACCAGGTATGAATTGAATGCAATAAAGACAAAACAACAAAACCCCCTCCATAGCCACATTCAATGTGAATTCTAATTACATGGTTGTAAACACTAACTAGGAATGTAACAGGAAAGAATGTAGAACCACTGTTGTGCTCCTGTATGTATAATATGGGAGTAAATCCTAAAGGTAGCTGAGAGACTAAACTAAGAGCAGGTGTTGGGGCGGGGTTGTATGGTGTGGGCGGGGCTATATGGTGGGGGTGGGGTTTTATGGTGTGGGCGGGGTTGTACGGTGGGGGCGGGGTTGCATGGTGTGAGCAAAGGTTACTTTTGTTACAAATCTAGAAATGCTTGTATTGTTAATCTGTTATCTGATAAAAGAAAACTCTAAACCTTATTTAAAAACATATCCAGCTGGGCACGATGGTGAATGCCATCTATCCCGGCACTCAGGAGGTGGAAACAGACACATTCCTGAGTTCAAGACCAGCCTGGTCTGCAGAGCAAGTTCCAGAATAGCAGGGGGTATGCAGGGAAACCTTGTCTCGAAAAACAAACAAAAAACCCCCACAAAATATACCATATACTACAGTGGAGGAAGAGCCAGTGACAGAGGACTTCAAAGGCTCTTTCCTGGGAGACCAGAAGAAAACTGTACATAGAAGTTGGTAGCCACCAAAACTACATGACAAGAAACTTTTGGTGAAAACACTAAGCTTTGACGGCAGGACATAGAAAAATTAGGGTTAGGTGTACCTGAAAGCTTCTCTCCAGGCTGGCTGACTTTCACAGAGTCAGAGGTTGCTGTGGGGGAAAGGACTTTAATGTTTCTACCCAGCAGCAGACACTGTGTGCTGCGGTAGCAGGCTGCCTACTGGAACAATAGTGGCACTAATATCACGTGCTAACCAACCACTTTCTGGTTGGGTTTGAAGCCTGCTCCACAGGAGGAACGTTTCTGTTTGTTTGTCTTGTGTTATAACCTCAGCCACAAGCCAATGCCTGGGGAGGAGGGCTTAGGCCTTGGATACTACATGCCATTGTTACTGTGCTGAATGGCCCTGCTGTCAAATTGCCGTCTAAGTACTTATGCCGATCCCTTAGGTGTGGCTGCTCTCAGCTTCTCTTTGCAATGGGCAACAGTCAATGGAGAGATGCGTAAGTGCTCAAAGTGCTGAGAACAAGAAACTAAATGGGACATCAGTATTAATCCCACAATCACTAAGGTTCGGGAGGAAGAAGAGGCAGAAAAAATATGAGTCAGGAGAGGGGAACGGGGTGGGGGGGAGGGGGCGGAGAGGACGGGGATGGGGAGGAGAGAGGAATAGGGAGGGGAGGGAGGAGGGATATGAAGTGCTGTCACCTGCACATGACATGGCTATCACAACCATGAACTCAAAATAGTGGTGTTTACCTACACAAGACCTATACAAGATCAAGCAAGCCACAATTCTGGCGCATGGCGTAGGCAACACTGAGGATCTGTTGGCCTTGTATAGTTGCTGGGGAATAGAAAAGCATTCTCTTGTGAGGATGTGGGGTTGTCCACTTGAGCATGGAGAACCTACCAGTGGTCACAGCCTCAAAAAAGGTAACCACAGGCTGGAGAGATGGCTCAGAGGTTAAGAGCACCGTCTGTTCCTCCAAAGGTCCTGAGTTCAATTCCCAGCAACCACATGGTGGCTCACAGCCATCTATAATGAGATCTGATGCCCTCTTCTGGCCTGTACATGTACAGGCAGGCAAAATACTGTATGTATAATGAATACATCTTTAAAAAAAATGTAACCACTATAATGAATGAAGAAATTCTTCTACAAAGACGGAGAAAACAATGTTGAACTAATGTCTTTGAATGTGTCAACCATATGGGCCCAACATTTTATTTGGTAAAGTTCATCTGAAAACAGGAAAGAAGAAAATCAAAGCCATGCAAACATGATGCCCATTGTTACTTGAGTGTCTCACAGTAGGTAAAAGGTATCATCTAGGAAGAAAATGTCCTTCTTTCTCTGGTAGTCCCTGCTGTATGAGAAAGTCCTCAGGACACAGGAGCTCACCAAGCACAGAGCGGATGGAAGACTCCTCCTCCCTCCTAGTGGAATAGAACAAAATCTTCATGTGTTAAATATGAAACTAGGGTTTTCTGTTACCTGCATCCAAAGTATCTGTTTCGGCTTCCACCTTTGAAGACATAATTCCAACAGGACCTTTTCTCCCACTTTAAATAGCCACAAAGCCTGACAAATAGGAATTTACCATAGTCAGACATCAAGAAACGAATGAGATAAGACCCATGGCTACCCCAATAGCTGCCTATAGAAGATCAATGAACCAAAGGTTGGCTTTCTGCCATAAGGAGAGGGGACACAGATGAACTCTGCTAACAGTGACAGATTATGTTGCCATAGACCTTACCTACGGTGAAAAGATTAAAGAACATTTAACAACAAAAACATTATTTTTTGTGTGTATAAATGTTTTGCTTGCATGCATGTATGCATGTGCACTGTGTCTGTGACCGCTACCAGCAGAGGCCAGAAGAGGGAATCAGATTCCTCCAAACAGGAGTTAAGGGCAGTTGTGAGCTGCCCTGTGAGTACTAGGAATCTAATCCTAGTCCTCTGAAATTGCAGCAAATGCTTTTAACGGTTGAATTATCTCTCTAGCCTCAACTTTTAAAAACAATTTTAGACAAATTTCTTGAGCCATGTAACTGACCAACTGACCAAAGGAAACAGAAAAGCTCGGTGACCGTAAGTGTATTAAAGAAACTGAGCAGAAGCAACAACAACCAAACACTGATGGCTTCCCTGGATGCTAATCATGCACAAGCTCTTTCAGGAAGTAGAAAAGCAAGAAAGCTGTTTGGAACTTGTTTTGTGGTTGTTACTGAAGCAGACGGTATGTCAAGTCTCAGATGGACTCCAAGCCTGTGAGCAGAGGATGAACAGCTTTGCACTTCCTGCCGGGCAGGGGGCTCCGTCTTTCCCTGAGGAATGAGGGGTCGCCAGTGAACTAGTGATAAGTCCTTAGGGCCCAATAACTGGAAAGCAGTGATATTTCCTGTCTCTACTTGTTAGTGGGAGCAGGAGGATCACAGCTCCAGTCATGGCGGACACAGGTTGACGTTGTGTGATCATAACCATCTCTGTGTTCCGATTGGCCAGCAGCTCCCATGCCCAGTTCTCATCTTCCTAAAAGAAGGAAAAAAGAAAAAAGAAAAAAATATCACACTTTGAAAACAAATACTGGTGGTGACCCGGTGTTGTCATTCTATGCCTTGATGGAAGTGATGGAATGCAGAAATGAAAAAGAAGACAGAAAACTTAAACACCACATTAAAAAAATGTGTTTTACATGTTGAGATCAAGAAATGTGCTGACTGAGGTGAAAAAGTATGGCTTCTCCTCTTCCTTTCCTCCCTAGTACTTAGACTGCTTTTTGGGTCCCTTTCTCCCCAGCAGATTTACTGGAGTAGAGCTGTGCAAATCTGGTTTCCTAGCAGCAGTAAGCAGCCAGCCGAAGGCCCATTCACAAGACAATGGGCAGAAAGGAAAGAAAGGGTTTGGCTTGTTTAAACTGCTTCTGTCTTCATCCACAGCCTCACGTCCCTTGTGCATTGTGACAGCCACAATGGCACTAAAGGACTCATTGTGGCCCAAAACAAATCAAAATGGAAGAAGGGGTGCAAACATAAAAGAGTTCTGCAACAAAATTGCTTTAAAAAAAAAAGACATCTGAGATTTATGCTACTTTTGGGGTGTAAAGCCTATTGACCAGCACTTAGAATAACCACTAGAGTTTAATAAACACACAGAGAGACATGGGGACTCAGTGTATATTTTAAAAGGTGCTCACACAGAGGCAGGGTGAGTGTGCTGAGTTACTTTGGAAGCCGCTTAATAATTCTTGTTCTGTGTTTGCACAACATTTGGGGAGCCACACTCCACACTTAGTATTCATTTTTCCTTCTGATAAAACTCACCATAGCCACACTCATGCGGCAAGCAAGTTCTCAGCCCCGTGCTCTGCGCTCACCCGCTGCCCGGAACCAACATTAGAAGTTGCGGTGGCCAGCCCGGTACAGCGGGCAACAGGTGGAAAGTTGAATTACTTCACACGTTTTTTTCAGGAGAGGGGGTGGGCGGGAGGGAAGGCTTTTGGGAGCCGATTTAAGGATTAGATCAGATGTTATTGCTAGTGAAAAATTAAACAGCCCGGTGCTCTGGGGAGCACAGATTAATATATTTAGTGACTCTCTCCACACAAAAGCCGCTCATTGTGCCACGTCTGAATGCCTGTGAATAGGACAGAGCATATGCGGCCTGTCACTGCAGGTGCCCACATCTGTTCTCCAGGGCAGATGCTCACAGAAAAGGGAGGTGGGGGAGGCCAGGGAAGGCTCGAGTACTGAAAGCGTCCATGATCCCTAGGTTTGTCTAGGGCTCCTTGAGAGTGGCCTTTGGGTGCTGCGGTGTCCAACAGGGAATCTCGGGCGGGGGGGGGGGGCTAGGCCGTGAACCACACGTGCGCACACAGCAAGCCTAGCCCATCACCAGTTAAGCCTGAGAGCGCCACGCTTTTGAGGTTATTGTTTCAGAGACTCCATAAGCCTAATCTTTAAACTCTCCCGCCCAAGGCCAGAGCCTGGGAAATTAGACAAGCAAGGGGCGGGGGGGGGGGGGGGAGAGCAGGGGGGGGGTATAATGGGGTGGGGACGACGGGAAGACGGCTCGTCATTCTGACGTCGGTCGCACAGCCAGCTGGTCCCCATCGATTCCAGGTGAGGCGAGCTGCGGCCTGGCCCCAGCTACGTGGAACGTCCACGACTTTGCCTCAAGGCCCCGTGACTCAAGTCACTAGGTCCTCAAGTTGCACATCCACAGGCCCAAGGATGATCTCCTCTCCTGGGGCACATGCCTCACCCGCCACCCCCCGCCACCGTCTGGAAGCCCCCAGGGGCGCTAACTCTAGTGGAGAGTCACACACCTACACGCAAGCTAGAAGCAGCCTCTCCCGTTACAGCCTTCTTCCCACAAACCCCTGACCCCATCCGTCGCCACCCATTCCGGACCAAGGGCCGTGGAAAGTTCCGAGCGAGGTGCGTGCGTGACTCTCTTCGGCTGGCCGCGAGCAGCTGCTAGGGTAATCTTATCCTGGGACAAAGGCCCGCCCGCCTGGGCTGCAGCCGCAGGTAAACACTCGCTTTGTCATGGAAATCAGCGCAGGACAGCCCGGAGCAGACAACCCACGATTCCGGGGGAAGGAGAGGAATAGGGGGAGGGGCCGCGGGTGGGGCGATCTGTCATCTGCGCGGCAGCCGCCAGCTGAGCCACGCGCCTCCCCTTTTCTCATGTAAATCAGCACATGCCTTTGCAACTTTCTGCAGCCGGCTTCCCAAGACCCACGCACCCCAGGGTGAGGTGTTCTCGGAACGCATACAATGGCTTTAAGTTTCCTATCTTTACCCAAACGGAAAAAAACAAACAAAAAACCCCACCAAGGTGAGTAAGAGGACGCGACAGCCGGTTCCGTTAAAAAAAAAAAAAAAAAAAAAGGGCCTGTGATCTTAGGCATGGTGGAGTTAGGACCCTGGTCCACTCTGGGTTCGCGAGGCGCCATCCCGAGGCTTTTGGGTCCACTGCCCTTTTTGAGTGTGCTGACAAGAAAGCGTAGAAGAAGCTAGGGTTACCGGGCCCACATGGTGCCGGTCAATCTGAAGCTGGAAGTCTGTAGTCTAAGTGGAAGCCAAATGCTAACTGTAATCAAGTGTGCACATGTCTGTACAAACATTAAAGCGTGTAGCCCTGGCACCACAGAGAGACTTATAAAAAGGTGCCCTGCCTCAGACTAAAGTTAAATAGCTGTCATAATCATAGCAGCCAGGTGGGCCACAGGTACCTGCCGGCTTTCCATCCCACTGCAAGGAGGCCCGCCCCCCACCCTAACATTTTAACTGCTTTTGATTCTAAAACTGGCGGAGGAAAATGGACAGAAGGGCTGTTGGGCAAGATGTGGCACTAGTACTAATTAATACGCAGGCTCCTCCCCCTCCTTCCTCCTCCTCCTCCTCCTTCTCCTCCTCCTCCTCCTCTCAAGCAAGCTGGCATGTTTGATCAACACCAGATTTGCTGCTTGGAAGTTTTAGTTTTGTGGTTCTGAACAAGGATCCTAATTCTTAGGAATGAGAGAGCCCTCTGTTGTGTATACAGTGTTCTGTTGGTCTGAGAAAACACAAACCCCAATCAAGTCTCCAGATTTGTTTACACAGAAAACTGAACCTATGCTGGCCTAGTCTGAACACTGGGAGTTGTCCGAGGACATGGCCCCCTCTGGCAGCAGGCTCTACCCATATGTTGAAAACTGACCCTTTCGGGTATGTGCATGTGAAGGGTCCGCATCACTGGCACATGACCTGTGCTTAGGATGGGCACATTTAACTCAATAAGATTGTGCCTGGGAGGTTGTTTTGTTTTGTTTTGTTTTAATTACCACATGGATCGGTAAAATACAGCAAAGAATCAGGAGCAGGCAGAACTCCAGATGCGTTTGCTGTGGCCTTAGTTCTGACTGTTACGCAACCTGAGTCTACCCTTCCCACCCACTGCAATTATTCAGACTGGGGGTCGGGGTAGAAAAAAAACAACACAACACTACCACCAGACAACAAATGCTTCCTTCGAGCCCTGTATCTGATGTATCCGGTGTCTTGCAGTCCTAATGAGCCACACTTTGTACAGTAAATTTGCTGAAACATCAAAAAGCATTTAAAAGAAAGTTTCCTTTTTTCTTCGAATGGTCAAGGTGAGGATTTATGGTGTGTGGGGAGGGGAAATCTGTTGGCTAGGCCAACACTCAGGCAAATCTATTTAACATACTCTGGCTTAAGCTCCCTCTTGCATTTGGGGGGTTCTGAGCGCTTAGCTGTGGGAGTATAGAGACATGCAGTTAGGGGAGTGAAAAAACGCCATTTGGTTCAGAGCAGATGGCTGGCTAGGGGGCTGATGGCGTCTAAAGGCGAGTCATGGCCCTCCAGCTTGAATCCCTGAGGGCTCCCCTTGTCTTCCCAATCAATGAAAATTAAAGTGCAAAGAAAGGATGAATAGCCGGACCCCGAGTCTCTCCTTTGTTCCTCTCAGCTACTGGTACGCAGGAGTTAAACTACAACAGGCTCCTATAGAAACACTGAAGTTAAACAGTCTCCCGTTAGCTCTGTGTTTGAAAGAGACGGGCATAGGAACCACCTTAGGGGTGGACCACTGAGGATGGGAAAAAAGGTGGAGGAGGAGGAGGAAGAGGAAGAGCAGAAGGAGGAGGAGGAGGGGGGAAGCTTTCTGCTTGATTTCCCCAGTACAGAATGGTGTGGCATAAATTAAGTTGGAAAAGAATGACTGCTTTGGGCAGGATTCTGATGGATTTTTACGATGCCTTTCAGTACTGCTTTGCCACTGTAATCGAGAAATCTGTGCCATGTCAATTTAACAAATACTTGATACTAAGAGGGGTTTGCTAAAGATTTGGGACAAGTCGTCCCCCTCAGGGTCTAAGCCCTTGCGCGTGGGACTTTTCATTTCCAGTTTTCTAAACAGGCATTCAAAGGACCCTGGCTCTCCACTTCCATTTTCTAATTAAAAGGTTCCCAATATTTCATTTCTTCTTGGACTCTTGAAGGCGCAGAAGAGTCTGCATTCGGCTTTGTTTTCTTTTGGTCTTTGAATCTGCTGGGCTGCAGGAACCCTCTCACCTGAGTCTCACCCCTGCCCCCCTTTCCTAGCCTCCACAGGGAGCAGCTTCTGAGCTCTGAGAAGCAGGGAGTAACTTTCAGAGGAAATATTAGCTTAATGGAAGAGGGACCCTAACACTAGGTGGCAAGATTAAGTTAAGATTCAGCTAGGCCAGCCTTGTGGTGATGTAACAAGTCCCTACACAGTTCCCAAAGGGCAGGGACTCTGTTTTTGCCTCTACCGTGGTTGGGTGTGTGTGTGCCATAGGGGTGTCAGTATCTTTTGAAGCCTCCATTTGTTCTATAATAAACAGTTGGTGGTTTTTGTTTTTTTTTTTTAAAGTGTGGTCCTACCCTTTCTCACCTCAGCCTTGAGCATTGTACACAAGGGTTTTGGTTAACTCTTTGATCGTCTGTGGGTTGACAATGACAACTTGAGGGACAGATTCCTGTTGATTCTGAAACTTTGAAAGTGTTTTTGGGAGACAGGATAGCAGGAGACAGGCTGGGTCATGAGAAAAGGAGCTGTAATTCCAGTTGCCAGATGGCCCAACACAGATGACTCTGCCAAGAAACTGCTTAGATTCCTGTTCCCAGTGTTTTCCCGGGCATGAGAAGATTTCTCTCCCTTTTTGTGCATGATATACATCTTGGTTCAGATACTGGACTAAATGATAAAGATACTTTGCCAGGACAGGGCTCATCCTCACCAGCAGGACGGCAACACCTACAGCGTTCCTGTCAGGCAGACTGTAGCTCGGTCAACACTAGCTCCGGCAGCCACACCTTGGGATTCTAAGGACGCTGCCTAGGTGTTGGGAGTGGAGGAAGAAGGACACTCCAGAGACAGGAATGCGCAGCTCATTGGTGCCCAACACAAAGCTAGGTGCTAAGTCAGAGTCTTATACTTCCATTTACTTTTCTCTGCAGCTTGTATGCAGGGGAGCAGTTTAGATAATTCATTGTGATACGTGTGTCCTGGGCCCTCCCAATAAACTCATTTCCCTTTAAAAAATGAAAACAAAAGTTCTAGTGTCTGATGGATGTGTAAAAACCTAATAAGGTGACGGTTGTGCAAAGGTTGTGGGGTGGGGGTGGGGGAGTCTTTGGAACATGTGCCGGACATTGTCGCAGAGGCCGCGGCGTGCGCGGAGGGGAGCTCTTTCTCTCTGCATTGTGCAGAGAGCAGGTGCTGTCTGCATTACCATACAGCTGAGCGCACAAAGAGCCACGGATTCAGCCTCGCACAATAACAGACTGCCTTAATGACAGCCACGCGAACGACACACACCAAACTCACTTTTTACCAAGCAAGAGGGAGGCCTGAGGGGAAATAGCCGGGAGAGTGGGACCGGACACCAGTGAAGGTGGTGGTGGTCAAAAATCTCCCGGGAGAGGGTGTGTACACCGTGGAGGGTGGTAAGCTTAAGCTTTGGCTGTCCTGGCTCAGAGAATACACTGCCCGGACCCGAATCCCCCATTTTCAGTGATCGTGGACAACACGGAGACACCAGGGCTCCTGAACACCGCGGTCTCTGGGGGCGCCCGGCCGGGATCGTGAGCCCACCAAGCGCCCTCCGAGGCTCAACCGCCACCCTCTGCAGGAGGTATAAGCGTGCCTAACCTCCCCAAACTTCCCAAAAACTGCCGCGGTGCTCTTGCCACCCTCTGCCCACCTCTTCAAGGGTCCCTTTCCTACCGGGTCCCCGCCCCCCGCCCCCCGCCCCCGCCGGGAGACTCCTCCTTTGAAAGAGCCTGCCAGGGAGGAGGGGCAGCAGCAGGGACGCGGGCCTCTAACCTCTCTCCTCCGTTCCTCAGTCCCCAGGACCGAACAAGCGAGGAGAGCCAAGGCGGCCAGTGTTGGAGACCCGAGAGTCCCGAGGCCGCGTCCTGCGCGCTAGTCTAGCGGTGGCCGCCGGGGAGAGGCGCAGGCCGCCCAGCCTGCCTGGGGTCTTCGGGCCTGTGGTGGTGGTCGACGCGGCCTCGTCTCTAGTTCCAGGAGCAGAGGGGTTGTCTCTGCGAACATTTTGCAGGAATGTAAATGAGCGGGTTTTGCGCTGGGGGAGGGAGGCGAAGGGGCGGGGGCGGAGGCAGAGAGGACTAGGGGGCGGGGAGGTGGGGGGCGGGGAGGAGGGTTGCACATTTTACAGCTCACTGACCATTTGGCGATCCATTGAGAGGAGGGTTTGGAAAAGTGGCTCCTTTGTGACAGCTCTCGCCAGATTGGGGGGGGGGCTGCTCATTTGCATCTCATTAGTTATGCGAGCGGCCGGCGAGATTTAAGGGTGGCAGGCGCCAGCCCCGGCCAGATCCTCCGGCGTGCACCCGCGGTTACCCTGTCTGACCGAGGCAGGTCACGGGAGAGCACCGGTGCGGCACGGAGCCTCCCACGCTTCGGCCTCCGGTCCTGGGTGTGTGTTCTCGCATGGCATTGGCTGAGTTCTTGAGGAAGACGCAAGGCTTTGCGGTAGCGCAAAAGATACCGGTCTAGAACACTCTGGGAGCGGCAGCGGCCGCCGAGTGACGCCCGGCCGGGAAACCAGGGCGTGCGCCTCAGTCCTCGCCACCACCGCCGTCCGTTCCCACCGCGCCCCTCGGGGCCCCGGATTATCGCCTCACCGGTGGGATTTCCAGACCGCCGCTCTCTAATAGGCCTCCGAAGGAAGCCACTGCAAGCTCTCTTGGGAATTAAGCTGAACATCTGGACTCTCTCCCCTCTGTGTCTTCTCTCCTTTCTCCTCTCTCCCTCCGAGAAGAAGCTTAAAACAAAACTAGAAAGCAGGCGACCCTCACCTACTCGTGGACTGAAAGCCAGAAGAGGAAATCGAAAGTTGCCCTTTTCTCAGTGCCTCGCAGAGCTCTGTCAGGGACATATCAGAAGCACCAAACCCTCCTCAAGCAACTGGCCCTGGTTTTCACACCTGGAGCTGATAGGCGCCTTTCTGCTGGTGCTCCTCGGGTCACATAGACTTTCCTGGCATTCCTGGGTCTTTGAAGAAGAAAGGAAAGAGGATACTCCAGGAGAGCAAGGGCGTCCAGCGGTACCATGGGCCGTCGGAGCGCGCTAGCCCTAGCCGTGGTCTCGGCCCTGCTGTGCCAGGTAGGGGGCCGGGCGGGGCTGCTGCGCGGTGGAGGGAGGGGAGTCGGACGAGCGGATCGGCTGTCCATCCCCAAGTGACTCCCGCAGCTACGACCCCGAGAGCTGCCCGGCAGCGGGAGGCTCCGGACGGGCGCTGCGGTGCGCTCGGCCTCTGAGTCCTAGCGACGGCCCGCGCACCCCGGGCCCCTCCGCCTCCGGTGCGTCCTCACGCCCCTTCCCTGCGCAGGTTTGGAGCTCTGGCGTATTTGAGCTGAAGCTGCAGGAGTTCGTCAACAAGAAGGGGCTGCTGGGGAACCGCAACTGCTGCCGCGGGGGCTCGGGTCCGCCGTGCGCCTGCAGGACCTTCTTCCGTGTATGTCTCAAGCACTACCAGACCAGCGTGTCCCCGGAGCCACCCTGCACCTACGGCAGCGCGGTCACCCCAGTGTTGGGTGTCGACTCCTTCAGCCTGCCTGATGGCGCAGGCATCGACCCCGCCTTCAGCAACCCCATCCGTTTCCCCCTCGGCTTCACCTGGCCAGTGAGTGGGCACCTGCGCGTACCCGGCTGGGCCTGGAGGTGGGGGGAGGGTGGCAGGAGAGTGGCTGGCAGTAGGACGGGCCACTGATAAATTGGGGAGTCCCTCAAAGACAGCCCGTGGTCTTGACTTCTTACCGGGAATTGACCAACAGTCTCTGGAGGTTGAGGAGGGGGTGTGGAACATGACAGGCTTTTGCAAGCCGGGGCATTTCTCACACACCTCGTACTCATCTCGAGGGTCGACTACTACTCCCCACCCCCAAAGTTGGGAGAGCTCCTGTTCCCTAGCTCCTAGGCCTCTGATTATGTCACTACCAGAGCAGCGATTGCTCTCCACCCTCGAGGTCCAATACCCAGAAAACTAACGGCAGCTGTCCTCTCTCCCCCCACCCC
This sequence comes from Acomys russatus, assembly GCF_903995435.1. Lineage (NCBI taxonomy): Eukaryota > Metazoa > Chordata > Mammalia > Rodentia > Muridae > Acomys > Acomys russatus. Next base: position 58,929,961 of record NC_067157.1, on the reverse strand, counting down.
ACTTTGTTGGCCCCAGCACTGGCTCCCGTTTAGAAAACACGATTTCCTGTATTAACATATTTTTAAAAAGCACACACTTGGGGGGAAAACGCTCCTTAGAATTCTTCTGTTTTTTTAAGGAAAGCGATAGGAGTTGGTTTTCACTGGCACAACAACACAGAGTGAGCCTCTGTACTAGTTTGCTTTTAATACCTCAACACCTCCACCTCCACCTCCTCCTCCGTGAGCTCCTCCCCTCCCCCTACCCCTCCCCTCCCCCACACTTCTGGCTTATAAGCACCCTTTCCCTTTCCCCTAGGGCACCTTCTCTCTTATTATCGAAGCCCTCCACACAGATTCTCCTGACGACCTTGCAACAGGTGAGACTCCGAACCCACAGACATGCATGCTCCTTGTTGACAGGCATTTTACTCTGTCCACTCTCATCCAGTCCCCCGAACCTGGAGCTGTTCAGAGAAGACTGGGTTTTTGGCTTCCAGTCCATGTTGACGGCATCCATACCACACCACTCCCTCACTTTCAAGCTGCTGGGCATGATCAAAACCAACATGAGCATCTTCTTTCTCAGAAAACCCAGAGAGGCTCATCAGCCGCCTGACCACGCAGAGGCACCTGACTGTGGGAGAGGAGTGGTCCCAGGACCTTCACAGTAGTGGCCGCACAGACCTCCGCTACTCTTACCGTTTTGTGTGTGACGAACACTACTATGGAGAAGGTTGCTCTGTGTTCTGCCGACCTCGAGATGATGCGTTTGGCCACTTCACCTGTGGGGAGAGAGGGGAGAAAGTATGCGACCCTGGCTGGAAAGGCCAGTACTGCACTGACCGTAAGTCCTCCGGAGGGTGACTCCTAAGGGTCCATTTGTGGGGAAAGACACAGGATTTAGCAACAGGGGATGGTAGAGAAGGCACAGTAGGGAAACTGAGGCCTAAAGAGTAGTGTTTTACTAAGGTCTTATAGTAGTGGCAGAATAAGGCTCAGTTCAGGAGTTTTTTGTTTTGTTTTGTTTTGTTTTAACAAGGAAGACCTTGTACCCACTGTAGGAAGCTGCTTTTCTTTGCAGGGAGGAGTTCAGAGACAGGGCCAGGGGTCAGGAAGTAAGGCTGTGCTCTCCCTAGGGCCTTTGTATTAGAAAGGGAAGAGAGGAAGGAAGGGAGGGACAGAGAGGGGATGTGGAGGGCTCATTTTCCAAGTTCTCCTTGCTGCAACAATGTCTCATTGGGAAGCCCTCCGTTTCCTCCACAGAGTTAGGGTGCCCGACCTGCCTACAGAGTAGCTGGGTCCCACAGAGTCCCCATGATGTGTGCCCTGGGCTGTAGGGAAGTCTTTAATCCTTGGAGGCTGTGGAAGGCCAGCAGCAGGTGTGCTGAGGCAGATGCCAGGGGGGCATGGCTGAAGGGCACCTCATCTGTGCCTTGCAGTACCCTGTCTGTGAAGAAATACAGTAACCAATGTCCTGGTTTGTAACCTTGCTACAAACCAGGGTGTGGGGGGTGGACCAGGACCACAGGGAGGACTCTTGGTCTGGGCCTGCTTCATAGGCACCTCAGAGGACCTCTGTCTGGCTTGCTGAGGCCTCATCTGCCCAACCTGTAGGAATGGCATTTCCTTCCAAAGTCTGGGCTTGGTGAACTTTTGTTCTCCTGCCCTGGAACAGTTGAACATTGGCCTCTGTGAGGCCCAGGAGCTCTGTCGGTGGCTGGGGAAGTGTGCAGAGTAGCTTCTTGCTTCAGTTTTCAACTGAGGATGAAGGGGGTCCACACTTCAGTGAGAGCCTGAATGTCATTGTTGCCTGGTTTCCCATATCCTTAAGGGCTCTGCAGCTCCTTTGATGCCCCGCCTCGGCCAAGAGCTGCCTGCTTTCTTAAGAACTGGAGTTACTGAGCATTAATGAGTTTCATAACCGGGGAAGTGAGCCAGCTCAAAGCCTCAGCCTGTGGCCAACCTCCCCACCCCCCCATCCCCAAATCCCTCCAGGCACCTCTGGCCTCCCACTGTAGCTTTCCTCTCTCAGGCCCATAGTTTCTAGGGTAGCCAGAAGTCTAAAGTTTTCTTCTTATTCAAACACTGGGGTCTCCCCTCCACCCCTGCTTACACGTGCCACAGATTAGGTCTCTCTGAGGATTGCCTGCTCCCATTGGTAGAAGGGTATGTGCACACACGCACTTGTGAGTGAGTGCACACACACACACACACATACACACACACACATGCTAGGGCTGGGGGTGGGGTGGGGGCAGCATTGTTGTGCCGGGGCAGCTGCGGGAGGGAAGGCACAATGGAGCAGCTGTCCTGCCCTCCGCGCTGCACACCAGCTGTCCACTCTTATCTGCACACACACTTTCTGGGATATTAAGAGGTGGGGCTTTGTGCATAGAATTGGGAAGTGGGGGAGGAGAAGGCAGAAGAAGACTTCTGACCCTCTTTGAGAAGAAAAGGGGACAAGGGTAGGAGTGGGGGCTTCTCAGAACCCTTTTGTCCTGGGAGCATTCTGCTAAGAATGCTCATCCCAGGCCTGAATTGAAGTCCAAAGCCACCAGCCAGGGTGGGCCAGGCTCTGCAACCTGGGACTCACTGCTAATGTTGCCTCAGTCCCACCTGGTGATACAGGGGAATTTCTGGGGTGGGGCTTCAACCTATGCTTTTGTTTGCTTGCAGCGATCTGTCTGCCGGGGTGTGATGATCAACATGGGTACTGTGACAAGCCAGGGGGATGCAAGTAAGTTTGCAAAGTTGTTTTTGTCCCCCCTTTCCCCCTTGCTCCCCCCCCCCCACCGTGAGACTGTCTATGTAGCCCAGAGGTCTTTCTATGTAGCCTAGGATGGCCTTGAACTCACAATCCTTCTCCCCAGGCTCCCCAGAGCACCATGCCTGACTTACCTTTTCTTCTTGCCCTTTTTTCCCCATATATAGTATAGAAGCCACTGCAGGGGTGGGGTCAGCTGAGTGGGAGCTGTTACTGAAGCCACCCCAGGGGTGGGGTCAGCTGAGTGGGAGCTGTTGCTCTAATAAAAGCCTGAAAATGTATAAGCATAGGTTCCCATTCACTTCAGCTCATACCTAACGAGAAAATATTCAGGCCCCACTTAAAAATGTTTGAATGAAAAATGAGATTTCACGTTCATAGTCCATGTGTATGTTAGAAGCAACCGGGGTAGGCCTGTGCCCTTTATATCAAAGACTCTGAGAGGAGATGGCTCAAAGGTTTTACCCTTTTTAAAAAATAAAAAGATTTATTTATTTATTTATTACACATGTACACCTGCAGGCCAGAAGGTGGCACCAGATCTCATTATAGATGGTTCTGAGTCACCATGTGGTTGCTGGGAATTGAACTCAGGACCTCTGGAAGAGCAGGCAAATGTTCTTAACCAGTGAGCCATCTCTCCAGCCTGATTTTACCCTTTTAACTGGCCCAATGTCTTGCCTAGTTTGAGGAAGGGTAGCTTTACTGATGCTGCTGGATCCTATTTATTTATTTATTTATTTATTTATTATTTATTATTTATTTTGGTGCGAGAGGACACCGTTGTGAATCTAGAAGGTGGCGTGATTGTGTTTTGCTTTTTCCAAGGTGTAGAGTTGGCTGGCAGGGCCGCTACTGTGATGAATGCATCCGATACCCAGGCTGTCTTCACGGCACCTGCCAGCAACCCTGGCAGTGTAACTGCCAGGAAGGCTGGGGAGGTCTTTTCTGCAACCAGGGTAAGCCCCTCCCTCTGTGAGTACCAGATCCCCTCAAAGCAGACCAGTGTCTATTGGAAAAATAGATTCTTCTTGTATTTGACCTTGGGCTTCCTGCCCCCTTTCCTGTCTCTACCCCGGCAGACCTGAACTACTGCACCCACCATAAGCCGTGCAGGAATGGAGCCACCTGCACCAACACGGGCCAGGGGAGCTACACTTGCTCCTGTAGACCTGGGTACACAGGAGCCAACTGTGAGCTGGAGATGGATGAATGTGCTCCCAGCCCCTGCAGGAACGGAGGGAGCTGCACGGTTAGTCTGGGGCTCTGTGCTGTGCTGTTCTATCTGAAGTTAGGATCCTTGGTTTTAAGTAAAGGGTGCAGGTTCCTGGAACAGCTCAAGAGAGCCTTGCATGGTCTCCTTCTGCAGGACCTTGAGGATGGCTACTCTTGTACCTGTCCTCCGGGCTTCTACGGCAAGATCTGTGAGCTGAGCGCCATGACGTGCGCTGACGGCCCCTGCTTCAATGGGGGACGCTGTTCAGACAACCCCGAGGGAGGCTACACCTGCCATTGCCCTGCGGGCTTCTCTGGCTTCAACTGTGAGAAGAAGATGGATCTCTGCAGCTCTTCACCCTGTTTTAATGGTGAGGGACGATGGGGACGTCTGGGGCCTGGCTCCAAAAGCAAGTGCGTTCTCATTAGAGGAACCCATTGCTTTGTGAGTCATCTTGAGTTTGTGGACTCCCCAAGTCACCTCCATGAGGATTCAGGAGGAAGGAAGGCAGTCAGGAGGGTTAGCCTCACAGTCATAAAGCCAGGAATGTCTTGGGCAGCAGGCCACAGCTTGCTCAGGGTCCATGGCTCTGCAGGCTCCGCTCCGACAGAGGAAGCACAGCCGCCATGTTTTTGGAAAGGTGTCTACCTCCAGATAGCAGTTAGAGTACCGAGGCTGAGGAGGCTTTGTGCACCATGAACCTCTTGCTAGGGAGAGAGAGGTCAGGATACCCAAAATAGTCTTAGGGGGGAGCCGGGCCTAATCATTGCCTTTCCCTCCTTTTCCTCTCTCTCTCATTTTCCCCCTTTCTCACTCCCTTCATTCCTGCCTGTCTTCTTTCCTTTCTGATTGTTTTTGGTCCTGTTTTTCCTCACTGCAGTATGCCGTCATGGAACACTGGCGGCCCCTAGCTTGAACCTCTCCACCGGTTGCCTGGATCTAATATTGTGTTGTTCTTGTCTGGTTGGTGTGAGGTAAACGCAGTGATCAGGCAAAAATGCTTTTACACAAGACTGTCAGAACAGTGAGCTGTGGAGTCTGGATGTGGTGTCACAGGCTTGTAACCCCGGTTACTCCAGAGGCAGGGGTATGACAAATCAAGTTCAAGGCCATCCTGGAAAACCTAGCAAGACCCTGTTTGAGGCAGAAATGCGGGGACCAGAAGTATTGATGATATAGAACTTGCCTAATATGTGCAAAAAAGTAAAAGCTCTTATTGTTTCGGTTGTGTGGGTCTCCACGGAGCTTGCCCCATAGCCTGGTACTTGAGATTCTAGGCTACGTGGTACAAAACTAAGCTGTCATTGTACCTGTGGTATGGTGTGTGTGTGTGTGTGTGTGTGTGTGTATTATGGACTTACAGATGCTATGTCAGCACGACTGGTGAACAAACCTCTGTGTGCCCATATATGACTATGCCTGTCCTGTTGTTCCAGGTGCCAAGTGTGTAGACCTGGGCAATTCCTACCTGTGCCAATGCCAGGCTGGCTTCTCTGGGAGGTACTGCGAGGACAACGTGGATGACTGTGCCTCCTCCCCATGTGCAAACGGGGGCACCTGCAGGGATAGTGTGAACGACTTCTCCTGTACCTGCCCACCTGGTTACACAGGCAGGAACTGCAGTGCCCCTGTCAGTAGGTGTGAGCACGCACCCTGCCACAATGGGGCTACCTGCCACCAGAGGGGCCAGCGGTACGTGTGTGAGTGCGCCCAGGGCTATGGTGGCCCCAACTGCCAGTTCCTGCTCCCCGAGTCACCACAGGGCCCCATGGTGGTGGACCTCAGCGAGAGGCATATGGAGACCCAGGGCGGGCCCTTCCCCTGGGTGGCCGTGTGTGCCGGGGTGGTGCTTGTCCTTATGTCACTGCTCGGCTGTGCCGCTGTGGTGGTCTGCGTCCGGCTGAAGCTACAGAAACACCAGCCTCCGCCCGACCCTTGTGGTGGGGAGACAGAGACCATGAACAACCTAGCAAATTGCCAGCGTGAGAAGGATGTTTCTGTTAGCATCATCGGGGCTACCCAGATCAAAAACACCAACAAGAAGGCAGACTTTCATGGGGACCATGGTGCTGACAAGGGCAGCTTTAAGGCCCGATACCCTGCTGTGGACTATAACCTCGTTCGAGACCTCAAGGGAGATGAAGCTACCATCAGGGATGCACACAGCAAGCACGATACCAAGTGCCAATCACTGGGCTCTGCATTGGAAGAGAAGAGCGCCTCAACACTCAGGGGGTGTGTGCTGTGAGCTGGGCAAGGAGGGCAGGAAGGCCAGTCGATGACCTGGAGGTGTCCTTGTTCAGTCACCTTCCTGTGCGTTTACTCTGGCTCTCTCTACTTTTCCTTTCAGTGGGGAGGTCCCTGACAGAAAAAGGCCTGAGTCTGTCTACTCTACTTCAAAGGATACCAAGTACCAGTCGGTGTACGTTCTGTCTGCAGAAAAGGATGAGTGCGTCATAGCAACCGAGGTCAGTGCGCAGCGTTCTTGTCACAGACACGGGTAATGTGGAGAGGGTCTGTTTCCATCTGAGTTAACTCCTTGTCCTGTCTCCTGGACCCTTCTAGGTGTAACGTGGATGTGATGTGGCAAAAAAAAAAAAAAAAAAAAAAAAAAAAGTTCCCATTTCTCTTAAATAAAATTCCAAGGATATAGCCCCAACGAATGCTGCTGAGAGGAAAGGGAGCCCCCAGGGACTGCTGCTGAGAAACAGGTTCAGGCGGAGCTGGTTCTCTCGGAGTTAGCAGAGGCACGGGACACTGCCAGGCGGGCTTTGGCTGCCGCTGCACTGCCTGCTGGATGCCCCCATTGCACTATGGACAGTTGCTTTGAAGAGTATATATTTAAGTGGACGAGTGACTTGATAGATTTAGGGGGCACTGGCGACATGCCTCTCTTGGATTACTATGAGCCAGTCTTTCCTTGAACTAGAAACACAACTGCCTTTATTGTCCTTTTTGATACTGAAATGTGTTTTTTTTTCTAGATGGAAAAAAAAACGTGTGTTATTTTTTGGATTTGTAAAAATATTTTTCATGATATCTGTAAAGCTTGAGTATTTTGTGATGTTCGTTTTTTTTTTATAATTTAAATTTTGGTAAATATGTACAAAGGCACTTCGGGTCTATGTGACTATATTTTTTGTATATAAATGTATTTATGAAATATTGTGCAAATGTTATTTGAGTTTTTTTACTGTTTTGTTAATGAAGAAATTCATTTTAAAAATATTTTTCCAAAATAAATATAATGAACTACAACCTCAAGTGTAGTTTTTAGTCACTGCCTTCTCATGCATCCATTTCATGAGACTATGAGGAGAGAGGCAAGGTCAGCGTCTTTCCCAAGGAAGGCCTCGCCCTGGTTCCAGTAGAGGATGGAGGGCATTTCTTCCGCTTTCTCTGGAATTCCTGATTGATTGGCCATCACTAGTTGTCTCCAGTGCAGTGGCACTTGAACTCCTGATGACTTCTCCTAGGCTTTATACCCTTAAAGACTTGGAACAAAGCTTCACTAGGGTCAAGGGTTAGTCACTTTTATATTACCATGGCCAAAGTGTTCTGTCTCAGAGCAACGCTTATTCCCTTATTAGTGAGTTTACTTCTAGTTTATTGGAAAAGCTAGTTGCCGCCTAAGTCAAGCACAGTTCACGGTGGGAAAGAAAACAGCGGTGAACGTGCCCTTTATTGAGCACCTAGTGTGTGCCAGGCCCTCATTACGTCACCTAGGAGGCAGGCATTATGCTTTCCTCAGCTGAGGGAAATGGAGCTTGCAGGTGAAGTTACTGGCTGTGGGTTCATAAGCAGCCGTGTCGACATTAAGATCCAGGCAAATACGATCTGGGAATTTAAGACCTACCTTTGCGTGAACCGCCACTTCCTAAGAAGCTGCAGAGACCTCAGACCTCAGACCGTAAGTCCACACTAGGGAAAAGGGGGCCTTACTCCCGTGTACCACGAGGGCAGGTGACTGGAGGAGGCCTCCTCCTATCTGACAGGAGCAGAGGAGTTCGCATCTCAGTCTTTGTATCAAGGCCCGGTGGGGTTGATGCTGAGGGACTGTCCCTGCTAAGAAGGCCCAGTCTGCAGAACCCTGCATCATGAACATGACAGTCACTGTCCTCACTGAGGACTACTTTGGCTGTTAGTTTACAACGATGCCTAACGGGGTCCAGGTGCCTACCCTACCACATCCTCAGCCTCTCTCTTGCTTACTTAGGGGCTCTTTGAATCTGGGGATCTGGGGAGGAGTACTGAGACCATGACAGCCTTACTTTTCCTTCTGTAAGTGGCCAGCGAGTGTGGTGATGGGTATGTTTATTGCACCACTTTCAGGAGTATGTCACATGTTAGGGTTCCTGTGAAGCTCAGTCTATTGAAGTGTTTAAATGGAACATCTCTTTCATCTCCCTTCTTGTAAAACCGAAGGATAATTCATTTTTCATCTAGGGAAAGCAAGGGACCTGCTTAAGAAGGAAAAAGGTGGCTTAAAATGGTCTGGCCGTGAGTCCAGCACCCTACTAGAAGCTAAAATGTCTGCATTCAGGTGGTTCTGCCCGGGGTGCATTAATGCCACTCGCAGTGGGAAGTTCAAGCACACCAGTTGAAAACAGCCATATAAAAGCATAGACGTGAGTGGTGACTCACTGCACCAAACAGCGCCCAGCCATGTTTAGCCTCTGGTCATGCCTGCCAAGGCCTGCTCTGTGTTTCTCTCCAAGTATGCCATAAGGAACGAGGAAGGAAGGAACAATGAATGCACTTAAAATGATGGTGTAAAAATAGAGGGCCCTTTTTAATGGGAATAATACTTGAGCTGGGTCTCAGTATTTTTCAAGTTCTGAGGAGCGCCGGAGTATGGCTGCCTGCCAGCATAGTAGGAAAGAGATGTACCAATGTGGATCTAGTGGTCAGAGCAGGAGGCTCCAACCCCCACCCCTGACTTCCTCCTGTCAAAACCCACGGCCAGGTATCTCTGGATTTCAGTAAGATCTCAGGTTGGGAGGGAGGGGAGACACATATTTTTGTTTACAGATTTTTCTTTCTTCTTTTGTTTGGACTTAACTTTGTGCTTCTGGAAATGTATGAATGCCGGGAAAACTTTACCACTGAAACAAACCCCTGAGTGGTTTGAATTTTAGCATTCTCCATGTGGACCGGGTACTTGACAGTGAAGGCGCGAGTGCCTGCACCTTGGCTCATTGGGAGCTGCATGGACTCCTGGGTGGTTGTAACTGTGGAGACAGTTGTGGCCCATCTATCTTGATATCCCAGAGGAGGCAAGGGGGGCTGAGTGGGGCTAGCCTCTTGGCCTGGAGCTGTTTTACACGGTCTTGTGGTTTGAGGACTTTCTTCTTTGAAGATTCACTGTAGGTTTCCGTAATTTACCTTTCTTCCGCATCCCTGCTTCTGCTTAGTGGGGGAAAAGCAGCCACTTCTTTGTTAATTTTGTGTGTTTTCTGAAGTTGAAAGTAATGGCAACCACCAAAATACAGGTGTGCTGACATTGCAAATACTTCTTTGAGGGCTCACTCAGAGCAGGAGCTTACTCATGCGATAGGCAGGACTCCACAGGTGTACTTTCTGTTGGGAACTGATGAGTAAACGTTCAACACTGGTCAACAATGCCAGGCACAAAGTAATTTTTTTTCCCTTCGGATTGAACCTGCATTGATAACAGCTCTAATCTCAGGGTCAAGCAGAGGCTCCCACGTGACCAAGAGCGCCATCAAGGGCAGCAGAGTCTATCGTGAGTACCCTGGTCAGAAAAGCTGCTGGGACAACAAAGAAATTGATAGAGAACTGACAAATTAAAAGGGGCTGATATGTATCAACCTACTGCAAAGTCTATATCTGGTTCCTCTTTCAAACCGCTTAAAAATTTATGAACAAACTGAAGAAACGTAAATGCTGCCCAGCTACCTCAATGAATGAAAAAGTGTATTTATTCAGTATTTAGGTGTGATACATTCTTACTGTTGGATTAAATAAACAGGAGACTCCTTATCATTTAGAGAAAAACTCTAAAAAGCATTTATGAATGAGATAACAAGAGGGATTTTGTCTTAACCTCCCGCCTCCCATGGGATGTTCTGGTAAGTGAGAGTGCGGATGAAAGTGGGGCTACCCAAGTGACTGAAGCTGGCTAAAGGCAAGCAGAGTCAACCTCACTTCCTTCTTCATGCTGGGAACTTCTCATGAGCAGGCGCTCTAAGATGGGCTTTCTGATAAATGTGACGGCGGCGACCTTTCTGCGGGCTGGGCTGGTCTAACGGGTGGTGTGCGTGTGATGCGCTTAACTGAAGTTTTCCATCTTGGCGTACGCATCCCTTTCGATGGAAAAGCTCTTACAAAACTCAAAGAATGCAATCTATGTTGGGTAGAATGGGCAGTTTGGTCAAGGATTTTGGTACCAGGATCTTGAAGGGTCTGAACTCTGCTTCATGCAGGCTCTGCGCAGGGACAGTGATCTGCTCCAGTGAGCCCATGATGAACTGGTGATAGTGATGCTGTGTGTGTGTGCGTGTGCGTGTGCGTGTGCGTGTGTGTGTACGCGCGTGCTGAAGATCCTATTTCTGTTGCTAACCACTGTGCTTTCCAAGTCACTAATCTGAGCATGCGCTAACATGAACAATAGTTTCTGAGCATGCGCTAACATGAACAATAGTTTCTGAGCATGCGCTAACATGAACAATAGTTTCTGAGCATGCGCTAACATGAACAATAGTTTCTGACTGCTCTCAGCATAGGGCTCCAAACTCTTCACTTGGCCTCTCGGGCCTTTGTGTGATCTGGCTCCTGACTGTCCCTGGAGTTTCATTTCAAGTTCTTCTCCCTTTGACCCTTTAGCCCTTGGCTCCAGCCGAATAGGCTGTGGGAAGCTGTGCGCACGCTGTGTTCTGCTGTCATTCCGCCGATCAGCTCCCCCACAGAATGTCCTGACGCCACGCAGCACTGCCTGAACATTTGATCCCGACCAGGGCCCCAATAATTTGTAACTACAGAACGAATCCAATCATAGAACTTACCTGTATTTACCCTGTGTTTATTCTTAGAGCTGGTTATAGAGGTACAAGCCGAGTGCGTAGTGAGTGAGTGCGTTTCTTATCTGGTGTCAGGTGAGAAGAGTTAGCTATTCCTCAGTCTACGGACTTTACAGAAAGCATCAGAGGAGATAACGGTTTTTTAAAAACTAGCACCTGAATACCTAGAAATCTGCAGAAAGAGGGACTCTTCTTACTGTAGCATGCCTTACACAGGAGAGGTGTGAGATAGCGTCAACCGTAGTGTTTCCACAGCAACTGCAAGACACTTGAAGGTTCTCTGGTTTTTTTCATTTGCGAACAAGCCAGAGATGACATTTAAAGAGTATTCGTGGCCCTGCAGAATATTAGCATCTTTAAAAAAAACATGCAACAGCTTGTATTTATGTCCATTTGCACAGATAAACATTTTCATCTTATATCACTGCCGATGGGGAAGCAGGTGGCATCGTTAGGTCTCCCAGCTGAGGACCCTTAAAAAGCAGCACGCTCTCAATGCTCTAGCTTCTTAGGAAACATCCAAATCCCATCAGCCAGCCTTTTCCGGATACTTCTCCTAAAAATTTCAACTGTAATAAAAAGGGAGATTGAGTGCTGGAGGCAAGAAGAATGGAACTGTGTCGCAGGCTGTACCACATCTTACCAAAGCACAGATAGGAAAAATGACAAGACTAGAGCCACTCGTTAAATTCTTAACAGAAACGGAAGCTGCAGTAGAAGGAACTGCTCAGGATTGCAGGCTGGGCCTCCTGCAGCAAAGGAGGGAAGACAGCTCCCTCTTCATGACTGGCCAGGAGGTGGGTGACTTTTAAGCACAACATTCAAACCAAACCAATGTTCACACAGAAAAGTGGCAGCCATGGCCCTTCTTAGGTCCTGAAGCTTCTCTGTCTTCGTCCCCCATGCCCCACAAAAAATCCAACATCGAGGAAAGGCTTGGTAATGTTTTCTTTTAAATGTAAACGAGCTTCAGAGTTATCAAAAGAGAAGGGTGGGTGTCTGTTTTGTGGTCCTGGCTATATCATTGAAACTTAGACAGTTCAGTGAGTTTTGGCTCACAATTGGATGCTGGACATTTGGTGGGTAAAGTCTCTTCATAGACAGACCCAGTCGCTGGGACTTTCTACTCTCTGGTCTGATGTCTGAACCCCAGCTTACCTCCATATGGACATTACATGTATCAGTGGTAGCCCAGACTGTGGGTCCTTCCATGTGGACATCACAGGTATCGCGGTGGCCCAGACTGTGGGTCCCTCCATGTGGACATCACAGGTATCAGCGGTGGCCCAGACTGTGGGTCCCTCCATGTGGACATCACAGGTATCGCGGTGGCCCAGACTGTGGGTCCCTCCATGTGGACATCACAGGTATCAGCGGTGGCTCAGACTGTGGGTCCCTCCATGTGGACATCACAGGTATCAGCGGTGGCCCAGACTGTGGGTCCCTCCATGTGGACATCACAGGTATCAGCGGTGGCTCAGACTGTGGGTCCCTCCATGTGGACATCACAGGTATCGCGGTGGCCCAGACTGTGGGTCCCTCCATGTGGACATCACAGGTATCAGCGGTGGCTCAGCCTGTGGGTCCTGCTTCAGGCTGGATGTTCAGGGTCATTGTGCTTTTAAAAAAGGAACCTGGGATGTGTCTTTAATAGGATTAGTGTCGTTTCCTCTCTTGCTGCACACTATACTAAGGAGTAGGAGAATGGATAGATGGAAGGAGAGGGGAGGGAGGGAGGGAGGGAGGGAAGGAGGGAGGGAGAGAAGACAGACTTCTAAACTCTCAAGGAATATTCTCCCTTTCAGAATAACAAACATCACTTCATTATGAAATAGAATTGTGCTGGGTGTGGTGATCCACAGCTTTAGCCCAAAAACTTGGGAGGAAGAAGCAGGCGGGTCTCAGTTAGAGGCCAGCCTGCTCTAACAAGTTCCAGGACAGCCACATAAAGACCTTGTCTCAAAATAAATAAATAAATAAAAGATCGGTACCAAACCAGCACAATTTCTATGTGCGTGATAGACACTTATAACCAAAGATAAATGTAGGCCCCACCCTTCATAAGACAGGGCCTCCTTGCTAAAGGTGGACATCATGACAGAGAAGCTGGTCATGGGAGACCCAGCCCCAGTGGGTACGTCTATAGCACAAATCCTGCATCTCAGGGAACATCCCAGAGGAGGGGGCTAAAATGACTGTAAAGGCCAGAGCTGGGATTCGGCTGTGAGATTGTTTCTCCTAAAAATGACGGGAAATTTATCCATGAAACCTCAACCATTTGGGTGATTAAACAAGACTGAATGACATTACAAGGCACGCTAAAGTAAAAAGGGGAAACCTTGTGGGGCCTCAACCCCTAGACAAAACAAAACAAAACAAACAAACAAACAAACAAAAAAACCAAAAAAAAAAAAAAAAACCCCAAACCAACCAAACAACCGAACAAAAATTATATCCAAATAAGGAGTGCTGGGAAGGAGGATTGGTCTGCCCCTTAGCTGGTTGTCAATACCAAGTGGTCAAGCCAGAAATCACACACAGACAAGCAACACTAAACAGACCCTGCAGGTTCTGGGTTCAGACCCAGACTAGACAACCAAACCAAACAAACAAATATGTGAAAGACTTAAAAAAAAATAACATCACAGACCAAGCAAGTAGCATTTGTGTATTTACATGTTTATTTGTGTATACAATGAGACTTAAAGAAAAAGAGGCCACACATTTGACATGACTGGGATGGGTTGGCCTTAAAAGTGAGAAGTGTTTACCACACAAATGCCCTCTGTTGCTGCTAGAACTATTTGTTCATGCTGTCAACCAAGCGTGTGTCCTTAAAGTAGTGTGTGGACACTTGTATTTACGGAACCCAGCGTCTGTACCAGTGAATAAAAAAGGACACCCACATTTGCTTTGAAGGCACAGATTTCTTTGGGCTGACTGGACTGAGGACTGATGTCTCGGGTCTGGTTCTTCTTTGAGGGAGCATAGAAACTGTGTTGCCTGTGACCATGTGATCATCCACGCCAAGGGTCCCTATAAGAAGATTCACCTGGACTCCAGCAGCTCATGCCGAGCTCTTGCTCAGGGCTCTATGAACTCATCCCTAAAACCCTGGCATCTTCTGTGAGCACTACACCCAGTCCCACAAAAGTAATGTGACATTAATGTTTATCAAAAATCAACCTGCCAACAAACCGGTAAACAGGCCTGCCCAGCGTTTATATTGTAACAGGCGAACATCCCCAGTGGAAAGGTTGCCTCAGGCTGGTCTCGTGTGCTAACGTATTTTTACCGTCTCCTCTATTTAGATTCATTCAAAATATTGATAATCTAATATTTTACTGAGTAGTCTCACACTTAACACACTGATTGTCTAATTTTTAATTATGATTAGTTTGTAGCAGTGAAATTGTTCTGTCAACAGGGATAAACATTATAAAGAGTGTTGTTATGTATTTCTGAACTCCTACCAGAAATTTATATCAATTCAATATGTCACCAGCTGTTCCTTCATCAAAGACATACCATGATTTTAAAAGTTTGTTTGTAATTGTGAGAAATTAAAAGGAAGACAGTTCTTTCAATTATATTTAACACAGTCTGATGTGGGCAACCTCTTCTGGCTGAAGCAATGGACATTCCTATATAGACCACTAGACACCCTGACTGAAATCACCAGATATTTAGAAAATTCTTCATGTGTTTTGGGATCTATCTATCTATCTATCTATCTATCTATCTATCATCTATCTATCTTTTTGTTAGTTCAGTTGTGTCTTATCTGTCTTATCTTCTTCTGTCCTTTTTTTTTTTTTTTTTGAGAAAGCGTCTTGCTATATAGCCCAGGCTAACCTTGAGCTCATATCAATCCTTATGCCCCAGCTTCCTGACTGTTGGGATTCCAGACATCGGCTAGTCCTTCTTTTTAAGCCAAGCATTATTTTAGGCTTGATTCACATATAGCAATATGCATATGTATTACTAATTTACGTACACACAGTACATAAATGTCTATGATTTTAACACATCAAGGTGGGCATGTGCCTGTATGTTACATACAGTGAAGTGGATGCCAACAGTTTACGTACAACGAGGGGAATGTATGTGAGTAGCCTACGCACAGCAATGTGTTTATCAATGGCTCACATACTGTGAGGTAGATGTGTGTCTACGGTCTGCGTACAGTGAAGGAAGACATTGTATGGCTTACATGTAGTCAAATGTGCACATGCTGTGGTGACCCAATCTGTTATCCAGGCAAAACGAATCCATTGAGACCTCTGGGTGGGCCTTGCTGTCAGGACCACACATCTGATCTCTAGAACAAGCTAAAAATGATATGACATATGGGATTTTCTCTTGTGTATCTATCTGACTGACACATCAGCATTTGTAGGAACTGGTGCTGTTTTAATGCATCCTTTAGCAATTCCATAGAATTCTAGAATGTGTAGGACAGGTGGTTGGGACCTTAAACCTCATCCCTCACTCACATGAGAAGATGGGATCTGGCTTCCTGGCTCTGTCTGTCTAATATCTGTCATGTGGTGGCTTCCAAATGACAACTGTCAACAGCTCCGGTTAGCTCCCTGTCCCTCTTCTTGAACCCCTGAATCTGCTGATTGCGCATAACGGGCCATTCTGCTTCTTCGAGGTTGCTGCTGCCTGGCTGGAGGCCCTGGGCATTTGTTTACAGGCCAGCTCTTCTAGGAAGTTTGGAGGACAGAGATAGCACATCAAGGAACAGCTCTCCCAGTGGCTTCAGGAAGGAGCATGAGCTGCCACCACCTCTCTCCCCACCTACTATCTGTTTGCCAGATCAAACCATCACTTCTGGCTGACTCCTCCGACAAGGACTTGGGGACCAGGCAGGGGAGGGCATTGGGCACCTAGGGGCTGTAGGACATGAGTCAGTGTTTCCACCGGAAACTTGTAAGTGTGAGGATGGGAACCCTCAAGACCTGTCTCCCCACCTCCCCACCCCCCACCTCCATCCCCCACTGCCCCACCTCCCCACCTCTATTTCCACCGTGACTGTGGCCTCCCAGGGTGTTCCCAGAGCCTGAGCCAGGACTTCAGTAAACACATCCCAATACCTATTCTCCTGCTAAGCAAGAGAGAGAGAGAGACTTCACGTCAATTACCCACACAACTTGAAAAGAACCAAGAGTAATTCAGAACCTGAAATCAGTATCATTGTGTCAAATGACCCTGCAATTACAAGCCATCTTCTGGTACCACACAGTAGAAAACAACCTGAATTTAAAAAAACAAAAAAAAAAAAAAAACAAAAAAACCCCAAAAAACCAAAATCCAAAAAAAACCAAACCAGTGTATTGTTCAGCTGGTCATCCCGGGCCGCAACTGACAGACATGAGTCTCCTGGGTCCCTCATCAGATCCTTCTGAATGGCTTTGGAGAAACGAGCCTTGCAGACATCAAAGTTACATCAGCCTGTTCCGATGATATTGCCTGGGCGGAGCCTCTAGCAGAGCCTGCCACAGACATACTTGCACGATGAGGAACCGGGGTCTGAGGTGTAGACGGATGGGACTGTTCAAGTGTTTGTGGTCTCTCCCTCCTTACAAATCCCAAAGGATTCAATCTCAGGGATCCATCTCCTGTAGGGTCTTGTTCACCTGCCCACCTCCACAAGATCTCCCTTTGAATAGCACAGTCAGATCTGTCTTAACTCTCACAATGAGGACTGACTGAAGAAAACCTTATGAATGTTCAAACCATATCCAAGCCGGGGTACCTGCCTGCTACCTTTCACATTTTACATACCCCCAAATCAAGGTGTCAAGTCACACACTTTGGGCCACAAGTGGCAAGCAGGAAGCAAATCGTAAGCCACACTGCCCAGTCTATTGGAGCATGGGTTCATATGGTGTGTACTAAGTTTTTTTTTTCCCACTAGAAGACAGGACCTAGTGGGCAAGAGAGCATTCCTTCCTTCTGTGGTGACTCCTTGGTTCTGTCTTTATGCCTACAGCAGAAATGTCAGCTATGTCCATAGGGCCCTATTCTTTGTGGCTACACTCCATTCAACGGCAGCTGCCCTAAATGTGACCTGGAATGCCCCTGCAACTGCCATCTTCTTGTGTCTCCAGAATGGTGTCTTGTGTGAGAGATTCTCATCAATATTTGCTGAGTAGATTACTGGTGCAAGGGAAAAGAAAAGGAACTTCCTTCCCATCCTGGGCTAACGTCCATCCTATAAGAGTTCCAAAGATTACAGCCCAAGGTCCAGTGTGGCGGCTCACATCTTTAATCCTAGCACGTGAGAGGCAGAGAAAGGAGGATCGCTCTGAGTTAGTTTGAGACCAGCCATGGATGCATAGAGAAACCCTGTTTCAAATCAACATACAATCTGCAAAGATCGCAAGCCAAGTCAAAGACTGGGTAGAGAGGTCTGTGGCATGGGATGACAAGAACCGCTAGCTCACTGAGCATTTATGAAGTTTAATAACATAGGCAGAACAAGAGTTCCCCCTTACCCCTCTGTCCTAACCCTGGAACTGCGTATGGGCGTGGCTTGCTGCAGAACGACTTATTTTATTTTATATTTTTTAGATTTCTCCGTATGAGTGTTTTGCCTTTATGTACGTAGGTCCAGCATGTGCCTGTCTGTCACTGTGCCTGTCACCCTCAGAGGTCAAAAGAGGGCATCAGATCCCCTCTGTGGGGATGGGTGTGACCTACCACGTGGGTGCCAGAAACTAAATTAGGAGCAACAAGTGTGATTGACCACTGAGCCATCTCTCTAGCACTGCAGATGCAATTAAATCAGGGATTTTCCATGTAAGGACCTGAGTTAGCACAGGGCACACCAAGTTTTCAGTCAGCACAAAGAAGATTTATTTGCCTTAGAGGGACAAAGGGCAGGGAATAAGAGACAGAGTCAGAAGACAAAGGACAAGAGAGGAGGGAAAAGGAACAGTGGGGCATGGGTTGGGGGGGTTGAGGGGGCCATGGTGCGTGGTTTGTCCAGTGATACAAAGGTCTGTTTCTGCGTAGAGAGCAGAGAGCCCTTTCCTCTCTGTGGATAGTGTGGCCCATGGGCAAATGGTAGTTCATAAAGGGAAAAGGGAAACCCTGTGTTCGAATGGGTTGGTTTGTTTGGATTGTGCATGTTTATTAGAGTAACCAAAGGGGGGGGGTTGGTTGCTGCACCTGGGTACTGTGATGGCTGGACCTTGGTGATCAGTCTCAGGAGGAAGACATGGTGGCCAAGTAAGGAGTGGACCTTGGTGGCTAGCTTCAGGGACGCCATCTGTGGTTTAGCTAAGGAGAGGGATGGGGAAAGGTCTGCCAATTCCGTGTCTGCTATGCTAGGGCCTCCTAGAGTCCCTTCATTCCGATACTGGGGGCGCTGAGACAAGGCAGGTGTGAGCGCTAGAGTCGGGGGAGGGGGCAGCCACAGGGGCCAGTGACTCAGAGTGTCTGGAAGATGAGGTCAAGTATTCTAGAGTTTGCAGAGAAGCCACGAGCCACCGGAGGTGCTTCCCGGGAGCCGAGATGAAGCTGTGATAGGTTCTGTCTAAAGTCTTCAAGAGCAAAGATCTCTAAGGACCCACAGACTTTAGTCCAGCAACACCCCAGTCCTGACCTTCAGACTCTAGTGATAACCAGTCTGGTCTCTGGCAGTCTAAAGTCAAGGCTATGATAAGCTGTTATAGTGGCCGGGAAACTAATACACACACGGCAGCTCCTTGGGAGACACTACAGGTGGGTAGACGAAAGTTTCCAGAGCAGGCTTTTCACTCCGCATCTTGTGCAGTCTGTTTAGATACTGGAATTTTTATTTCTTGTGCCTTGCAGGCTTCTATTACTCTAGACACTCGTTGACAGTAGAGGCCAGCTTGGCACTGGACACCTGTGCCCTTGCCGCATGGGTGCAAAGAGGGAGGGAGAATCCAAGGGAGGCTGGGGGCTGGTTCTGCTGTGGATCTGCCTCTCAGCCCCTTTGTCCCTACCACCAGCTAGATGCAGTCAACTGAGAGCCCAGTTCCCAGGGTACTTCTCCAGCAAAAATGCACAGTCCTTTCCAAAACGACATTAGAACTTCCACAGTGGGGATAAGTGACAGGTGCCAGGGACAGCTGCTCAGTGGCTCTTCTTTCAAATATATTCTGTGTGGGGAAACCAAGAGCTTTCAGAGGTGCTTTGGTCTGGGGTGTTCAGGCTTCGTTTTCCTCTTTCCTGTTGCAGCAGCTTTGGTATCTGTGAGCTGAGTCAGGGGGCAAGGCCCGGGGAAGCCACAGGTTGGAGGGAAACCTCAGCCCCTAAGCCCTTGCAGTTGCTTTGAAACGTCATTTGCTTCTTCACCTGGTATCTTTCTGAGACAAATGGTTGGCTCCATTGCAAGCCTAGGTAGGCCACTCCAGGCTCTCAGAGAGAATG
Organism: Acomys russatus; assembly: GCF_903995435.1. Lineage (NCBI taxonomy): Eukaryota > Metazoa > Chordata > Mammalia > Rodentia > Muridae > Acomys > Acomys russatus. Next base: position 58,910,550 of record NC_067157.1, on the reverse strand, counting down.
TAAGTTGTGCAAATGTCTCAAAGGCACAAGGGGAGGGGGGAAGGAGGGATACATTCAAGCTAGAGCTGGTCTGGTCTGTAGCAGACACCTACACTACCGTCACAGCATTTCTAGCACTGCCGTCTTTCCTGTGAGGAAGCCAGGGCACAGGGACTATCCCAGCCTGTAATGGCACTCGCTCACTCACTCCACAAATATTTATTGAGTTAGCTGGCACTGGGCCTGTGCTTGCTCGCAGCAGAACATTTCTGGCCCACAGGACAGATGTGCAATGCATCTACCATACATGGGAGATAAGATGAAGCCCCATGCCTGCGAGCTGGACTCTGCTCCCATGGCCACAGGCCAGTCAACCACTTCTATTCTTGATTTTCACCCAATGACACTGCTTCTCTGTATTGATGATACAGCTGTCCTTGCTCCCTGCTGCAGCCTTGAGGCTGGGGGACTATGAGGAAACCGGGCTTTTGCTCTGGAGCCTTAAAACCAGCGGCTCCACGTTCACATCTCAGGGCCTTGAGAATAAAGAGTTCCGCAGACATTTTCAGAGCTGACATCATCTACAGCACCTCAGTGTGTAGACACATCCTAGCTCTTTGTCTTTCTTCAGCCCTGAATACCTCAATCTATATTTAGGGCCCAGGGCCCGGACTAGTCCAACCTGACCTCCCATCTACTCATAACTACAGCCAAGACACTTCTCTAGTGAGGGTCGTACGGCGAGGCCTGAGTGGGCTGAGGGTCAAGAGGCCCCGTCCTGTTTTCTACAGATGAGTCATAACCGTCATCACCCACAGTCCCATAAGCCCCTCTGTCCCGGGCTTTTCCTTAGCCAGTGACTTCTGAGACCTCTGTGTTGAGGTACCCATGGAAGTGAAGGAAGGCACAGCAATGTTCCTCAGGTAGCCAGGTGCTGGTTGATTGCGCTTCTATGACCAACCAACCCTTCCAGGCCAGCCTGGATGAGTCCATGTGAAAGAACACTCCAGACCAGACACCAAGCGTGATAGACACTGCAGGCTCCTTGGGAAAGTCCTGATATGCAGTGGATTGGTCCCAGCTGTGTAGACAGGTGGCATGACCTGCTGAGCCTGCTTTGTCCAGGAAACTGTCCTGGAATCACAGGAGTCACAGCCATGCTGGAGACGGCACAGGGCAGTGGAGGACCAATCACATATCTGTCTGTCTGGAAAAGTCCACCCCATAGCTTTATCCACCCATGACTAACAATGCTTAAATCTCTCTATCTAGAGGCAAATATGAAGTATATTCTCACAGTGAATAATTTTAAGCTGATATTCTTGCCAGCTGTTGAAAGTACACGTGAAGAAGAAGAAGGAGGAGGAGGAGGAGGAGGAGGAGAAGAAGAAGAAGAAAAAAAAAGAAGAAGAAGAAGAAGAAAAAGAAGAAGAAGAAAAGCCGGTGACATCTGGTTGGTGTCGGTGTTTTTTTGACAGAAGCGTTTCTCCTGGTAGGGGGGCTGTTTTCTAGGAAGCCACACTGACTCCCTGGCCTTTTCATGCTAGGCCTCCAGTCTTTCAAAAACAAAAAGGAAAGCCAATGCTTGTCTCAAGCAAGTAAGGCCCAAATCAGAGCCATAACAGGCGGGCAGAGGGCAACGCAGACTAGATGCTGAGCTCCCTGCTGCACCCACTCCCTTCTGCTTTGCTCGGCCACAGGAAAGGGCTTAGCCCAACACTGCCTGCTTTTTCCACCTATGCTCTAGAGCAGCGGTTCTCAGTTCTCAGCCTTCCTAACACTGTGACCTTTAACATAGTTCCTCATGCTGCAGTGACTCCAACTATTAAATTATTTCCATTGCTACTTCATAACTGTAATTTTGCTGCCAGTATGAATCATAATGCAAATATTTGTGTTTTATGGTGGTCCGTTAGGGGTCATGACCCACAGGTTGAGAACCGATGTTAGAGCCTTTTTGTTTTTTTGAGGCAAGGTTTTTCTGTGTAGCCTTGGCTATCCTAGACTTGCTTTGTAGACCAGACTGGCCTTTGGTTCTTCTGAGGGCTCAGGCCTTGGCCAACCGTGTCCTAACAGGGTCCCATCATTAGGTTCATATGAGCCCTTGTCTGACTTTGTAACACTCTCCCCCTTTTTGTAGAGTAGAGTCAAGTAGCTGCTACTTTATTTATTTATGATGCCACAAGTAGGTGTGAGAGCTTAGAGACACGCTCCATATGGATTTTCAGCCAGAATTCTGCTCAGAAAAAATAGTGCCACCTCCCAGGTAACACTTTATTCTTACACCTCAGGGCTTTCTTGGATGTAAATACATTTGTAAGAAAGCTTCCTCGTGTCTTAGGCCAGTGGCTCTCAACCTCCCTGATGCTGCGGCCCTTTATTACAGCTCCTCGTGTTGTGGTGACCCCCAGCCATAAGTCTACTTCATTGCTCCTTCATAGCTGTAATTTCCTACTGTTATAAATCATAATCTAAATGGCTGATACGCAGGAGATCTGTGAATGGGCCGAGACCCGCATTTTGAGAACTGCTGTCCCAGACCCATGTCTTTCCTGCTTCACTTCAACTCTTTGAGTGTTACATCTGTGCCCAGTGAGTAGGAATGCTTGTGCTAGACAGGGCTGTGAGCTTTTTGAAGGGAGGAGCCATGTACCAAGGACCAGAAGTAGCCACAGTGCTTTGCTCCTATGAGAGAGAGAGAGAGAGAGAGAGAGAGAGAGAGAGAGAGAGAGAGAGAGAGAGAGAGAGAGAGAGAGAGAGAGCGAGCTGTGGTATTGCAGGCGGCGGCATCATCGCACATTGGCAACGGAGCACAGAATGTGCCTGTGTTTGTCAACCTCAGCGTCCCAAGAGTCATTTAGTGCTCGGATGCCTCGGCTCGTCCCCAAGATAAGTCTATGTGTGGCAGCAGTAAACCAAAAAAAGAACTTCTATTTTCATTTGCTCGTTTATTGGCGTGAAGGTTTATTTTTGCCCCATGTCTTTTGCGCTGATGACAGCCTTGGGGAGGCCCCAAAGTGCCATGTGCCCTGGGCCGACAGGAACAGCTGGCTGCCTGGAGACAGAAACCCAGTTTCCAGGCGGTAAAATCACCCCAGAAGCCCACAGCTGCTCTCTGAAGCTAGCACTTGTCGCACTTTGAGGCTAACCCAAAGAAAACTCGCTGTCACCAGTACGCTCCTGGCTAGGGCCTGGTCATATCCCGCGTGTGGCTTTACAGGAAGTGAAACGAAGAGGAAGAAGAGATAAAAGGAGAAGCAGAGCAAGCACCTGTAATCCCAGTGCTTTAGAGGAAGATGAGCAGTTTAATCACTTTCCGTTACATACTGAGTTCGAAGACAACTTGGGCTATGTGAGATTCTGCTCCAAAAGGAGACAAGACTTAAGAATGAGTGGTGGGGCTGGAGAGATGGTCCAGCAGTTAAGAGCACTTGTTACTATTGCAGAGGTCCCAGGTTCAATTCCTAGTAACTACGTGGTCCATAACCAACCAAAACTCCAGTTCCAAGGGATCTGACCCCATCTCAGGAACTTCTCTGGGCATCAATCATGCGCTTGGTATGCATACATACAGGCAAGCGAAACACTCATACACGTAAAATAGAATAAAGCAGTTTTAAAAATGGCTGAGAAGTGTGCCTGATTTTTCTTCCCCATGTTGTGTCCTTGAGCACAGAACTTTGGTGAATGAATCCAGCAGTTTGGAAAATGTCTATATGTCATAATTACTGCTTCCCAGTATGACCACGGCACACAAGACACTCCACAGCCCAGATGTGTGTGTGTTTGACAGTCGGGCCTCAGCCATCTTCATCACTAGACTCGCCTGAGAATGGCTGTTTCCCTGAAACCAGTTTGTCATGTGGGGAGTGGGTCTCATGGCCGGTAAGCTGGAGCCTGTGTTTTGCCTGCCCCTGGAGTCTGGTGTGAACTGTCTGAGAAGCTCATCTGGGCTGTCTGAGGCCTCACTCCCTCCATGGAGTCTGAGCAGTCATGGGTTGGTTGTTACTTCCAACCTCGGCAGGGAGGGAGAGTGTACCGCCTCTCTGATGGCTTGACCAGTGACAGACTGCCTATTCTCAATACTGCCTCCCTAACACTCATGGCGTGTGGTTGTGAGATCAGTGTGACAAATGAAAGTGCACATCGGTGTGGAGTGGCACAGAGAGAGTCCTAGTCAAATAATGCTGTAGGGCAGGTGCAGGATGGGAGACAGGACTGGGATGCAGTAAGTAGTGACTGTTCTCTTTCCAAACTGTCTTCCAGTCGTTTCACAGAAAAACTCTTGAGGACAGTTACAGTCATGAGTCTTTAAGATGAAGTGATAGTACACATTTTTATCCATGGTAGGATTTGGAGAGGACCATGCTCCCGTGGGCCAAGGAGATCATTCAGCCTCACGAAGCACCTTTTGATTTCTACTGTACAGATGGGTAAGTTTATTGTCTTCCGTAGGTGAGTAGGGGAGATCCAAGAGAGATGCCAGCCTCTGCAGGATGGGTCATTACAGGAAAGTGGGAGCTCAAGGAGGCATCATCAGACCAGGACCTGTCGCTCAACATGGAGCACGTCACCGGTTACCAATGGCTGGGACAGTTGGAGCACAGGGATATGGAGAGGCAGACATAGATGATGAAGAGGCACTGAGGAGCATGGGTAAAAATAGACAGAGACAGAGAAAGAGGGTGGGAAGGAGGAAGGCGGGGACTGGAAGTGAGAGATAAGACAACAGACCAGACACTAAAGGTGCTAAGGACTGAGTACATGTGTGTGCATGCCTGTGCGTGTGTGGGCACGTGTGCGTGAGTGTGCATGTGTGTGCATGCATGTGATTCTGGGTTCTGGGCCTAGAGCCCTCCACAGTTGAGTCTCCTCTTGAGATCTTACCCTTCTCCGTGAGTGCTGAGTTTCTCCTGGAGGCGTGGTGCCCAGGCTCGCTCTTGAGCCTGCTACAGGGCATTCCCATCCTGGAGTGGTTTGGTTTCCATGGGAGATGCACACAGAAATGTCCATGGACCTTAGCATTTCCATAGGCCCGAGTTCAAAACCCACCAGAACACTGGCCTTGCTAGTCTGTGGGGTTCTTGGTAAGAGTCTAAGTCAGTGAGTGGGAAAAGTTCCTGGTGCACATTGTCCTCAGGAGATGGACAGTGAGCCCTGCAAGGTTACTATGAGTTGGCCACCCTGGCATGCCTGCTTCTTTCTCTGACCTTTGCACACTGGCTGGGCAGGACCTTCTGGCTCCAAATAACTCCAACAATTCTGTTCCACAAACCACATCTCACATTTCGCGACCCTAAGAAAGTGCCATTTATCCCCCATGTCTGCTCTTCCAGGACACCTCCACCGGATCGCAGGGTGGGGTTAAGCTTCCCCCAGCAAGGCTGCAGGATATACGTCTGCTTCTCCCTCAGAGATGAATGACTTTCAACCCCTTTCCTGAGTCTAGAACATTTTTTATCCACATTTGAAACTGTGGCCAGATAATCTAAAAGAGTAAAAAAAATTACTGAGTTACTGTATGTGTTAGGAATTTTCATTGTCATCAGGTCTGTGACCTCTAGCCTATGTGGAACCAGCTTCTAAGACGGTGAGGGCCCTTTCCCATGCTGGCCTAGCTTCCACAGACTGAGCAGCCACACTCTGTGACTCTGCCTTTGCCAGCTGCTCAGCTGACAGTGGTTCCACCTGTCTCTCAGTGGTATCAGCACTGCCAAAGACAAATGAGTGGCTTGTTACCATGACTTTTCAAGGACAATCCCAGGGCTCTTGGCTTGCCATGACTAGCTGGAAAAACTCCTAGCTGGAGACCAGGGGTAGTAGGCATTAAAACCGCACAGGTAACACATAGTCCCGTACCATGCAGTTCCTTACACGATAGTCTGGACGCAGCAGGCAAATAGATGACATTATATTCTGGTTCCTTTGTAAATTTCAATGAAGAACAAGCAGAGGAATACAGGGTTAAAACTGTGAACTCTTACTTTGGGTTATGATAGTGATCAAGCCTGACCTCGCCTGCGTAGTACCTGGCCTCTGTGCACTGAGGCTGTACTTTCCTCCCTGTGGGGATCAAGGCGTCTAGTGCATTCGTATGCTTTGTGAGTAATGAAGGCTGTGATGTTCAGCATATGCCTCTCAGTGAAGATGCCCCAGTTCTGACTTTGAAATAACTCCTGCTTTTCCAGGGTCCTCATGGGCTTCCAGAGAGCAAGGGTTGTGCTGAGAGAGTTCCATCTCATCGCGCGCGCGCGCTCGCGTGTGTGTGTGTGTGTGTGTGTGTGTGTGTGTGTATGTGTGAGAATGTGTATGTGTGTGTATGTGTGTGTGTCTGTTTGTCTCTCTGTCTCTGTCTGTCTGTCTGTCTGTTTCTCTCTCTCTCTCTCTGCACACACACACACACACACACACACACACACACACACACACACACACACACACACGCACGTGCTGGAGTCGGCTCTGTTGGAGGGAGGAGGGAGCTCCCCGGGTCTGGACTGTGCCTGCAGGGCTCCTGGTTTCTGAGGACTATGAGTCATGTTGGGACATTGCTCAGGGCTACCCCTGGAGGCATGTGCCTAATTATTCAGGAAAAGGTCTCACCAAGCCCAAGGCAATAAGATCTGTCAAGAGTCAAGCTGTGGGTTTGAGAGAGGTAACATCTCACGGGCCACTTTCATCTGTTCAAAAGTCAACACTGTTACTTGGCTCTGCAAACACACGGGTTTGTAGGAATCTCTGTCAAAGACAAGATGGAGTGAGGGCGGCCCTCGCGGCTCCTGCCTGAGGCTCAGGATGGTCTATGGAAATCTCTCGGAGTCCTAGGGACCACGACTTGCCTTTTGCTGAAAGTCTACACTGGGAGCTGTGAACCTGTCAGTGAGTACCCAGTGTCTTTTGCTTACTCTTCTTTTTACTTTAGACATTTCAAATCAATCGTGGGTGCGGAGCGCTGGGCACACTACCCAGAAACCCAGATCCAACACTAACCCTACAGGAAGGAGGCCTCAAGCATCAGCAGATTCCTAATCTGTAACCCCTTCCTTGCTTGTGTTTCTTCTTTGATCCACAGAGCTGTAAGGATCTGTCATTCACATGGAAGCAGGTGACCCAGGCTACCGTGAGGTATTGGCTGGCATTTGTTTTGGATGTGTGGTCAAAGACTGTCTCAGAAGTGACTCAAAGGATTTGAAAACAGAAGTGAGATTCCCCGGACAGGATGACAATGTGGGAAAGGCCACAAGAAGAGGCCAGTGAGCTGGCACGTTTGAACTTTCCTAGGGTCTTCATGGTAGCTTCAGACTTAAGACTTCCAGCCTGCTGCTCAGGCCAACCCACCCGTGTTCTTCATCACCCTGGGAGTGCAGTGGAGTTGTGGCTTGTGTGTTGTGCATTTATCTTTCCTCCATAGTGTACAGTCACAGAGCTCTGCTAGCTCAGGCCAGGCAGGAGTTCTATCTGTTGGTTGTTAGTGCAGGGTTACTGTGGGCCAGGACCTTGGCAAGGCGTGTTCATATTTGCATGGGGGGCGGTCACTGCAGATCGAGTGAATACTCTGTATCAACAAATTGCTACTTATGTACAAATTTAGACTATCCAAGAATTTCTGAGTACTTGTTATATTATTACTGTGAACCTGAAACCCTCTCCCCACATTAAATTCTTTTAAAGGAAACCAGTACTTTTTTTTTTTTTTTTTTAAAGTTCTCCCTGGTCTGGAACTTCCTCTTCATCATTACTTTGTGGTCCTCTATTGAAAGCAGCTGTGTAGTTTTAGAGCCTTGAAGTCTCTCTCTCTCTCTCTCTCTCTCTCTCTCTCTGACACACACACAAAGAGAGAGAGAGAGAGAGAGATCACAGAATAGCTGGGCAACAGCATCTTCTTTTATGTTGCTCTGTAGCTTTCTGGGGTTCAAAACCTCCTCCAACCCACAGAGCGGGTGGCATTGAGGTGTGAGGCCTCTCCTGAATCCTTAGACTGTCCAGAATGGGAGAACCTGACACCCTTGATTTTTCTCTATTCACTATGTGACCAAAGATAGCATTAGAGTTAGAAATAGCTTTGGGAGGAAGGACAGATGCCAGCCCTGAAAGTCCCCAGAAGCAGTGGATGTGCCTGGACTGGACAGGAAGGTGACAGCCTGGGATGCTGTCTGTGTCGCCAGTCAAGCTGCATCCTGTCAACAGAAGGTGTTTGAAGAGTAGATACGTGAATAATAGTATTCATACTTCCTTGCTACTGCACTCAGTACCTGGATCAGAATCCTGAGAAAACCAGCGCATCCTGTGTAGCATTTTAAGAGGAAAAACCAAGGACATGAAGGCAGGCTTGCCAAAGCCACTTCTTTCTCCACATGTTTTGTTTGTGTCAGCACCCTGTGGACCATCCCAAGCCCTTGAGCTTCTGGGGACAGAAACCTTCCCAATCAGAGTTGCCTGCCTGTGAGCCTAACTGACTGTCCCCGTGTACAGGGACGGGCTAATGGCATGAATCAATCACACAATATCTTGGATTACAGACAGACAGACAGACAGCAAAGCTCAGCAGCATGGCAGCGGGCACAGCACCGTGGGAACAGGCAGGGCAGACAATGCCGGGGTTGACAATGTGTAGGGAGAGGCCACCTTTGGGAGAAATCGTATCTCACAGCACGGTGGGGAAAGTGAGAAATAGTAGCAGATGCTGCCAGACCCTGAGCAACAGATGCCTTCTGCTGGGGCCAGCCAGCCAACCAGCGAGCTGCTGCTGAGCGGGGAGCATTTCCTCCCCGCCCCCACCCTTTGTCAGAGGAGGCAGCACATACAGGCATTGCAGAGGAATTAAGCCAGCAGATGGTGGCAGCGGGGTTTGATGAGGTCAGGGTTAGGTGTAGGCATTAATCACCCTCCCTCTGGGGGCTGGGTGTCCTGTGCTGCGTTAAGCTCACCACCTCCTCTGCCTTTTACTGTGACCCCTTCCAGAGGATGCCTGCACTCTCTTTCAACAGTTGACCCTTAAATCAGCTTTCGGAAGCCTCATCCGATTTAGCAGAATCTAAAAAGAACATATGTTGAATATTTTGTTAATTCAGTTTGCACTTAAATAATTGATGCAGCCCGATGCCAAACATGGAGTTTGAAAAGCCCTGTGTGCTGGTTTTGATATGTTATCTATCAACTTATTGTATGGAGTCGGCTGTCTCAGCATGGGCTGAGTGCTCGGAAGGAGGCCTCTGCAATCTTCATCTTCAGGTCTTTAAGAAGGGACATCAGCTGAGAGTGTCCCTGCCTATGTCGCCATGTGCGGCTGAAGGAAGCTCTTGTAAACTGTAGATTCCTGCCTGAAGGGCTAGTGAACGATAACAGGATCTGATTCTCTGTGACCTTCTCTACTGGTGACTGGGCTTGGGTTATTAGCTTGGCAGCAAGCGCCCATCGGGTTTTAAATGGTTCCAACTTGAGCTCACGAAGCTTGCGTCACTTCTAGGACTTGAATAATGAAACACGAATGATGCATATTTTGTGTTTCAAGGCTCCTCCCTATCACTGGGGTAGCTTGCAGAAAGCACCGCTGGCTCTGAGACAGCCTAGGTGGAGGGGTGGCTGGCTCTGCGCATGACACCTGAGGCTGGTTGCAGAAGGCACAAGCAAAGGGTCTCAGTTCTAGAAGGCAAGTGTGAAGGGCCATGGAGTCTTTGGTTTCTTCTTGAGGTGTAAAGAACCCTGACACTAGGTTGATACTTATGGAAGAAACTTTATTACTGCTGCTCATGACAATTTAGAAGCAGAGACAAGCACAAAAGGGCAGGTTTTCATCTGCAGGTCTGTCGCTGTTCTGTCTGTCTTGTATGCGTGGCTATTGTTTTATTTTTAGAAAGTTATGAATTATGTATCACATGTCACTTTGTATGTTTACATTATTTACATAGCAATGGGTACCTTTCTCTGGCTTATAAACATTGGCTTATAATATTCTATCAATTTGATAGATTTTGTTACTTAATTTTTTCTTTTTAATATTAGTTATTATTTTAAAAAGCTTTTTCACTTTACCTTCCAATTGTAGCCCTGTTCCTTGTTCCCTCCCAGTCCACCCTCTCTTCCTCTTCCCTCCCTCCCTCTACTAGTCCTCAGAGAGGAGGAGCCCTTCTACCCTACCAACTGACCCCAGCCTATCAAGTCTCATCAGGACTACCTGTATCCTCTTCCTCTGTGGCCTGGCAAAGCACCCTGCCAGGGGAAGTGATCAACAAGTGGGCAGCAGAGCCCATGGCAGAAGATAGCCCCTGCTCCCTTGACTGCAGGACTCACATGGAGACTGAACTGCCTGTCTACTACATCTGAGCAGGGGGTCTAGGTCCTCTCCATGCATGGTCCTTGTTTGGTGCATCACTCTCCACTGCCCCATCCTAGACTCAAATTTGTTGGCTCTGTTAGTCTTCTTGTAGAGTTCCTATCCCCTCTGGATCCTTCTATCCCCCAACTCTTCCATAAGACTCCCTGTGCTCTGCCCAAAATTTGGCTGTGAGTCTCAGCTTCTGCTTCGATCTCCTGCCGGGTGAAGACATCTCTGCTCGGCTCCAGTCCTGTTCCCTCTCTTCAAGAGCCTCCAGTGTCTATTCTATTCGCCCTTCTGCATGAGAATTAAGCATTGAGGATGGTCTTGCTCAACGTCCTTAGTCATCAGAGAAAATGCAAACCAAAATGACTCTGAGATTCCATCTTACACCCATCAGAATGGTCAAGTGACAGCACATGCTGGCAAGGATGTGGAGAAAGGGGAACACTCCTCCATTGCTGGTGGGAGTGCAAACTTGTACAACCACTTTAGAAATCAATCTGGAGCTTTCTCAGAAAGTTTGGAATAGTGCTATCTCAAGACCCAGCTATACCACTCCTGGGCATATAATAGAAAGATGCTCCACCACACAACAAGGACATTTGCTCAACTATGCTCATAGCGGCCTTACTCATAATAGCCAGAATCTGGAAACAACCTAGATGTCTCTCAACCGAAGAATGGATAAAGAAACTGTGGTACATCTACACAATGGATGGAGCTGGAGAACCCAGTACTATTAATCTAAGCCTGACAAGGGATGTTTCCTCTCTCTGGTCAGAGTGCAATCTGATCCAGGTGCCTGAAGGAGAGAGATCTTCAGGGAATTTCTTCCTGGACACACAGACCTTTGGTTTTTTTTTTTTTTTTTCCCCAAAGCACTTGTAGCCTGTGTCTTCTGCAATACTGGGAGTGGGAAAGGCCAACTACTGTTTAAAACTGAAATTAGATGATAGTTTAAATTTCCACTTTCCACTCCCCATCGCTCTTAAAGCTATCTGGGAGACCTCAAACCGATTTCAGTTACTCTGGCTGAGACTGAGCCTCCTTTCTCTGGTTTTGCGAACTGGGGTCTACCATAGAAACGGCCTCCTCCTCTCCCTGTGCTGATCAGCTAGCGAGGCTGTTTAAAGAAGAGAACATGGTCCACATTTCATCTGTGGACTAGGTGAACCCCACAGGGACTCACGCCTGAGGCAGCTGGAACTGCAACCACAAGGCTTGCTGCCGACTTCCCTGGTGACGTCATCAAGATGGAGGTGACTATGTTACCTGGCCACCATCTCTGTTAATGTGTAGCCACACGATAAAAACCAGCACTGGAGGCCGGGCGTGGTGGTGCACGCCTTTAATTCCAGCACTCAGGAGGCAGAGGCAGGCGGATCGCTGTGAGTTCGAGGCCAGCCTGGTCTGCAAAGTGAGTCCAGGACAGCCAAGGCTACGCAGAGAAACCCTGTCTCGAAAAACCAAAAAAAAAAAAAAAAAGCACTGGCAAAACCTTAGTCCTACTGGCCTCCTCTCTGGTTATGTTGTATCTTCTTCTTCTTTTTTAATTAGACCTGCAAGATGTTTTTTAAAAAGTTTCCTCAATGTTCTGTTTTGTTTATTTGAGCCATTCAGTCACAGTAGCAAGGACCAACAACAACAGAAAGCCTAACATGATCGCCTTCTGAGTTCTCTCAAATGTCCTTTCGTTCTGCTTTGTTTTCTATGTTTACTATCCTAGATTAAACCCAACTAACATGTGATAATTTAAATAATATGTAATTTATATAATTACATAATATTACTTATATAGTATTACTTAAAGTTTTAAGAAGTCAGAAGTGGGTAAAACGCTTGCTTCCTATGTGAAAAAAAAATACATATTTACGCTTTAGGAAAATGTACAAAATGGACGTGAGATCAGGGGGACCCTAGGACAGAGCGACTGATACTCTTTGTTTAGGCTCCTATTTGAGATACTCCGAGGTCCTACTGCCCCCTGCAGAATCCAGGGACTGCTTATGTTTGCATCACAAGAAAACAGGGCTCCATCTGTGGTCCATGCCATCCTGACCTTGATCTTTCTGTCCTAGAGAGGAGATGGGGAATCAACTAGCTGCCTCCTCACCTCAGTCTGGCCTAAGGAGGAGGTTTGGAGGGAACTGATGTCTGTCTTGCCATAGTGACACCTGGGATGGAAGTGAAAACTGGTGGGGACTGGAACTGCAGGCATGAAGAAGAACAGATCAGCCCTGCCCCTGCCAGTCACTCTTCCGGCTTGGAGCCACTTCCTTAGGATGCTGGGATGCATTAGGGGGACCTTCCTTAGTCTCTCCCTCAGGATGCTGGGATACATTAGGGGGACCTTCCTCAGTCTCTCCCTCAGGGTGCTGGGATGCATTAGGGAGACCTTCCTCAGTCTCTCTCAATCTCATTTCCACTTTACAGATGAGGATAGAATCCTCTAAGATCCCTTCAGGTCCCTCCCTGGCTTGCCTTCTGGACAACTCGAGCACGTTAGACCCTTGAGTACTTAGAAAGAGAGCCTCAGCCTTTTCTCAACCCCTGCACGGTCTAAATATCCTCTAGGAGAAAAATGAAAAGGGGCCCCAAGGAGAAACTATTAATTATAATACCACCTTCAATTAAAGTTATTCTGTAAACGAGACAAAAAAAAGTTTCCTAAAATCCCCTAGGCCTAGCTCTTCTTTTACCAGTGGGATCCTCCAAATCTTGCTAACTGCATGCAGGATGGGTCCACAGTTTCCAGCTGGAGTAGCTTTGGCGTGACTAGTCGAATTTGTTTTTAAAGTGCTTAATTTCTGCTCAAGCGTCACCTACCCATTATAGATTAATTAAAAGCAATAAAATGGTACAACTGACCCTCTGGTGTTCAATAACCATATTTGGAGGGTTCCACTGATGTGGTAAGAGGAATTAAAAGGGGAAATATTTTCCCCTTGGCCAAGAGAACTGTGGGTATCTGTGGGGCATGGAGACATCACTGGGTGTATCTCCAGTCTGTGAAGGAGAGGGTGAGTGAAGAAGACATTTTCTTTACACTTTCAAATAAAGTAGTGGTCAAGCAAGGCCTTTGACTTGTCCTCACACAGATGGGTTAGCTGGAAACAGTGACAGGAGGAGTCAGAGAAGTTCCTCCCAAGTCTGAGAAACCCCCGAGGACCAGATCTCCTACTGCTCTCCTTGAGAGCAAAAAGAGAGTTATTATATTAATTTTGGCCACCTACATGATCTTAAATGCCCAAAAGGAAAGCATGACCTTGATTAATATGGCCAACATCTATGTTTCTTTACCAGTCCCCAGGTGTCATACTTAACCCCGTGAGATGCTGTTTGGACAACTATTTTCCACTAGTGATTCTTCCCCTGATAACACCATCTGTTTCTGGAAGAGCAGTTCTCACAGCTATAACATGGTGTCCTGTATCCTAACCGATCTCGTTCCCCGACTGAAGGAGGCTGCCAGATACCTTGTTGTCAGGCTTATAGATGCTGGTGTCTTGTTGTGACTTCAACAAATGAAACCTGGATGTCATTCAGGTTTGGTTCACATTGTCCATCTATATTACAGCTGGTACAAGGGCGGAGGCATCCATTACTGGAAAGGTATTGCCAACAGGCCTCCTACAGGATTCTGATAAAATGTTTCTGGTACACAGTTCAGCCAGCTACGAAATCATGCCCGCTTCACTAAACAAAACATCATGATGTCAACGTTTTTCCCTCATTAGTCTTGTCTCTTAACGTTCCCCACGAGGTTACAAGGATGCTCAAATCTCTACAGGCATCACCTATCAATAAGAAGCCAACGGCCTATCAGCTGAGGCAGGAAGTAGAAGGTGGGGGTTCAGCAGAGAGAGATGACCTCTGGGAGAGGGTCGGAGGGGAGATTTGCTGTCCGAGGGAGACGGACAGGACACAAGAAATCGAGGAGAGGTAGGTGGCCCTGTGGCACAGGTAGAGTAGGATAACGCAGTAACATAAGTTATGAGTAGTCAGGGTTCGAGCCAAAGCCTGTGGCCTAGGCATTTACCCATAACAACAAGTCTCAGAGTCGGCATTTTGGGAACTAGGGTGCAAGTGGGAAAGCCCACAGTTACACTAGCTGCTAAACTTAAATTGGCTGATAAAAGGCTCTTTGAACTCTTTTTTTTTTTATTTTATTTTCTTAATTTATTCATATTACATCTCAATGGTTATCCCCTCCTTTTATCCTCCCATTCCTCCCTCCCTCCCATTCTCCTCTTACTCCCCTCCCCTATGACTGTGACTGAGGGGGACTTCCTCCCCCTGTATATGCTCATAGGGTATCAAGTCTCTTCTTGGTAGCCTGCTATCCTTCCTCTGAGTGCCACCAGGCCTCCCCATCCAGGGGACGTGGTCAAATATGAATTCTTTTTTTTTGTTGTTTTGTTTTGTTTTCAGGACAGGGTTTCTTTGTGTAGCTTTGGCTGTCCTGGGCTTGCTTTGTAGATCAGACTGGCCTCAAACTCACAGCAATCCACCTGCCTATGCCTCCTGAGTGCTGGGATTAAAGGCGTGCGCCACCACGCCCAGCTGGCTCTTTGAAGTCATAAATCAGAAGAATGTCCTTCTCTGTGGTGGACACCGTATGGTGGAACCAGGGCAGCAGAGAAATCATCGGGCTTGTCGATATGCATGACAGAGCCTATCGAGGATTCTTGGGACTGTTTTCTTGCTTGTTCCCT
The DNA here is from genome assembly GCF_903995435.1 of Acomys russatus. NCBI lineage: Eukaryota > Metazoa > Chordata > Mammalia > Rodentia > Muridae > Acomys > Acomys russatus. The sequence goes on along the minus strand of NC_067157.1, from coordinate 58,895,538 downwards.
TCCTCTACTGAGGGCAATACTGACCCAACTGTTTTTGTAACTAGACTGTCAGTAGGAGTGATAGGACTCCTTATACTCTGTTATGTGAGAGAGATGACAGTTCACTTGTATGACTAGCCCCAGAGACACTCAACCATCACCTAACAGACGTATAATGCTCTGGCTCATCACCATCTATTAAGGTTTTTTTTTGTATGTTTGTGGTGTCTTAGACTTTCCTCTGAGGCACTCTGACTGCGGCCCACCTCCCCACCCCCATTGCCGACCCTTTGTCAGCTCAAAGCAGCTAAGAGCAGCCATCTCCCCCCATATTCCCTACCATGGTTAAGTAATAAAACTGGCAAGTTTCCAAGAATGCTAACTTCTTCTTCACCCTCCAGACTGGAGATAAACACCTGGCGTCTTAAAACAAAGGCCTTGTATGCTCTTGTCTCCCACCGGCAGGCCCCTCATGATGGACTCAACAAGTTCAAGGCCTTCTCAGGACACGCCACACAACAGTTTTGAGCCAATTGCCCATCCTAGATGTTTTTCTAACTGATCAACCCTAAATTAGGGGAGGAAAACCTCTTCAGAGGCTTTAAAAGCTCCCAGCCCCTGAGAGGAGACTGGAATTTTTATTTTTCCAAAGTGCTCTTCTGCATCACAGAGGATCTTTTTCTCTCTGTGCCTGCTGCATATGTGTGTTTCTACATCTACAATAAACACCTTTCTTCAATTGTTAATAGACAAGCAAGAAAACAAACAACTGGCCTTTCTGAGACCGTCTCTCCCTGTCTGTCAAAGATATCCATAAATGCTGGTGCAGACTCTGCAGAGACTAATGTGCCAGTTCGTTCATGTACTTGCCCTTGGTTCTTCTCTGGGATGCACAGCCAGTATGTTTCCACTGACAGGCCTGTGTGAGGGGTCAGGGCCCCCTTCTTGCCGTTTGCATCCTGATACCTCTTATTAGCTGCTAAGTCCAGCCCATGTTGATTCTGGGGACATGGGCATTTGGGGGGGGGGCAAGAACAGCCTTACCTAAGGGGTAGATCTTCCTGTGTGTGGGGGGGGGGAGGACAGGTGGAGGATCATGCAAAGCTGTGTGGGTAAACCCTGGGCTGGCTGAGTGGTGGTCACAGCTCATTACCCTGAAGGAAGGGCATCCAAGTTAAGCACCGAAGACCTCCAAAGCCAAGAGCAAAGGCACAAGGCCTGGACCAGCAGCTCTACTGGTTCTTTCTTCACAGGTCGGCTTCCTTTTGGTTAGGGATGGCTTTTTCCTCTACTGCCTTTCTCAGGGTCTGGCTGGGACGCCCCGTCCCCACTGTGTCTCTTTAGGTGATGTCTACATAGCATTTACTAGAAGATCGGCATGGCTGTGTGTCTTTTCCATGTTACCTTGCTTGAAGGAATGTCACAGTCACAAGGGGCTTTGCCTTATTTGATTTCAAGAGCATAGAGCAACAAAGTGTCACCAGAGGCCCTCCATCCTACCGACAAGGTAAGCTCATTTGAGTGAGCATAGCATTCAGTGTCCACTTATATTCTGGGCTTAACTTCCACGTAAGCTACTCGCTGTTCTGTCCTGTTGGTCTGATTTGTTCCACTAACCAATCTAGTCTAGGTAGCTGGGTAGCTGCTTGGCTCCTTGCCTGGAGGTTGGGAGAAGGGAGCAGAAATGATGCCCTGCCAGGGCCTTGGCTAAAGCTTCTGTCCAATCTTTGCTCATCCTGTCCTGTCAGGGTCAGAGCTGTCTACATAGGATGGTCAGCAAATAAGAGGAACATGTTTGGTGACCACAGTGTTGTGGCTTGGGCAGCTGTCACCTTGGCCCTTTCTGGTGTGTAAAGACCTCTGGCTCTGTGGAGTGTCTAGGTACTTTGTGGGTTCTCTGCCTGTCTTTGCTTCATCATCCAGCCATCCTACCAGGCCTCGCTGACAATCGGACCCTTCTCCTTATGGGTAGCTCTTTTTGGCTAAGGCTAAAGGGATTAAAGTGTTTTCTTTTCACATGCTCTGGCCAGCAGGCCACTGGCTCCCTTGGCCAGTGATGCGAATGCCAAGTGGGGTGGGAGTGGAGCAGAGAGCCTCACACTGGCCCCTTCTTGTTCCTGAGATGAACGGTAGGGAATGGGGTGGCCGACAGGTGTACAGACTGCAGCGGTACCTGATGGCCGCCCCTGATGGCCACCCCTTCATCTGTGCCTGCTCCTGCCAGGCCACTGTCTTCTAGCCTATGGCTTTCTTGGGCTCCTACAACGCTCTCCTTCGGAAGGGGAAAAAAAAAAGGTTATCTGGATGAGCAATGCTCTGAGTCATGGCACTAACGACTATGGCGGAAAAACAGTCATGATGGCAAAAGGATCATTTTTTTGTGGGGGGGGGGGCAAAAGGACCATTTTTTCAGACAAAGTAGAAAAGGGCTACTCGTTGGATATTTCCTAACCACAGCAGTCTTTGTTTTTCCACATCCAGTAGGAAGTCTCTTTGTTTTAATTTTCCCTGTCAAGGAGACAATTAATTCAGGCTCCCCTGTGCACGAGGTCCAGATGTCAAGGGCCTGTTCCACCGACCCATCCCTGTGAATAGGAATTAATCAACACCATTAGAGGGAAAACTCCCACTTAAACTTCAGGGCCCCTTCTTTACAGCCCGATGGAGATTTCATACCTTTTATGTGGAGCAGACTTCAGAGCCTTCACCTATTTAAGGAATTTTTCAATTAACATTTCTTTCCCTCCAGAGAGACCAGGGCTTTTGGTTCTCCACAAAAGAATGGCTTTGCTTTTCCTATAGCAAATGTGCTCAGGCCCAACCCTCTGAGCTGAAGGCCTATTATTTGGTGATGATGGTTCAGTTTGGCAGCCCCCCCTAATCAATAGCTGATCAGTGCGCAGCAGGGAGGTTCTGCATTCAGTGCCTCTCACAAGCTAAAATGGTTTCCTTTGAATAAAATCACGCCTAGGTCGAATTTTAAATCCATCTAATTGGCAGCGTGTTTTTTTTTTTTTTTTTTTAACAGAATAGAAAGGGTGTGTAAGTGAAGGAAACAAAAACTCAATGGCTTTGGTGGCTGTTGCTTCTATTTCTTGCAAATTCATTTTTGCTTCAAAATAAACATTTTCATTGCCACAATTTTGAATATTCTGCTAATAGAACTTCTTAATGGAATTGTCATTCACTTAGGATAAAAATTCTTATTAAATCCTTTATAGATTTCAAAATCTTCTATCAGAACATATATTTAATCTTTTAGAGACAATTTTAAACAGGAGTGTCTTTACTGACAAGTAACATTTAGTGAAGAATTCAAATTATTTTGCTAACAAATTTGTTTAGTTACACTAAAAGGATTTTTGAGTGTTCAAAGCTAAGGGCCTTTGGTCAGAAGCATAATGTTTAAAGCCACTACAGGATGAAGGACACAGCACAGGAGCAAATGTTGCTGCCCAAGGTGAGCAGTTGGGTTGGCTGACGGCTCAGGAGGCTGCATGCTAGCAAGGGTGTTGCTCATGCCAAAAGCTAGCTGTGTCTCTCTGAGCTCAGAGCAAAGGGGACACAAAGGTGAACTAAGCTTTCTTGAGTGGAGAAAAAAAATCAGACATTAAAAGGGAGGTATTTTTTCTTTACACTCTCAATTTGAGCCTCAAAAATAAAAATAAAACAAGGCTGACTTGATTTGCAAAAATCTACAGTGCAACGAGTTTCCTGAGTCAGGAGGTTTGGCTAGCTGGTTGCCTGATTGCTTTCTATCCATGACTAAAACACACTGGTGTCTGGGTGGGTGAGATGGCGCAGTGGGCACAGGCTCTTGCTGTGTAAACCTGGCAACCTAAGTTTGGCTCACAAAGCCCATGTTAAGCTGGAAGGAGAGAACCTCATCCACCGTTATCCTTAGACCTCTGACCTCCATGTGCACATATAATAATAATAATAATAATAATAATAATAATAATAATAATAATAATAATAAATATGCTTATAAGTTATATTTTTAGGTGGCCTTGGACCAGGTAGTGTGAGGGTGGCAAATCTGCAGGCTCTGTCTGTTTCACTCTCTTCTTCCATTCTGCTGACCCAGTGACATCTGGAGACTGCTGTTAAGCTGATGGTCTTGCTCAATACAGCAAAAGTGAGGTCTCTGACCCAAGAAAATACATGGAAAACTTAAAGTTGCTCCTGAATAAAGGGCCCGTTGAGCCGTGTGGTGAGGGTTCTGTGGTCGCTCCTGTGTCTTGACTTCACTATGTTCACTGTGTCTGTCCCCAGGGTCCTTCCTGTGTTTGATGACCTGACACCGTGGTCCTCCCTATGAATCCATGACTTCCTGTGACTCACCATGTGGTCCCTCCTGTGTTTGATAGCATGGTCATCTCTGTTAATGACTCTGTTCTTGCTCACCTCTGAATCTGAGATCCTTGCTTGTTCAACCCGGCAATCTTCCCAGGTTTAACATGGCGTCCTCTCCACACCTGAACCCCCTGGTCGCCTTCCTGTCTGGATTTGCAGTTATTCCATGTCTGATGCTACAGTTTTCTTCATGTCTGGTTCATCTTCCTTGTGTATGACCCTGTGTTCAGGGCAAGTTCTGCAGTGTGCTTCTCAGGCCTGGACTTTTCTGAGCTTGAGGTGACCAGATGGCATCTCTTCAGGACAGACCACCTGTGTGTACCATTGAAGACCTTGTCTTTCTGAAACTCCTGCCAGTGCCTCACACAAAATGATCTTTTTGGAGGTTTAGAAGTGACTCTGGGGCCCACAGATGGTGGTTTTGAAAGATGATTTGGAAGTGAATATGTGACCTGGCCAAGGTCTCCACACAGTGCCCGTGCCTGGGGGAACTCGTCCATCCCAGGAGGTAGAGGAGGTGTGGGGCTAGGCTTGGGCTCATGTGTTGAGATCAGAGAACCTTTAGAACATGGCAGAATACGGGGGCCAACATAAATGTCAGATGTGAAGCGAGCAAGTCCACCATTTAGATAACAATTATTTTTTAGGACAGACATTTTAAGTGTGTATTAGTGGAAATTGCCCTGCCTGTGTGGGGTATCCCAATGGGTCACACTTGGTCCCTGGCTTTACTTTGGACTCACCCATCTGTAGAAAATCAACTTTCTTAAGACCATCAGGGTGTAAGTCTTTTTCTTGGAAGCAAGAACCGAAAGGGCAAGAAGTAGAAAAACTGCTGTAGTTAAAGTGGATCAGACAAACACGGGAGTTTGGTACTGTGTCATAGTGGTTTTATGTTGATGGCAGCAATAAAGTTAATTGTGCCTAGAATTGATGAGTGCCCAAACATTTGCTTCTTAGACTGTTTCTTATGACAGTGATGTAGTGATACATGCTTCTGTAGGCGTACTGAAGACCTCTGACACACTTTGGCACATTTGTATATTTATTTTCATGTGTATGTGTGTGTGCATGTGCGTGCGTGCGTGTGTGTGTGTGTGTGTGTGTGTGTGTGTATTTTATCTCAACATAGAAGGGATCAATGAAAGAGTGGCAGGCTGGAGGCAGACAGCAGTTCTGATGGGCAGACTTCTGATCCTGTTTTCTACAGACCTTGGGAAGGAAACTGCTTTCTCTCTTTCCATCCTTTTCTCCCTAGGGAACAGGCTCTACCTCCAAGACACAGGGACCCTTGCCTCTCTTTCCAAGTGTCCCTGTCTGCTGGTGGGAAGAAAGAAAGGAGGCCAGGGTAAGGGAAGGTAAGTGTTTGGTCAGATAGGACGGAGGAAGCCTCAAGGAGTGTCTTATTTTCTCCCAGGGCTGGAATTCAGAGAGATTGGGTGTAGGGGAATCTGCAACTGTGGCAGGGAAGACAGCCTTGCATATGATTCCTGGCATCCGAATATGGCACATGCTATTATCCGGGAAATGTTCGAATATTCCACCACTCCTGCCAGAGCTGTTTGCTGTCCTGTAAGAGTTCTCTCTCACTTCAGCTGAGGACTCTTGGCTGTATTGTGAAGATGTAGCGTGCGTCACAGCAGCAGGACACGAGGACCCTTCCAGCTGGTAGAACACCCGCTTTCTCAGCCCTTTTGCCGACGACGGAGCTTTGAGGTCCCCAAGCGGGGGCCCTTGGCTCTTCCTAAGCCCCACACACCCCCTGGAGGGGGCCAAGTGTGTGATCTCTAAATAGTTCCGATGAAGCTGGGATCTAGTGAGCTGCTTTTTAACATGTGCTTTGTCTGTGTGCAAAGCTGCCGCCTTGGACCCCGCAGCCCCTCAAGACCCACATGGCCCCTCACGGCAGGTGCAGAGCTCTGTCTGGAGTCAAGATATGGATCTTGGCACCAGAGTGCCTTGCTTTCCAGGATTGGGCTGTGGTACATGTGCGCACACACACTCACATGCCGGCCAGCACAAAGCTAGGGTCTCAATACAGTCCCCGCGTCATTGTCTTGTGGTCACTGGGGACCACCAGCTGCAGAGCTCAAGTTACAGCCTCTGGCAGACCCACGGTGATGACTTCCATCATATGTCACCCTCTCTGGTGTCAGCGTCATGTGATCTACTGCTGGTTGCTATTGCTTTTGGGCATGGTCTTCCCCAGGGCCACTCAGTCACTCTGCCCCTGATCTCACGTCCAGGCTAACTGGGGAGGGTGCCTGAGGGACAGACAGGCCCTGAAGTCCCACCCATTCTACCACTGGCTCTGATCATGTTACTTCCTACTAGGACTTGCTGCTCACAGACAAGTTCTCCCCGACCAGGATTGTTGGCTCTCAGGTTCCAGAAGCTTCCAGGACAACCCCAGTGGAAGATGCCGATCCACACTTGTAAGTCTCTGTTGTATCAATTATTTGGTTCCCAAATAGAAGGAAATAATTTGGAAATCACCACGAGAATCTAGAATCCAATCCCTTTCTCCGTGGCTTCCCCTGCACTCTCTAAGTGCATTTAGTTGTTGGTAACAAAGGTTGATGTGTGCTGCATTGGAACTGAGAAACCGGATGTCATCTAGGAATATTGCACACCCCTGGGCCCAGAAACAGACCAAGTAACCCAGGAAACTACTGACAAGTGGACACCTGAGACTACCGGTTCTGTTTCCTGCCAGGCCAGAGCAGAAACCACGGAGCGCGCAGTGTCCCGCCATCCTTGGGTTCCTAGCCTCATCCCAAACTGTGATAAATAATTTCCAGACTTGTGGCAACTTCTGGGACCCACAACAGTGAGCACAAGGGGGGTGCTGGGGGGAGCCCTGATCTAGCATTTAGGAGGAGGAGGTGAAGCGCCTGCCTCACAGGGAATGAGGTCGTGCTGGGGGTTTGGGCTCCGTTAGTGCGATGTTCAGTCCCAGGGTTCCAGTCCCTGGAGAAGGTTCCAAAGGCAAAGAAACAGCTTGGAAGTGTGTCTTGTCTGTTACGGGGAAGAGGGTGAGAGTGTCAATGTCTGAGCCTGCTGTGAGGTCACAGCCTCCTTTTATTGTTGCCAGTAGTTTTGTTTGTTTGTTTGTTTTTCTAACAGCCACTCCTCAGGCTACCTTTTCTTTTTCATTTCTTCTTTGCATAGCCACTTCTTGTCTTTAAACCTTTTGCAGATATCCTGCCCGCCTTCCGTCCTGCAGGGTTTATTTTATCTGTTAGTGCACAATTCCTGGGACCGACTGCTTCCCATTCTTCACTCTTCTGAACGCCTGCTTCTGTGGCTCCTCACCTGTACGCACACATGTATGCCCCCCCCCCACACACATGTGCAAATGCACCTGTTTTCCCCATGGTCCTGTTCATTTTCTCTCAGAATGGACTTTAGCCACACCCACCTCAGGTTTCTTCCTCAGGCACCAGAAATCCTGAGATTAGATGGAAAATAGCATTGAGTGCTAGCAGTGACTCATCCTAATGGCCAGGTGGCCATGTTCTCTGTGGCAAGCACAGGGCATTCCTGTGTCCTGCCCCGGAGTGTGGCTGAGCAGGTGTCTCCTCTGTCCTCCACAGGGATGTGCTAGCTAGCACCCTCTGGGGCACAAAGCAACAATGGGAACTGGGTGTGTGTGTGTGTTTGTGCCCCTCCTGTACAGGAGATTTGTTCTGTATGCTCAGGACTAAGCCCTGGCATCCAGGCTCCAGACTGACACTGTACCCGCTGGTCCTGGCTTTGTATGTGACCTCCTGGAACCAGGCAGAGGCCAACGTCCTCATCCTTGGACAGCTTCGTCTTAGGGAAGTGGCTGTGTGCGCTGCAGCCCACTGTGTGCCCTCAGGGAGAAGAGCTGTGGACAACAGAGGGCCAGTTAGTGGTATTTACGGATGAGTTAGTTGCCTGTCTCTGAGATCGAGTCTTCAAACACCTGCTTGCTGGAATTTGATGGCAGTGAGCATATTGTGGGGTAGGCAAGTGAAGGGAAGACCTGCTGGTAAATATAATTATATCTTCATGACCTGAAACTATACTGTATGTAAGTGAAAGTGAGGCTTTTTGAAGAGGAGGGTGCTGCTGCTGAGAAAGGCTGTGACTTTCCTTGTTTCTCAGGACTTTGATTGGTTCACTTTTTAGTCCTTCTTACCATGGTTCTCTGTCCTTCCATAAAAGTTTTGTTTTGTTTTGTTTTGTCTTGAGACAGAGTTTCTCTTTGTAGCCTTGGCTGTCCTGGACTCACTTCACAGACCAGGCTGGCCTCGAACTCACAATGGTCCACCTGACTCTTCCTCCTGAGTGCTGGGATTAAAGGCATGTGCCACCACGCCTGGTGCTCTTACAAACTTTTTAAAGGCTTTGTGTTGCGAAAATATACTCGCTGTCATACAGTCTAAGCGCACTTACCTTTGGACAGTAAGAGGGTGACCTGTCATGGTCCGTATTGCTCTAAGGCAAGGGGCTTTTAGAGTTAAACTAGGAAAAATCCTGGGCAAGCCAGAGCACCAGCGACCCCAAATCAGGGCATAGACCGACAGGAAATAGTGGGAAGCGTCTCCTGCAAAATGGAGGACCTACAGGAAATCAGGGTCAGCCTTCTTGTCACCTGGAGAAGCGCTCTTGTAAGCTGAAAGAAAACCATGGGTTCTTTTAGAAAAACACAAACCACACTTAAACAGAAACCAGTAGAACACAGAGAATTTGATGGCAGTGAGCAGCCTGTTGTGGGGTAGGCAGGTGGAGATAAAAAAAAATTGAAGAGCGCCACATTCCATTCTTTGACTGCATTTATTGAGTGCATACGTACTTCATGAATTTGTCAAATATGATTTAAGACTATGTTTGTTTTTGTACGCACCGGCTGTGGGCTCCAGGAGTCATCTTGGGATGAGCTCTTTCTCTAAGCTCTTGGCTTGGCATGTCAACAGAGAGTGTGGGGTTGCCGGCATCTGTAAGCAGTAGGTTCTTGCCAGGTCATGTGGAGGTGCCAGGAAAACAGGGGCCATGGTAGGAAGATTCCACCAGCAAGTGTGAGCTTGTTCAAGGTTTGGAAATAGGACTTATGAAATAGAGCAGGTTCTGATTTTTTTCAAGCTCCCCCTCTGATGTGGGCCTGCCCCTTTTCTGCAGTACCTAGGGGCAGGGCGGACCCCACAGCCAAAAAAGGGGTAATAGGGTGAACGGAAGAGGCAGGGCAGAACAGACAGACTCTCTAGCTAACAGCGGAGCGTGTCTCTTCCACTCTGAATGTCACCGATGGCTTACATCAACCCCTGGTGCCAGACTTTGTTGTGGCTTTGGACAGGGTGATTTTCTGGTAAACAATTGCTGGTTGAAAGAAATATGATCTGGATAGGATTCTACTTATAAAAAAGAAAAAAGTGACATAAGGCTAAAAAAAGAAACCGCAATAAAAATCTATGTGCACAAAACTTGTGCATGCAGAGCGTCAAGTCTTCCTGTGAAGGTTGGTCCAGGGTGGGTAGGTGGAGACAGAAAATGAAGGCTTGGCATGTGGTAGTGGCACCCTAGATTCCTGGGCAGGGCCAGCCTGGGGCCCTCTGGTAGCCAACCTTGTGCATCTGGCAGGAAGAGATACTAACCAGAAGATTAGCAGGTAAGCCAGGGCCTGCTCCACACCAAGCAAACACTGGGAGTGCCGGGCGGGCGTGACCCGTGGCTCAGGATCGCTCTGGGTAACTAACTCTTCTGTCTTTTGCTGCTGTTCCCTCTGACCTGTTGATTTTGGAAGCTGTGCTTCTGCATGGCCAGATTGCTTCACGTAATCTCAAGCCCTTCCCACCAGATAACACTCTTGAGGGGTGACAGTAATCCTCAAGTCCAGTCAGCGGTGGCAGCTTCGGTGTCCACTGTGCCTGTTCACACCTGGGGACACCAGAGTCCTGCAGACACCAGAGACTGGCTTGAGGGACAGCCACCCAACACTTGTGAGCTGACGACTTGTCTTTAGAGGCCTGGTGTGCGGTGAATTAATTTCACCTTATGTGAGGTCCAGAATGGGAGTCACCTGACCTTCTGGGTCTAAAAACTAATGGCCTATACCTCAGGGACTTCCCTCCCCGAGTCACAGCCTGCCACGCCACTGCTGCCTGGGAGCAGAGGTGATTTTTGCTCAGCCCTCAGGACCTTGGGCTCAGGCTGCTACAGGCAGGTGAGAAAGTGAATTCCTGAGTCAACTGTTCAGTAGGAATTTGAAGCTGCAGGCCAGGCCAGGAACGGCGGGCAGAGGGAGGGAGGCGGCTCTAGGGAGAAGCAGGCATGGGCTTGTTTCAGCCCTACACTGCAAGGCCAGGGGTCTGGCCAGTCAGTGAGGGCAGGGGCTGAGAGTGGCCAGGCAGGCAGGTAGCAGCCTGCCTGACTGTGTGACTGTGGTGGCTTCCTCCTGCCTCTGGGATTGCTCCTTCAGAGCTCAGGGCTGGATGTTTACTAGAAATCACTTTGAGCGGAGGATCTTCCAGGAGAGCCATTCTGGGCAGAAGCGCAGACCATTGGGCTAGCCAGATGGAGAACTGTCCTTCCTGAAGACAGAGAGAAGGCTGTTGCTGTCGATCCCCACTGACTGTCACAAAAGCTGCAAGACCACAGGTCTTCCTACAGATAGATGTACGAGCTGCTAGCCAGACTAGGAAATCCCGCTAGCCGTCAGTCACACCAGCAGCTGCAAAGAACTTGTCCTCACAGCACAAGCCCCTCCTCCAGAAACACAGAGGAGCCTCTGTACAAACGCACTAGGAAAGGGCTACACATGAGTGTTGTAGAATAAAACTCTTCTCAGGAAAACTAAATCAAGATTTTTTCCACGTGTCCCTGGAAGTACTGTGGACTCTGGGACTTCCGGCATTATGGGGAGACGAGCCTGTCCTCCAGGCTGTTGGGGTTTCTGGAGGACCACAGCACCCCACATCTGCTCCATATACTGTTTTTAACCACGGGTAAAGCCATTAGCTTCTTGAGTGTCTCTGGTCCTGCTTTGAAATAGAGTGCCCTTGGGTTACTGTCTATAGTTTTCCTCTGTCCAGGAAACCGAGCTTGTCACAGTTGCGTCATGCAGATGTGAGAGGCCAAGGGCTACTGTTGGCTGGAGCATGGAGGGCCCAGATGTGGAGGACATACATGTGTGGAGGGGACGGGTAGCCTAAGCATGCAGATTCAGAGGTAGAGAGCCTAGGCATGGAAGGTCTAGGTGTGTGGACCGTTCAAGTGTGGGGGCCCTAGGGACACAGGGCACAATGCTTGCCAGGAGCGAGGAGCGGGCAGGTTACCTGGACTGCACAGAGCAGGAGACAGCACTGAGGCACCGTGACGTGACGCTTAGGTTTTGCTGCTGCTTCTGTGACGTGTCTCTTTCCCTTCCCTCCCTCTGCTTTGTTTCTCGCCCTTTTCCTTTAGAGTCTTCCCCTTCCTCTTTATTCTCTCATCTAGAGATTTGGTTTTTATCTTTTAATTTGTACGTATTTTTATGTTAAAGGCAAAATAGTAGCACTTTGGTTTTTTTTAACTTATGTACAAAATAGTTCCATTACAAATGTGTTGACATTTTACATTTTATATAAAAAATCAGTATTTATGAAAAGGCCCTCAGAGTACACTCCTAAGTTAATGACATAAGACCGTCTCGGTCTAACTGTACTACAGACATCTAATAAGGGTGTGTGAAAACAGACAATTTAGGAAGCTCAAGTTTTAAAACGGGTTTTCTCTGCTAGGAAAAAAATTTCCTAACACGGTCCTTTGTACCTTGAATTCTCTTTCTTATTTTGATATTTTAACTTTTTGAGATTATAATGTAATTATATCATATTATCTTTCTTATCTTTTCCTATCTTTCTCTAAACTCTCCCATATAATCCTCCTTGGTCTTTTTCAAATCCATGGCCTCTTTTTTCATTAATTGCTGATATATGTAACACCACACACACACACACACACACACACACACACACACACACACACCACACACATACAACCTGCTCAGTCTGTATAGTGCTATTTGTATGTATGTTTTCAGATTTGAGCATTTAGTTTTGGCTAACCACGTGGTCTGCTCTTCCCTGGGGAAGGCTATTTCTCCTGCTCTCAGAATTCCTTAGTTGCCTGTAGCTCTTTGTGTAGGGTTCAGGCCTCCTGGGTTTCTCCCCTGCAACCCCCCACCCACCCCTCCTCATCCACTTTAGCGTTAGCGTCTGTTGTAACTTTATGGGTGGAGCTTGTGACATTCCTGGGAGACAAAACAGATTTGTTTTTAAAGCAAGAATGTTCTTTGTCATACTAGTGAAGTAATTAACAGCAGTACTAGGTCTGCAATGAATGCTGAGGCAGTTCTTCGGGACAGACAGACTCCCAGGTGGATCCAACTCTGTCTTAGAAGAACAACAGCAACAGCGATGACAAAACCCTATTGTTTTTACTGGTAGCTTTGTTGGGCTCTTAGCTCTAGCTATCAAAAACCCTGTCCTGGTGCTGGTTAGCCTGGAGACAGCCAGAGCCCAAGCTGGGTTGAACTAGGGACGCTCTGTGGCCCCCAGCTGAGTGAAGAAGATGGATGGCTGGTGAGTGGGCATGCCAGGCCACTCCATGGCATGTGGAGGGGGTGTGGACAGTGAAGGTGTGGAAGCTCTGAGAAGGCCGGCTGCGTGCTTAGCAGGCAGGGAGCAGGTGGCTGGGGCTGTGCCCCGTGGAGGGCTATGCTTGTTTGTAGACAAACAGCTCTGGCACCTGTGCAGCCCAAGCACGGCTTCATTAAACACAGTTTCTGCCTCAGATCATTAGTGTGTTTTAATTAGGTGTCCATAGGTCCAAGGGGCCGAGGGGCTCTCAGTGGATGGAATGCAGGCAGGCTGCAGTTCCCAGCTGGGCCTGGCTGCAAAGTGAGGAGTTGCTGCAGAGAGGAAAGGGAGCGGGTGGCCTCCAGGAGGTGGGGTGATCCCTGCCCTTCAGCACTGACTGCCTTGGGGTGGGACCTGGCAGGGGTCCCAGGCTGTCAGCTGTGTATTCTCAGCCACCAGCCCCTCATTAACCCTCAGCAACATTTTCTGTCTTGATCATTGGCTAATGAGCTCGGGTGCCCGTGGGCCCATCATCGCCTGGGCCTTGACAGGATTTTTTTTTCTGCCATCGAAAAGGAGGCTGTTGCTGGAGGTCGGTGGGTTCTAGCCTCATAAACACCATGGGGACGTGAGCTTAAACAGGGCCGTCTTCTCCTCTATAGAGGGACACTCATGACTTGGGGGACTACCGACTTTGAATCGGGGAGGAGGGAGATCATTCCCCTTCCCCACATTTTGAATAAACTATATTTCCTCCATTTTTTACTGTGTTAACACACGTGTAACCAAATTTGTCATCTTAACCATCTCTCAAGTGAGGAACAAGAGCTCCGCTGTGCTCCGCTTCTTCCTGATTATAGATGGCTTGGAAGGGCAGGTGCATGACATCCGACCCCTGCTGACCACAGTGTGAAGTTCATGGTGTCATACGCTGTCTTCTCTTCCATGGGTCCTGTGGCTTGCTGCACGAGCTCGTTTCTCTTGGTATAGAACTTTCCTTATTGTCCAACGCTCACTAACTGGAGCCTTCTTCTTTCTCTTTATTCTGTAGCGCTCGCCACCTGCTCCTGTTCTTATACTCACTCTCTGGATCTGAGCTCTGGGTCGGCGGTACTTTTGTGGTCTCTGGTGTGCAAAGCACGCCCCACAGGCTTCTCTTGCATGTGGCGCTCTGCGCTGTGCCCCTGTGCCACACTTCACTTCGGCTTCCGTTTGTGGGTCTTTGGCATCTGTTGGGCCTACTGTTTCACAGTAGCCATCCACGAAGTCCACACTGGGAGAGGGAACGCACCCTGCTGTTGTCCCAGCTGCTGGGGATCTGGTTTGCCTCATAAGGGAACTCAGACTTTCCAGCACGATCAGTTCTTCCCTGTGGGTCGCTGCTCGTCTTCTCCAGGGCTCAGCCACTCGGTCCTCTGTGCTGTGTCACCGCAGGCTTAATGGTTGCACCCTCCGTTTCTCTGGTATTTCGTCGACAAACCTTTGTACGGACTCTGAGCGAAGGCTCCCTTGTCTGTACTCTCTGTTTGCAGGGTTGTGTGATGCTCTCACCCTGGCTCAGATGGCTCAGAACCAGGACACTCTTCATCGGAACAACCTTCATTTCAGCTTTGCTGTTGTCCCTGAAGTCCTCGCTTCCTCTCCGTCTTCACACACTCACTCTACATAACTAGGCCCTTAGATATACAAGTTACGCCACATGGTGAGTTGCCAAACCAAAATTGGCCTCCGCCAAATTAGAACTTGCAATCTATGGGCAGGGCCAATATCGACCAGGTAGTTGCCTAAACATCAAAAGCTGTGGAAACAGAACCGTTTGATGCTCGGAGTTTGGTGAAGAAGGGTCAGAAAGGGCACAGGATGTGTGTGTAGGGGGCCTGGGATGGAGAAGGCATGGTAAGAGAAAGCCTAAGGAAGGCCAGGATTGATACCGAGGGACTAACCTGGGACAGGAGGCAGGAAACGATAGGAGCCTGACAAGTCGTGAAGGTCAACAGGGGTGAAAATCTTTCTGGATCTTTCTAGCCGCTGCTAAGAGGGAGCAAGATGGCAAAGTGGAAATGGGCTTGGTGTGGCTGAGGGCTGTGTGCCTGCGTTAGAGGAATGTCTGAACAGGCAAGCCCTGCTCTTTCCTATGCCAGTGGCTCTCCTCAGACTTACCGGCCTTCAGTTTTGAGGTGAGCCCTCCTCCAGGGTGGAGCAGGCCAAGGGCACAGGACCGATCTCTGCTCAGTGGGCTCCAGTGGGGCTCAAGACTCTGGGCAGGCAAGAATCAGCTTTAGGGTGTGATCTTAGACAACCTGACGCTGAGGCAGAAGCGTGGCCACGACATAATAAATATAAAGGACAAAGCACAGAGATTAGATGCGTGTCTCTTCTTGACCTGCAAAGTGAACTCTTCAATAAAAATTTCGCCTCAAAAAAACAGGGCACGGTGGTACAGTTCTGTAATTCTTGGAGTTAGGTGACTAAGTGATTTTGAGCCTATCCTGAGCTATAAAAAAGAGATTTTTGTAAGGCTGGAGAGATGGCTTGGTGGTTAAGAGCACTGGCTGCTATTCCAGAGGACCCAGGTTCAGTTCCCAGCACCTTCACGGCAGCTCATAACTGTCTGCAATTTTAGTGCCAGGGAATCG
Source organism: Acomys russatus (assembly GCF_903995435.1). Classification (NCBI taxonomy): domain Eukaryota; kingdom Metazoa; phylum Chordata; class Mammalia; order Rodentia; family Muridae; genus Acomys; species Acomys russatus. Next base: position 58,879,985 of record NC_067157.1, on the reverse strand, counting down.
GACACCATCACACAGACATGCATGGAGGCAAAACACCAATGTACATAAAATAAAGGTGGAGGGGCGGGAGGTGGGGGGCGGAAATCTTGTCCTAGGTGACTGCCGAGGGAGAAGACATATTTTCCTGCACACAGGCTGAAGTCCTCAATGTCTTGCTCTAAGGGGGGAGTCATGCCAGCCCGAGCAGCATGCTCTTGACCTGAGGTGAACAGAGGGGTCTCTCTCTCACTCCTGGGCACTGCCTTTTTGGTGTGGAGCTGACATTCTTGCCTGCTATTTGAGAGACAGCCTGGGCAGGTACCCTCCATTTTCACATGCCCTGTGTGTGCTCCCTTGCCCCTCCCCACCCCAGCTCCTGCATTGTGCCCATTCAGTTGGTGAATTAGAAGCAACAGATCCACTTTCTGTAAGACACAAGTGAATGGCCTGACTTTCCTGGGGACCCTTCTTTTCTGTGCGGCACCCTTCTTGACTTGCTATATACCTGCTATGCACTGTATACCTGCTATGCACTGTATACCTACTATGTGCTGTATACCTGCTATGCGCCATTAATGCTATGTGCTGTATACCTGCTATGCGCTGTGTATCTGCTATGCACTGTATACCTGCTATGCACTGTATACCTACTATGTGCTGTATACCTGCTATGCACTGTGTATCTGCTATGCACTGTATACCTGCTATGTGCTGTATACCTACTATGTGCTGTATACCTGCTATGTGCCGCCACTTATACTATGGGCTATTTCAATGGCTCCTCTCCATTTTGGTTCCAAGTAGACTTCCCTGTGTAGCCACATCCCTTTCTGGGTAGTCTTTCTTGCTTGTCTGTGTCAACCTCATACACCAGGAATAAGATGAACAGCTTGCCCTTATGCACACAAGAGAGAGAGAGAGAGAGAAAGAGAGAGAGAGAGAGAGAGAGAGAGAGAGAGAGAGAGAGAGAGAGAGAGAGAGAGAGAGAGAGAGAGCGAGCTGGTGCTTTCTCAACTTTATAAATTTCTGTCATATTCCATACGGGGCACACAGGAGGAAGTTTGCAGGGGAAAACTTCCTGATGTTCTAGGGAGAGACAACACCTCCTGAGGTCTTGAAATGGTCTCTCCTGCACCCCCTTTCCTCTCCTGCACCCCATTTCCAGGGGCAGGCACAGGCCATGGAGGTGGAGAAGAGGACCTGTGCTTTCAGCTCGAGGCTGGGTGATGTGCGCTGCCCAGCTACTGCAGACACTACGTTAGGAATGGTTCCATATTCGTCAGAGTCCTCTGAAGGAACAGGCCTGATGGAACAAAATCCATAAAAGGAGGTTTATTAGAATGGCATACAGACTGCAGTCTGGTTAGCCCAACAATGCCTGTCTCTCAAAGGAAAGGCCAAAAACCCAGCAGTCGTTTAGGCTGAGTGTCTTGGCAGTCCCAACCTAGACCTGTCCTTCTGGAGGATTCCTGGGCTTCTGATCTCCAGTCTACATTAGAATTCCCCCAAAGTAGGTTCTGACACCAGTGAAAGGATGCCACAGCAGCAAGGTAGATAGACTTGCCATCGAGAGCGAGAATAAGCAGGCAAAACAAAACAAAACAAACAAAAAAACAAACACCCAAAACTTCCTTCTCCTGTATCCTTTTACATGGGCTGCAACCAGAAAATGTGGCCCAGATTGAGGGGGGATCTTCCCACCTGCAGGATCCGATTAAGAAAATCCCCAACAGGTGTGCCCTAGCTGCTTTCGTGTTAGTTGATTCCCGCTGTAGCCAAGTTGACAACCAAAAATTAGCTGGCTAGGCTTACATCTGCCTGTGCTTGCTGTTGAGTGCACTCCCACTGCGGCGTGGGCTATGGTAGGCAAGGAGTTGCAGAGCCACGGTTGCATTTTTGAAACCTCACACCTCCGTGTGGCTGCTTCCTGTTTTCCACAGTCCATCACCAGTGTGAGCCACCTGAAGGTCCTCCATCGTAGACACAGTCCTCAGCGGCTCCTTGCTATCACCTGGCATGTTGTGAGCTGATTCTTGGGGCGCTTCACCTACATGCCACACAATACTGTCATATTTGCCACTAGCTCCCTAGAGAAGACCCTGTCACAATGTGAGTAAGCATTTCCCAGCCTACACATGCCATGCGCAACACAGCAGGCAAGCAAGTCTTCTCCTGGCCAAGTCAGTTCTTTCCCTAGTTCACTTCCCTGTGGCTCTGCCAAACATCTTCCTAGGCTGGGGCTGTCTTTCTGGGTCCCCCTCTTCTCTCTAGGACAAAGGCACACCAAGATACAGATTGAGACTGTCTGTTCAGGCACCCAGACTGTGAGCTTTGCTTCACGAACACTAGCACTCCGTAAAATTTTTAACGGAACTGATTAAGATGCGCGGATATTCTGTTTTCTGCAGAGGCTCCCGTGTCATCACACGCTCGGCTTGTGCACACTGATCCAACGCAGTGGCACAATCACGAGCTTGTTATGTCACCCACGCATACTTTATGACCTTATAGAAGGACAGACAAACCCCACACCAAGCCTTCGGAAGGTGTTGCTTTTCTCTAGGAAGTCGGGGCACTAGGAAGGCCTATTTGCTCCTAGCTGGCCCCTCCCCCCACAGAAGTTTATTTTCTACCCATGATACAGAACAGGTATGAGCAGACTTCTGTGAGTCTACCAAGACTATCACCGCACTGCACGGCAGGTCTTACACTCCTGACCTGTCACTAGCAGGACAGTGTCGGACTTCCTGTGTTTTCTAAGTGTGGTAGTAGCCAAGGCACCCCTCTCCAGGTTTCCTGTGTGCCTGAACTCAAAAGCAGGGACTAATCTACACTCAGGAACCTTCTCAGATCAGCTTGCTGTTCAGGACCTCAGAATGGAAACTTCTGGAGGGCGCGCACAATGCACCTGTCTCTAGCATCACGGCGGCGCCACCTCCTCCGGAGCTCGGCTGCTGATTTTGGATAAGGAAGGCTCACACAACAGGCTGCCCATTTTACATCAGTTACCTCACCTTCAGGCAAGAAGCTTGGCAACATCCTTGGCTTGGGGTTTCATTTTGGGAATGCCTTCATCAATTATCTGCAAACTGCTGCATGGATGGCCCCCAGGCTTTGGGCAATGGGCAACAGCCTAGGCTGTACCAGTGTGCCTGGAAAGTATAGCACTTGCTTAGAGAGCTGACAGATAGATATCTGTGTTGCACCCAGTGTCCCTGGAGTCTTACACATCTCATTGCAAACCTAGGGGTGTCTGTGATGGGGTGATGGGCTGTTGCCCTGTCAGCTAGCAGGGGCAGCTGTGCCCTCAGAGCCTACCACAGTGTATGGGACTTACCCAGTGGCCATGTGCATGTGGCAGGCCCCTCTCCCACAGCCTTCTTTGCTCAATGGCGAAAGAACCCTTTGCCTCATTGTTCATTTCTCTGGAGAATGTCTTTCTCTCTATGTGCCTAACTGTGCAGAGATGCTTACCACTCTGGGGTGAGTACTTGGAGAAGCCCATGACATAGCCTACTGTGCTGATGGGTTCCTCCAAGTACTCAGCAGGTACCTGAGGCACAGCACTGGATCCATGATGCTTCACAGAAGCTCTGTGAAGGGAGAGAGTTGCTATTCTCCAATCCAAGGTATGAGAGAACAGGCACGGAACTTGCCCCCGTACTCTATGTCCATCTTGAATCCAAAGTTCATGGACTTGACCCCCTTCATCCATGTCTTTTCTTTAAGGCTTCCAGGTGCTCCAAGGGGCAGGAGATTCAGTTAAAGTCATAGTCAGCAGCTTGAAGCCTCACCGTCCAGCATAATTAGGATGATGACAAACTGTCTTCCTGGTCCCATCGACTGACCGCTGCTTTGTTCTCCCCAGTGGTCAGCACTGTTCTCCGCTCCTGAAAAACCCTGTTGCCCTCAGCCCCCCAGCATAGTCTGTGGTAAGGAGTCTAGCCATCTGTGACCTGCCCTCGCCATCAGCAGCACGGAGAAACACCAAGATGAGGGCAGAGATCCAGGGGTGTTCTCAGGTGGTGAGAGACAGGCTTTCTTTATTAAGTCTTGGGCAGGTAGGCAGGCAAGAAGGGTAGCTCTATTCTCATTTGAGCTATTCAGCCAATCACAGTTAGGAAAAGCCCAAGACCCCACAAGCACCATGCAGCAGTACTGGTAGGGCTATGTGACCCAGATCAATACAGCTCTCCATGGTCTTTGCGGGACTGGCTGGACCGCATGGCGGTTAGTGGGGGACAGTGGCTGTGAGCAGCTGTGAGCCCTACATCAGGGAATTGTTGCTACCTTCCTAGTAGAGACGGTGGTCAGGTGACTCTATTGGCGGGTGAATCTGTGACACATTCACTGTGGCATCCTATGAAGGACTTACCAGCATCCAAATACTGTCCACCTTGGGGGCATTTTATAAGATTTTCATGGTGTTGGTGACCCTCTTTTCCTACGCCAGGCCTGAAAGATCTGGTCATAAAAGGAAGAAAGCTGAGTGCTGACCCACGTGTCCAGTCACTAGCATAGGGGGTCTGGGGTGGTTGCCTAGCCGGACACTGGAACAGTCATATCACTCTTTCCCCCAGCAGAATGCTGTCTCCAGGGAGGGCCTTAGTCTCAGTGTTTCCATGTTCTTGCCATGAACAAAAACCACAGGAAACCCAAAGGGAGAGTGATGTGTCCTGTGGAAGCTGCTGGGAGGGTCTGTTTGGCTTGTTTTTAGGCCAGCTCAATCCTTTTTGGAAAAAGTGGCCTGGTTATTGGACCCAAATAATGGTAGCCTTGAGGGCAACTGCCTCTCTCCCCAGGGGTGTGAGCAGTCAGACATCGACCTGCAAGTGGGTGCTTGAAAAAAAAATAATAACTTGATCCTTGCTCCCCCCTGGAACATAGAGAGGAAAGGCAGGGTGTTGGGAAATAACTTCCTGGTCTTTGCAGAGCCTGGAATCTGCAAGCTGCCTGAAACATACCAGTTAGGGCCTAGGCCTTGATGACTTCTTTGCCAAGCAAAGGTTTCTAATAGTTGCTGTACCTGTGACACCTCGCTCCCCTCCTCCCACTCCCTCAAGCTGCCTTCCAATTAAAAACCCCTGCTAGGCTAGTCCCCTTATCCACGCAGGGATGCTTTCCCCATTCACAAGTCTAGGCTACACACAGAATAGAAAACAAATAGACAGTATCTTGCTTTTGGCTAAAATCGCATTAGCCTAGTTGTGTTGGTAGCCTGGCGCTAACTCTGGGTGAGCTTGTGCCATGGGGTGTCTTACTGTTGTTTCACTGTGATGCTGAGGAGGCTAGCTGTGGCTGAAAGTGCCTCAGGGCTAGCTTCCAGGGCTGTACTTGAGGATACACAAGCCCCACCCCCACCCCCCTGTGTAAATATGCAAAGGCTCTTCTAGTTGTAGTCTTTTGATGGAGCTCAGCCTGTCACAGTGAAAGTGGCTCTAGGGAGAAGCCTCTGGACCAATGGGAGGCAGGTTTCATTCCTTAAGAGTAGGTGGGCAGGCAGGAAGGGTAGCTCTGTCATCAAGCAGGCCCTGGGCTGGCTCATCATCTAATCACATTTGGGGGAAAAAAATCAAGACTCAACAAGTGCCATGCACCAGTTGGGCAGGGTTGTGTGACGCATGTAGATGCAACTTGTCATGGTCCTTCCTAGAACCAGATTGCCTGCATGTCTGTTAGCAAGGACAATGGCCGAGGGGCAGATAGGAGCTGCAGATCAGGGGAAGGTTTATCTCCTGCATCCGTTTTTTAAAGTCCTATATATCCATTTTAAAATGCCATTTAAAAATTTCTGCCTGGCTATTTAGGCTTAAGTTGTTCAGCCATCTTCTTTATGGTGTTGGTGATTTGAACACGTAACTGTTCATGGCTGAAAACAGGAGAAAGGTGACTTATCTTTCAGATACTAAGTTCCTGCCTTCCCAGAGAGCAGCTGCTGGGTAGCTCTGATGCACTTTGCACTCCCTTTTCTGGCCAACACTGCTCTGCTTGGACCTGACCCCTCTGCTGGTTCTGATCTGGCTGAGGCAGGTCCTAGGCAGGGATCCAGGCCCTTGGAAAGCCAGGCATTTGGCCCCTCTCGTCCAGCATCCTTGGGATAGCAGAGTCAGAGACTGCTTCTCCCTACCCTTAGACTGTTTTTTCCTTATTTCAGAGTTTGATGAGAGAGAACCTAGCATATGATCTTTTCTGTGGTCTTAGAATTGGATGTATTCCTATGACACCAAAGCATAGATAATACAAGAAGATCACATCTTAGTTTTTTTTAAAAAGATGTCTCTAAAGGGAAAGTTCTGTTTTGAAGACATCGACAATAGACCAGCTGTATGCTAATTTGTATAAATGTGAACTAGCACAACAGGTTGACTATAAAATTCTCCTTTTGGAGGAAGAGTCAAGTCTACTGAAATGACTCATGACTGCTGAATATTTGTGAAGCATCTTCTGGGGCTTCGCATTCCTTGACGTTTTGTTCCAATTGTGAGATAGATATTGTAACATAGCCATCTTGGCCATTCAGTTTGCCTAATAAATTTAATCAGAGGAATTCAAAACCAAGAGTGAGAAATTGGGAGTAACAATATCTACATTTTAAGAAGTGCCAAGAACAAATATTTGTCTAGTGAGTGAACAAGACACACCTGGAAGGCTGGCTGAGTCACACAACATGGCCCTGCTGCCTTTTACTCACTGACACAAGGAGATAGAGATCAGGGTGTAAGTGACAAAGCTGGGCATGGTGGTGCATGCCTGTGATCCCAGCACTTGGGAGATACATGCTGGAAGATCAGGAGTTCAAGGCCAGCCTTGGCCACATAGCAAGTCAGGCTAATTGAGACTGCAAGTGTCTATGCTTCAAAGAGAGTAAGAGAGGTGGGATGGGGAGGAAATAGGAGGAAGAGGAGGAGGAGAGAAAAACAGAGAAGAGAAAAGATGAAATGGGAGGAGAGGAGAAGGAAAAAAATAAAAAGAAAGGAAAAGCTAAAGAAGAGAGGTGCTTGTTCCTGGCCCATGAGCCTCGCAGCACGTCTGCCTGGTGCTGCACTCCAGCCTGTGGTGTGCAGATCACTCTTCTTAGGGAGCCAGTCCTTCTGCCTTAAGTAGCTCAAAGAAGGCCTAGAAGAGCTGCTGTGTATACTTAGCCTCAGACCCCAGATGTACAGAGCCATTTCCAGGGTGTGTCCTACAAAAGACCAAAATGAGAAAACTCAAGGCTGCACAATTCTATAACAGGAAAGAGCTAGAAAGTGGCCCACTCTATGTGATCTTTTCACCCACAGAAGAGAAAAAAACTAGACAAAGCGCAGGCCCAGAGAGGCCGAGCCTGCGGCCACCACACACACACTTAGCGCTACCAGCAATCCCTCCACTGTGACATCGGAGGAAATAGACCAGGAGCTTTTGTCTACTGCGTGAGGGGAGGAGGACGTTGAGCCTAGGAGACACCGGCCTGTCCGCAAGATGTGTCCAGAAGAGCACCTGCAGGTGGGCTAGGACCCCATGACATTTGGGAGACATGGTCTTGTTCTCAGATGTGACAGTTCTGGCCTGACGCTGGTGTTGAACGTGGAGACAGCGTGTGAGTGTGGCAGCTAGGAGCTAATAGGCAAGAGATCTGTCTGGAGCTGGAGTTGCTTCTTCCCGTGGGCTCCGGCTGTCCTTCGAGGGGAGGCCCCCGAACGTGGATCTGAGCCACAGAGATGAGAACCCTGAATCTGATTTTCTTTCTCGTTCCCTATTTGACGTATTTACAGCACTTCTGTCCCAGCCCTATCTCCTCCATCCCGTCCCAGACCTGGTTCTTGTCCGCTTGGAGATCTCACTTCTGATCAGTTGATCATCTTGGGAGTGTCCTGCCTCTGGCTCCTGGGGGACAGGAGGAGAGTAAGGGCCCTGCTAGACACGGAGAGCCAGCCAGGGTGCACATTTGTTTGCTATCGGGCAAAGCCTCTCCATTCCTTCATTTTAAAGCTCTATAATTAAGTCCTTGTAACTCTTTGATCAGCAATAATAGCTGTTTACAACAGGCAAGGCGTGGCTGTACTGAGTGGCTGAGTGAGTGGCTCCCTCCCCCCACTTGTGCCAGCTGCAGCTCGGGGAGATGGGAACTGTCCTGGTTTTGACGTTTCTCTGCAGCTTCCCTGGAGCATTGTTCCCCCACTGACCTCGGGGTTCTTGGCAGAGCAAGAGAGCAAGCTAGGTAGAATATGACCTGTGACCTCCTTGCTAAAGATAACTTACAAAAAAAGAGGAAGGAGAGAGTGTGAGGGACATCCACCTGTCTGGCCCCGGGATCCTTTAAATGGATGTAAAAGCCATTATTCACACACCATGGGATCCGTGTGTTGCCGTGTGAGGCCCTGAAAGGACCCTGGTTGCGTGGATCTCTAGAACAATGGCTCTCGACCTTCGTAATGCCACAACCCTCTAATGTGTCCCTCAGGTTGTGGTGACACCTAGCCATAGAATTATTTCATTGCTGTAATTTTGCTAGTTCTGAGTCACAATGTAAATGTCTGAAATGTGACTCCCAAAGGGAACTTGACCCACAGGCCTGCTGCTCTAGAAACAAACTGGCCCAGAGCCAAGATCCGGGGGTCCTGGGGTTGCCCTCACACCTCTCACCACTCCGGAATCCCCGTGGGCTCAGTGGCTGATGGAGAGTTCACAGGGTTTCCTGCCACTGGTTTTAACACTGGCTTCAGGAAAGGGTAGTTAGTGGCCTGGTGTAACACATCAGTCTATTTGTCAGTTCTAGGGAGCTGCCTCCAGGATGGATGTAGACCCCCTACAGTCTAGGAAGCACTGTTCCTGAAGACCAGGCACTCAATGGCTACTAAACGAGTTTGTTTTTCCCCAGTGCTGCTCACTGCCAAGTTCCCAGTCAACACTGGGACACTTTTCTACAACCTTGGATCAATTGGCCATCTATCTGGAGACTCCTAACCATGGCCCCTGTTTAGTTACTTCTCTGTTGCTGTGATAAAACACCAGAGGCAAAGGAGAGAGAGAGTTTAGTTAGGCATGTGGTTACAGAAGGACAAGAAAAGTCCACAGTGGTACACTGTTGGCATGGCAGCAAGTGGCAGGCATGGTGGCAAGGACAGGACATGGTGACTGAGGGGTTTACTGAGGAGAGCCTCCAAGTCGAGTGCGTTGCTTAGGGATTGGCTATACTGGTCAGTTTAGTCTGCCCTGGTCAGCTCTGACCCAAGGCCAAGGTTCAGTGTGTCTACATGACAGCTAAATGTGCGGCCAGGGTTAGCCTGGCTCTCAGTGCCTCAGCTTTTAGGGGTTCCCTTCAACCCCAGGTCCTGGTTAGGTTATGTTCATGTGTCCTAGACAGCACAGAAACATCAGGCTGGAGGCGCATTTCCATTTTGTAAGGAGAGCAATCCACAGGGTGGGAGGTGGTAACCGGTGGGGTACCTTCAGCAAGGCCTGCTCAGCAATGCCTCTTCCCCTTTTCTCCTCCTTGGCAATTACTACGTTCTCAGGAGAAACATTTACTTTTGAAGAAGTAGGGCAGTACAGAGAAGAAAACCATTCATTGACATGATCTGTGTTGCTGTTTCATTGTGCAGCACTGGGGGCTAAAGCTCTCCCTCGCTCCTGGTGCCTGTTTGTCGCAGGTGACACTGTCTGTCGCAGGTGACACTGTCTGTCGCAGGTGACACTGTTATGTCCCCTCCTTGCTTCTTTCTTTTCAGGCTCAGAGGCTGATGTCCGCTGCTCTTGCCGCTGGTTCACCCAGCAGGCTCCTCCCTGGGCTGTGGATTTCTCTGTGTTTTTCTCTGAGCTCCATCCCAGAGCTCCATCCCAGCTCCATGCCTGCCCTATTGCCTTCACTGTAGTTGTCAAAGCCCATGTCTCTGAGCACCCACATCTGCAGTAAGGCTCACGGACTGCCTACCCCTCCACTTGTACAACTCGTTCTCCAAGGCCAAAATTGTTCAAACCAGAGTCCTGATCACCGCCTTTCCAAACATGCTTCTCCTGTGAATCGTTGCCGGGCACAACAGCCCATAAACACCCTCTGGCTAGCCGAGGGGCTCCCTCCCGAAGCCCTCAAGAATGTGCGGCTGTCTGCTTTTCTCTGAAGGGCCTTAGAGTTCTCTGTCACAGCCTGAGAGGGGCATTAAGCACTGACCTTCGTTCAGGGTCAAAGTGAGAAATGGTCACAATAAATAGCTGGACACGAGTTAGCAGGTGTGTCATGAGCTACACTCTCTAGTGGACAGACAGACAGACAGACAGACAGACAGGGATACCTGAAGCTGTCCAGGACAAAGGAGGGCAAAGGTCTTCCGGAGCCTATTGCACAGCTTTTGGTTACCATAAACAGGACCGATGTTGTCAGGCTACTTCCTGGAGGCCCAGAGCTGATGACACCCAGTCCCCTTTCAGGGGTCCATCCTAGGAAACTGTGCCCTGTTTAAAGGAAGGGTCCAAAATCTAGATGGCACATCTGCCAAAAATCCTCTCGGCATGACTGTAAGTCCTCCAGGAGGAACGATGACCCATCATCTCGTGGAAGAACGGTACCCATGAAGCCATACCTCTGGGTACGGCTCTAGTATTCAGAGATGGGGTCACTGTGAGCCACCGGTGACCTTAATCCAATATGGGCTGGCATCTGAAATGATAGCAAAGTTGGGACAGACACTCAGGAAGAGGGTCTGAGAGGGCAGAGCTGTCTGCTGGCCATGGTGAGCAACCCGGCAGAGCCTGACCTGTTCAGGGACAGGGCCAACCTAGGACACTGGGTCCGGGTCTCTTCCAGAACTACAAGGGTAGAATGACCTTTGCCCTGTGGGACACCTGGTCCGTGGTGTTTTACAGCATCTCAGAAGCCAACATAGTACCTCACAGAAGCCCAGCCGACAGCTGTCTGCTTATAAGGCTTTCAATATCTACCTATTATCTTTCAAAGGTTTAACAGTTCTCTGGGCGCAGAGGTTTTATGACCTCATAAACAATATGTCTGCAGCTCTTTGTTTGGCCTCTGCAGGTGGGCACCGGCAGCCTCAGCATAGTCTTCTCATGTTCAACTACTTAGAAATGGGGCCATTGCCTACTCACAGCTTTAGATAAAGTATTGAGGTACGGCTAGCCCAGTGTCAGTCTCTAGCGCTGCGACGGAATGCCATGACCCAAAAGCAAGTTGAGGAGGACAGGGTGTGTTTGCCTCACACTTCCAGCCCTGTTTGTCATGGAGGAAGCCAGGGCAGGAGTACGGAGGCGGGAGCTGATGCAGAAGTTATGGAGGTGAGCTGCTTACTGGCCTGCTCCCTATGGCTTGCTTCTAGAACCCAGGACCACCAGCCCAGGGATGGCATCACCCACAATGGTCCACCATCAATCACTAATTAAGAAAATGCCCTGCAGGCTTGCCTTCAGCCTGATCTTATGGAGGCATTTTCTTTTCTTTTCTTTTTTTATATTAAATATATATTATTATTTATTCACTTTACATCCCAATCATAGCCGCCTCCCTCTTCCTCTTGTGGTCCCACCCTCCCTCCCCATCCCTCTAGCACTCCTCCCAAGCGGTGCTTTGTCTCTGACAAGGACTCTGAAGGCATTTTCTTAATTGAGACTCTCCCTCCTCTCAGATGACTTAAAACTATGCAACTCACTCGGTAAGTCCGGCATCCTTACTGGGGGGAAATTGGGACACATAAGAAGGTCATGTTTTCACCTCCAATGGCAGAGGTGACTGAACTCAAGGATCCCAGGCAAGATAGTTTGGGTACCAGAGGCTACCTAGGGCTGGCAGCTGAAAGTTAGATGTTGGGACGCAGGTGGGAGTGCGGGGCTGCATTTCCTGCAGTCTGAGTGGACGCAGCATTTTCTTCCTCAGCCGGAATACTGAGAAGCCAAGGTCGGGGGTGGACAGGTGAGTAGGGATGGATTACAGGGAGGATTCTAAACTACACGCAGAGCTGTAACATTGACCCCATGGCCTGCTCACCCAGCTCCTCCCTCTCTGCGGCATTTATTTCTGTAGGGTTGCCTTGGTCATGACTTGCTAATGATGTCCTGTAGGCACATGAGCTTGTCTCTTCCTGCCGAACCCCAATGCTGGCCACTTCTCTCTGGCTTCTAGGAAGTCCGTGTGATGGTGTGGACTGCAGGGCATCAGTGATCCAAATGTGAACTTGCAAAGGTCTCTTTAAACACTCATGATAACTGTGACCTCCTCTGGTCCTTGGGTCAGGAATGTAAACAAGACAGCGCAGGGACTCAGAGCTGAGGCCTGGCTGGTCTCCAAGAACCTTCCTCTTTCTTGGGGGGGGGCCTGGATCATTTCCCATTTCTCACCTCTGGTACTGAGGCAAAGGGAACATAGCCAACCACGGCACAAGGGGACTGCTGTAGAAGAGCAAACCCAGCCAGCGAGGTAACCAGCAGCGTTGCGTCTCCCATGGGAAGAGAGGGTGGCTTGTACTGGACAGCTTCCATCTCGCAGATGGACCTAGGAATACTGAGGTTTGGCTGACTTATCTGGAATATCAAAAACTTGTCTCAGTAGTGTTGTGCTGCAAAGAAGTCCTTCTGGGAAGAAGAGAACAGAAACTCTGGGCGCCCAGGGTTCCCCACGGGACACCAGGGTGGAAGAAGTGCCTCCTGTCCTTGTGGCCTCTCACATCATGATGGGCCTCGCGGCCCTCCTTCCTGAACTGGACTGGCTCTTTGTGGCATCTCTCTCTGGAGCTCTGATGGCTGTTTATAGCCTCTCTCCTCATCTGTGACGTGCCCTCATGGCTTCTCTCTTCCCAGCTGTGCCGTCTCATCCACATCAGCCAAGGCGCCATGCTCACAAAGTGCTTCTCCACTGGTGAAGAGTGGACCAGCCTCGTCTCCCTGTGAGCCACTGACAGAGGATAGCCTAGAGACGGCTGAGGCAGACAAGCCAATGTTGCGCCTGTGTTACTTCTAGAAGAAGCAAGTACTTCCTTGTGACAACAGTATGTCTAAGAGGGATATCAGAAGATGGTTGGGGCCATTTAGGGCCACGCTGTGTAACACCAAGGCAACAAGAGAATGATATATTTCCTGCTGTTCTTGATTTTTTTATTTTATTTTTTTAAATCCCCTTCATCTTTGTGTGTATTTCTCACCCATGATAGCAAAGTCATTTTATTTTCTTGAGACAGGGTTTCATGTATGCCAGGCTAGCCTTAAGCTGGCTATATATACAAGTATGACCTTGAAATTCAGATCTCTCTACCCTTCTCTACTTCTGGAGTGCTGGAGTTACAGGTGTGTACCCCCAGTCCCAGTTCACGTGGTGCTGGGGTTTGAACCCAGGGTTTCACGCATGCTGAGCAAACACTCTACCAATTGACCTGTAATTTGTTCTTGAGCACATCACGCTGACACTCACTCACTCTCACGCTGCCCCTTCTGAAGACAGCTCGATCGATCTTCTTGTGATCCTGAAATGTCAAAAAAAAAAAAAAAAAAAAAGTTTTAAGGTTTAAGACACACTGAGACTAAAGAGCAAACATCTCTGAACGGTACTTCAGATTTCACCGGACTTTTTATCCTTGGTTACTGTTTTCCTGCTTGTCTCTCCTCCTGCTGATGTTTTGACTGCTCATCCTAGCTGATTTTTTAAATCTCCAGAATGAGGATTTACGTTTTCCACCCAGACACAATTGTGTTCATCCAAAGGTGCTTTCCTTAGTTTATTTCTCCTCCTGCTGACTGGAGAGTTTTATAGGTGTGGAGGAGATTCACTGATCCTGTCTGGGAGTGAGAGAGGCGAGAGTCAGTAGTGCAAGGCCCCCACTGGGCCCCAACTCTGTAAGGTGGGAAGAACCCACACCTAGAACCCCCTGTATTTTATTGGCTCCCTGGCTCACGCAGCCTTTCTGGAAATGTTGCTCAGAGTCTCAGAACTCGGGCTGGAGAGATTACTCTTCTTGGAATAGGAAAGAATGTGGGAATAAACTTGGGGCCATGGGTGTTTGCTCGCGTTGGAGACAACGTGTGTGAAACCCAGGAGAACAGTTATGTTCCTTGGTTTGTTCCCTGGAGACGCCTGTGGTTGGCCACGGTGTTGGAAGATTTTCCTGTGGACTTGAAGAGACTAGGACGAAGCTCTGGGCAGGATGCCCCACTGCCCGAGGTCTCTAGAGTAGGCTGCAGCTTGCCAAAATACACCTCTCGGGGGCAGGGGGCGGGGGAGCAGAAGCCTGAGGCTGGGAGCCCTTCTACCTGTAGGAGCAGTGAGTGTGCGCTCCAATATGTGACCCTGTCTGAGGAACCAGCTTTCCTTCCACACTTTTCAGGCTTCCCCTAGCCACCTGACTCGCAGCATCTGCTGTCTTAGCCCCAGGGGCAAGATGGAAGGAGGACACTCGGAGCTGCTATCGAGTCAAAGGACTTCAGGGGCAAACAGTGAAGTGGGCTGGTGGTGAGCAGGAAGACACATCGACTTCGGCTTTCATATGGAGTCAAACAGTGCACAGGGAGTCCTGGAGCCACAGACACTAGTGGCAGGAAGGAGTGGACGCATTACCGTGTTGCCGCATGCTATTCAGAGCCTGTTAGGTTGTGGACCACACAGGGCATGGTCAGGTAGCCCACCAGGCTCTGTCGTCGGTACAGTCCTGTGCAACTCCAGTAAGCAGCTCTGAGCCTGAACTCGACGCTCTAGTGTTCTGAGCCTGGAGGGTTTGTGGGGTTCATTCCTGCCCTCAGGGGGGCCTTCCAAGTCTCTAAGACCCCAAACTCTTCCCTAGAAGCTGTGCCCTTGGAGCCCAGGACTAAGTAACCGGGACTACCCTTACCTACTGCTACCGGCCTTTCTCCTAACATTCCAGATTTCCCAGTTCAGCTTCTTCTCCTGGAGAAGCAGTTTCCCTTATGTGTTTATGAGACTGTAAACCCAGTACCTATTGCCTGAGAGAAGTGTGTGACACTTTCTATCTGTTAAGTAGGCAGGCTACAGCCACTGAGACATGCAGTGTCATGACTTTAATGGCTTTTAAATGGTTCTTCTACCCCCAGGCTTTCATTTCAATGTTTCCTTTCCAGAAAACGAAGCCGGCATGTCACACCATGCAGAGGGCAGCCACACACACTCTGGGCCACTCCAGGACTGGCCGAAAAGCCTCCGTGATACATCTTTCCCTTCCTAGGACCTTGATGGCTTGACATTGTGTCTTTGTTAGGGGCTCCTCTGTTGACAGCCCTGGGAGGGAAAAGGGCACATGCCTGGGTCCCCATGCCTTCAGTTTGCCAGGAGCTCCCCAGGGCCATCAGCTGGTGCTGTGAGCATTTCCGTTCTGCCCACCTCTCATCTGGGGGCTGACCATGAGCTTGGGAGGCTCATGCTCCTGTATCTGGTGACACATCAGGAACTGACTTGGAGTTTACAGCAAGTGGGATTACTAAGCACTGAGGCATAAACACAGGATGTGGATGGATTTCCCGCCCTCTGGCCGGTCCTCACAGGGAGCAGCTGGAACCCAGCCAGGGTGCTGAGCAGGAAGGGTGTAGCTCGTACACACAAGCATGTGAAGGAGTATGCACGTGACCATCGTAGATGTGCACTATTATGTCTGCACACATGTATCTGTGTCTGTGTGTGCAATGATTGTGTCACTGTGCATAAGTCTGTGTCCACAGGCGTGGATGGCAGGTACCCAGCCAGGCTTTGTCTTGTGAAACTCCAACGAGTAGCACTGAGCCCATTCCCAAGGCTCTAGTGTTCTTAGTCTGGAGGATTTGTGGGTTTCACTTCTGCCCTCACTATGGGGCCTTCCGGGTGTCTAAGACCCAAAGTTCTTTCCAAGAAGCTGTGGTCTTGGAGCCCAGGGTTTACTAAACTGGGCTGGTTGGTTTTTTTTTTTTTTTTTTTTTTTTTTTTTTAATATACAAAGCCCTGAGCAGGGATTGGGTCCAGAGAGAGGTGCTGGCCCTAGGCTGTGAAAGGTCTTTCCTCTTCCTGGGCCTGGGGCTGCTGGTGGGAGCATATGGTGAGAAGAGGAAAGGTTGAGGAAGTGGGCTGGCATCTCAGGCCCTGCTCCTGCCCCTCGTCATAATGCTCCTTTGATGGCTCTTCCTATGAGAAGCTAACTTACAGAGGTCCCTCAGTGCTTGAGCGGGAAGGTGACCCATGACATTCTGCTCAGGAACGCGTGTGAGTTCACCACACTTTAGGCACTGAAATGCCGAGACCTAAAGCAGAGGATGCGAGAAGTGGCCTGTGAGCCCGAGAGAGAATGGCTTTGAGCTGGGTCTTACTCGGCTTCAGTTCTGTCATGTGCTCCCACTGGATGGTGCTGGCGGACATACAAGCACAAAGGACAAAGGTTTTCCTCAGATGACCCTGAACTTCACCCAGTGTCACTTCAGAGAGATGCCCCAGGAAAGGGCACCTGGAAGGTCACTCCTGGAAATGCCCTGACCCCAGCTTCTCCTACAATAATCTTTTCTAATCTACGCAATGCAGAAACTCTCCTTGGAGTGGGTATGCCTCCCTGTTGAGCTTGTTGCCGCATACTGAGCACACAAAGCGGTATCTGACCTGGGCCCTGCCAGGCTGGTGTCATAGTGCGCAGAGTTGGCCCCACCTCTTGCAGGCTCTCAAAGAATCCTCCTCCATTTCTCGTCCCCTTCACATTTGGAGGTGCCACATTCCATGGCTTGTGGCCCCTTTCTTCTCCAGAGCCTCAACAGCAGCTGACTCTTTCTCTTACGTCTCTGAGCTCTTTCCCAGCTCCCTGTTTCCACTGAGGGTCCTATAAGCATGTCCTTCCCAGGTCAGCTGTCTGCGACAATAGTTTCCTATGGAACCTAGAGATTCTCTTGTGACATACGCTCATAGACTCCAGGGATGAACTCCGGATAGCCTTTAGGACGCTGGTCTTCTCCACTGTGTGATGAATTTGTACTAGAATGGTTAAATAGACTTGGAACAAGCACATGTGACCGCGACCCCCAAAGTGCACTGCATATATAAAGGTGGAGGGCTTTGTGTGCACCCTTGTATGTGGGATGTTTTGGAGTCACATGACAATGTTGGCTCATTCTTCTGGGAGACTCTAGACACTCTTTGCTGAGCTTGGATCTATCTCGGGGAAACTATCTTTGGTGTGCACGCATGTATGCTATATATTTACTCACGTGTGTACGCATGCACATGTGAACATGTAGGCATGCATGCAGTATAGGTGTATGAGTGCATACGCCTGCGTGTGGTGATATGTATGTGTTTTATGAAGGTGTGTGCGTGCATTATTTACATGTGAGCATGTGTGTAATGTGTGAGTGAATTTATTCAGAATGCAAAGAGTACCTTCAGAAACCCGGATCCTTGCTTCGCTGGTGCCAGCACCTAAAGAATCATGTCCGACGATGAGAGGGCAGCCCTCGGCCCTGTTCCTGGGGTGGAGTGGAACCTCAGGTCAGAGCTGCGAGCCTCCTCAGCCTCAGTCTTCATCCATATCTCTGCAGAGGGTTTACCACCTTTCCTCATTTTCAGTCTCTCACACGGTTTGTTTGCGTCTTCAAGTCTGACGTAGCTCCAAACCCCAGCAGTGTGGCTACAAGAAAGAGCACTCATGTGCAAGGGAGGGAACAACAAATGACACGTTCTTGTGGGGAGCAGATTCAGCAGGTTTAGGCTTAGAACAGCTGGGTCCAGAGCATCAATGCACTCTGAGGCTCGGCTGTGCTTCGCAGGTGACCCCAGGCAGCAGGCAGCAAGCGGCCTTGGGGGCAGCAAAGGGCATTTCTGCACAGACCTGAACCATGTGTTGCCTGGAGAAGCACATTTTATGAGTTGCCATTCTTGAAATTGGGACATACGAAATGCTGATAGACAGCCATCCATGGATGGCAGAGCTATGAGAGAAGTTGAGACTGAAATGTGAAGAAAGTTCATTTTAGTTGTTGGGTCAGAATTGGTAAAAAAAAGAAAAAGAAAAAGAAAAAAAAGTAAAAGGTTTAAGAGAGGTGTTTGGTGCCTAGGGATCATTGCCAGTGTGATTTTGGGGAAGGCACACAACCCTGGGCTCAGACCTTAATTAACCATTGACTCCTGCCTGACCTTGAGGGGTCTCTAAAATGTCTGGGTCTCAGTGTCGTCCCCTGTAACTGAGGATATCAGTTGTTTCGAAGGGTTTCCATGAGAAACCCTTGACTTAACTACATGAAGTACTTAATGTTGGGTTAGGTGTGTAAGCTCCCCAGAGTCTAAAATTGCCACCACTACTGTTGATGTCATTTGTTGACATCTAGGGTACCACGTGCTGGCAGACTATCACCTCACACAGCTGCTGCTGCTCTGGCTGAGTTAGTGTCCGGGCGCATCACTGCCTGGTCTCCAGGGCTGTGCCCCAACCCACAAGCTGATTAGAAAGGAGGAGTAATATCAGCTCCCAAGTGTTGTCACGCTCCCCCTGGCAGGTGTCAACACTGGGCGAAGGTGGATGCAAAGGAACACAGGCCCAGATGCCTAGTCTCCCTGGCTATAGGGTAGGGACAGAAGCTCCTGGCTACCACATGTGGGAAGAAACAAAACCAAACCAAACCCGCAGTCAACATAGATCACAACACAGGATCCAAGTTTATTTCCGAGTCTACCCTTCAGCTAACATCTGTGGGCCAGGTGAGCGTCCCTTTCGGCACCCCATTTTCACGGCAGCTTTACAGTCTCTCAGGTAGAGGGAGGCATCCTGCACAATCTGTGCTTATACCCTGGCACTCTGAGAGATGGCAGCTCTCTGCACACGGAAGGCGTTTCCTTCCTTAGTCACGGGTTTGTACTCAGAGGCAGATGAGGTGGAGGTCACAGTGGGATTAGTGGTAAACTTTATCTTCCGCAGGACTCCTGTGGCCCGACTTCCCTCCTCACTCAACTTGACCAATTAAGAGAAAAGTTGTAAAAACAGACTCTCTACTTTAGGTGTCCCTCGGTCTGCCTCATCTATTGCTTCAAAGGAGAACGTGCTGGCTGTTTGTCAGTGAATTAAGAGCGACTCCTCAAACAGCCACCAGCCGTGTTCCCTCAAACAAAAGCCCTTCTACCTCAGAGAATGCTGGGGAAGTTCTAGTCCTGCCCCCAAAGAACTGGCAGTACCCAGAAGGTTCTCTTGACCTATGTTTTGTCATGTGCCAACCTCAGGACCAGCTGCCCAAGGGAAAGGTTCCCCTAGCTGCCCTGGCCAACCGGCTTCTCAGGTTTCCAAGGGCATCCAAGGAACCTGGGGTGTCCACACTTATGCCTGAATCAGGAACCTGGGGTGTCCATGCTTACGCCTGAATCAGGAACCTGGGGAGTCCATGCTTATGCCTGAATGGAAATGTCATTCTGATTGGAGTTGACTGAGAAGATAGCTGATGTTTAGGCTCCAAATACCAAGCAAGATAGCATGGTCCATGTCTACAGGCATGAAGATAAGTATTTAAATGCTCATAGACCCCCCCAATCAGGGCATGGGGCTCATGAATTTGTCACGTCCTCAGTTCTGTAGAAGATTGGTACCAAGTGCTCAGGTGCTGCACAGTGGCCTTGACCCTACAGAGCAGGTGGTATGAGACCCAGGTGAGTGCAGACTGTGCAGGTGGGATCGAGGTCCAGGTAGCAGGCGAATGGAGTATAGGTGGGATCGAACCGCAGGCAGGTAGGCAGGTGTCATGGCACCTGGGTGCTCATGGTCTCAGAGACTTACCTCACGTCTGCGCTGGTGTTAGTAGGAATATAGCCAGGTCGATACTTCAACCTATAAACATATACTCTGTGGGCTTGTGAGGCTACACCTTTTGGGTAAATTTTTCAGGAAAAAAAAAATACCCCCCCTCAAATAATATCTCACTGCCCTCTTTTTAACCCAATCACGTTGGGGACAGCAAAAACATCCAAATGGGAAATTTGTTAGTATGATGTTTATAGGTCCTTGGGTTAAGGTGTCAGCTATTTTTGGGGAGCATTGTTACCACGCATCCTTCCCTTTAAGCTCCCAGAAAGCACCTCAGCCCTGCCGTAACTTCAGTTTAGCCCCTAAAGACGTGTCTGGTGTCCTGCGGCGCTGGCTCCTTACTGCGGCCTATCCCTAAGATGACCCATGAGGTTTTTCTCTCCTTGGGATATGGAAAATCATCCTGGGAATGCTTGTGAGAGAAATCTTGAACGCGGTGGGTGCTGTGGTGACTTCCCATTTGCTTTGTGGAGGACATGCTCTACTCTAAGGCCACTTTTCTCCTCTTTGTTGATCTCCCTAAGGGTGGGTGGCAAGCAGCTCACATGGAGTTATTCAGAGGCCTGATTGGCTTCTGGGGTACACGGAATGAGGGTGTAGAGGTCTATGCTACAGGACAGTGTGAGCAAGCTGCTCTGGTGGCAACAAGGCAGGGTGTGCATCTATGTGTATGGGGCCTGGCTGGCCCCAAGGGTTGTGCGTAGTGAGGTCTGCACATCATTTACCACCCTTAGTTATTGGGGGATCTGGAAATCAAAGTACATGCAGATTATCAATCACCTATTTAATCAATCTGGGTTAATGCAAGAGGCAAGGGTGGGTGGGGCCAGGCTTGGCCTTGGGGCTTTCTAATTAAAAACAGGTGATGATTCTTGGTGGGGGCAGCGAGCACATTACCCATCACTGAGGGGAACTCTTGTACTCAAGGGAGAGAACACCAGGCTGTGGGCACTGCTTGGGCTGGGCTAGTGGGATGTGGCAGAAGTGCCGCCCTCAAAGCTTCCAGACAAAGCTCTTGCATCCTAAAGAAGTTTTCCTGCATATAAAGGTTTTCCAGGTGTGCGTGTTGGGCGAGCACCATGAGAGCTTGTTTCAGGGGACTTGCCCACGTTCTCCTGTCTTTTAGACTTGCGCAGTGAATGGAGCCTAGCCTGGACAAAATTCTTGCTGTAATATCCTAGGCTGATTGTTGGAACGCTTGTCTGTAAGATTCCGAGAGCGGCCACATGAAGAACCCAGCGGCTTAGCTCTCTGAGTAGCATCAGTAACCGTAGCCACGGCTGGAGCCAGCTGAGTGGTAGGTTGGGCGGCAGCAGTGCACATTTCTAACTCAAAACTGTGCAAGGACTGCAAGTGGGCAAAGCGTTAGACTCGCAAAGCCTGTTCCCTCCCACAAGCTCTCCAAACAGTGCCATCAAGTGTTCAAATGCCCTAGAGCCTATGGGAGATGAGTCTCATGAAAACCACTGCTCCCATTCACACCCCATTCCTTCCTCTTCCAACAGCCTTTGTGGTCTTGTGTTGTCTCCAAGTGTCACAAATTGTTGTGAACATTTATCTGTGATGCGGCTTCTCCCTCTGCCCCTGAGTCTCCTGTACAGTTTAGCCTTCAGGCAACACTTAGTCTGTCTGTCCCCTAGGGCAAGGCTAAGGGCCAAGGCTTCTATTTGCTACCTGAGCTCAAGTGTCTTTGCCTTAGGGGCAGTTCCTTATTCTTGTAAATTGTTTTAGTAAAAATGTGCCAAGAGTTTTCTTCTTTAAAAAGAAAAGACCTCAGACTTCTGCTCATTTCTTAACTTACAACCTACCAGGAAAAGGTAAATTACTAGAATGGTAAAAGTATAGTCCCTGGTACGGAGGAGCCGTCAGATCGAAAAGAGGGGGCAGCTCTGATCAGAGCAGCCTTTCTGGGACTAAGTGGGCATAACTGGGTGCTTTCTGACTTGTCCAGTGCAGACTCTCCAGTTTCCAAGCAGTGCCAATCAAACCCAAAGATAAAAGCAAATCCACAATAATATAGTTTGCTATTATGAAAATTACACTCTATAGGAGACTAGTTGACATCTCCACTTCCGGACCGACCCAGTGCTCAGGTGCTTTGGGATAGGAAGGCCTGAACAGGTGATGAATTCCTGGGGCCATTCCTACCAGAGGGCCCCACCCCACAAGCACTTTGCCTAGTCCCCATCCCCACCCAGCCTACTACTGTGCTGGCTTCAAGGCAAGCTGCAGATTACTGAGATGACATCATGGAACATTCTGGAGCTCTCCAAGGCCTTTCCAGGGTGGGTGCAGATGCTCTGCTGTATTTATTATAGACTGGACGTTGTGTCCCACAGCTGCTGTCTTGTTGCCCTCACTACCCTAGGAGAGGATTCCTCCTGGCCCACAGCCAAAGCCTGCGATGAGTGAGTTTCATGTACACCAGCTTGTGGCAAGTGAGAGCTTCTACACATAATGGCCGACGATGAATGACTTTGGCTATGCTGGCTCAGGGTACTTGACTTACGTGTTAGTCCAGAAAGTGAAATTTTGCCTATAGTGGCTGAAGATGGACTTTCTGTTTACACTGAGAAGAGACAGTCACAACTGTCCAGTTGCTTGAAAGGTGTTTGCCTGGGTCCTGTCCCTAGGCCCTGGGCCTCTTTTGAGGTTATACGGACCCTGCACCTTGGGTTGGCTACTGGCTCCTTGGCTCTCATGCAACTCTGCAGACGATACTTTCAATCGATTCAGTAATTAGGTTTTTGGCCCCTGACATTGGCTATATGAGTTTATAGGGCTGAATTCAGCCTGTTTGTCCATAAGGAGTGTAACTGGGCCTTAGGTTTTAGGAAAGGCTGTGGCACCCAGGTCTAGGTGCCATTGTGCTCCACAGAGTAAGGAGAAGAGCCAGGGCACGGGAGTGGGGCTTTAGTGGGTCTGGTAGACAGTCAAATAAGGAGGGGACAGGAAGCACCCAGAGATCAAAAGGAAAAGGTTCAGATGGAAGTGAGGCTGTGAGGAAGTAGAGAGCCTTGCTGAGGGAAAACAACCGGGCTTTTACTGCCCTGGGGCTGCCCTTCCACTGTCCACAGCTACAGCGGAAGCAGGAGGCCGGGGAGAGAAGAAGGATTCGGGATTTCTTCACTAACAACCCTGGGGAGACAGAGGACATCTGATAGTCTAGGATGAAGGGTGAAAATAGGGCCTCAACTATGGGGATCTTGGGGGCCTAGAACCCCGGGATGTCAGGGTATACACAAACCACACAGCAGGTTCCATCTCTAGACCATGCAGGATGCCCTGAACTCAATATCCTCCCAGAAGCAGCCTGAGCTCTCGGGAGCACAGAGCAGGCATTGCGGGGGTGGGGGGGGGGTGTGGGGGTTTGGGGGGACCTGCCAGTCAGACTCGCAGGGGGAAAGTGTCCTTCAACTTCTTTTCCCATTCAAGTCAAGAAAGCAAACTGAGGCTTTTCTGAGTCCCTTACATTTCACTTAATGTTGAATTGAAGATGTTGCTGCTAACACCAGGGCTATAACCAGAGCCATCAGCTCAGGATCTAGCCTGGGTTGTGACTGACCCAAGAGGAAACCCGGTTTACATATGTATAGTATGGGGGCTGTCGCTCCCCTGGAATTCTGACAGGGTTCCCCAGGAACCCAGCAAAGTCTCAGAAATGCAGATTGAGGAACCTGGTCTGATGACTTGGAGAAACATCTCTCATTTCTGCTGTGAGGTGATTGGAGACTCCCACCCCAGTTCCAGGAAGATGGGGTTTTTTGTTTGTTTGTTTGTTTGTAGAGACCGGGTCTCTGGCTGACCTAGAACTCATATATACACCAGATTGGCCTTGAACTCCCAGAGACCCATCTGCATTTGTACTCAACTGTTGGGATTAAATGTGTGTACCACTACACCTGGCCTGAGAATGTATTTTTCTTTTTTTTTATATTGTAGGATTTCTAGCTTAGAGAGGATGCACACAGTGAAGGTTGGAGCTTGGCCTGGGAAAAGGACTCCTGGACTACAAGTTACACCAGTTTGCAGTCCTTCAAGACTTTTCTTTCTCATGCCTGCATGTTTCTTTCTGTGTTTTGTTTTCTTGTGTTTTGTTTTGTTTGAGACAGGATCTCTCTGTGTAGCCCTGGATGTCCTGGAACTCTCTCTGTAGACTAGGCTGGCCTGGAACTCACAGAGATCTGCCTTCCTCTGCCTCCTGAGTGCTGAGATTAAAGTCATGCACCCTGATAGCCCTGAATATTTTTTTATGTCCAACTTTTTCCAAGTCACTTTGAATTTTAAAACAAAATATATAAACATAAATACAAACATTGATGTTTATATATTTTTATAAATATTTATAAAAATATAAATAAAACAAAACATAGGCTCCCTAAAAGTCAGTTTCCTCTAGTGTCAGCAAAGCTGGCTAGGCGTGTGGCCTTGGCCTGTATTCCCGAGGGGGCCCAGGACTGGAGTCTGTTTATGGAGTCTCAGCTCTTTTCATCTTGAGGAAGCACTTTGTTGCCTCACTCCAAAATAGCTTCTGCAGGAATAGGCTGTATTTTTAGGACACAGGAAAGGCTTGGGACAGACCCTATAAGTCTCTTAGGGCACGCTGGTTTTTCCTATTGCTTCCCTGAGGCCGGCCCCGCATTCTCACAGGAGAGAGAAAGCGACCACCTACAATGAGAGGAGGTGCAAGGCTCCTGCACACTCCCGCAGCCTGTTCATTTGGTGGCCAGTAATCACCCTGGGTCACCTCATGTTCCTAGCTTGTGGTCTTGGGTACCACAATATTATTTGACAAAACTGGAAAACAGCTACATGATGCTTGAGGGTTCTTTAAAAGGAGCTTGTTGCCGAAAAGAAGGTGAGATGAGAGTTAAGTCAACATTCCGGGAAGAGTCAGAGATCTAGATCTGGGCAGGGTAAGCTGTGGACCTGAGCTACCAGGCAGGGCCACTCTTGAGAACCAAGTCCAAGCCCAGGGTCCTTCTCACAGGTGTCAGCCAAGGGGCACGTGGATGGCAGGAGGGCCACGGGCCTTCCTAGGTTTCTAAGCAGTACAGATCTGAATTTCAACAGTGACTGATCTTTTCCTGCATCTGGGAAACACGTTTTTTTTTTTTAAGGCCAGAGGGAAGTTTACTCTGAGACCTCAGGAGAAAGTTATCTTTACAGATGGGAGGGGAAAGGGCCTCACTACGTCAGGCTCAGCAAACAAAAGCCCCAGCACCAAAAGACTTCCTGTCACCATTCTCAGAGCTTCCTGTCCCCTGTGATGTTTCCAAGTGGCAAAGGCCGAGCGGAGTGGTTGTTACAGAAGCTTTGTAGTGCTATATGCTGCTTTCTACAGAAGAGACTGACAGAGGCGCAGATCCAGACCTGGAGAAAAGCAAGAATCCAGCATGCTCACAAAAACACTCGATTGGTACATGGGCGCTTGTATGGCTGTGACAACTGTGACAATTGGTTAGCATAGGCTGTGGTTGTGCATGCTTCCTGTGTACAGAGGAAAGACGTGTTCACCAGTGCAAGAGACTCCCTGGCCTTTGGCATAGCCAGCTCCTCCTGGTGTTCTTGGCCCTGGGCATCAGAAGAGGAGGATCCCTGCAGCTCTGACATCCTCTCAAGGGATCTGGGTGGAAGCCATCTTGTACACAGTACTCCGGTATCACTGACCTTGAATAATGCGCCTCTTTGCAGTGAGGACCTGGGGTGGGGGGCAGGCGGTGTTCGTGAACATAAACACGTTGACTTAACTATGAGACACCCGACGCTGTCCAAGGCAGTGAGAAGAGGCCAGGCCTGTATGCACAGCTGTGTCCCACAGGGTGGCATGTGTTTGTGACCCGACTGGGTGTGATTCGGGGGGGGGGGGCAAGGCATTCTGTGGAAGAGGCTGGCCCCGGCTCCCCGGGCTGGCCCCTTGTGTGGGTCTACCTGTCTACACAACTGCTGGCCCTGGAGCTCCTCAAGGGACCCTGCTGGGAACAGGGGTGACGTGTCTCACAATCAGCTGAAATACTGGTGAACATCGGTAAATCCAGGGACAGGCCAATTTCCTGCTGATTGCTCCCTGCCCCACCCATCCCCCTCCTTTGCTCCCCCCCCCCCCCCCCCGCCAGTGCTTCCTGAGTGGCCTGTTGCCAGACTCACCTTCACAGCCCCAATCTGGTCCAGTGTAGCACAGATTGACCAATGGCTCCAGTCCCATGATTCCTGACCTCAGACCCTTCACCTACTTTGCCTGCCCTCAACTTCCTTCTTTCTCCAAGGGATCTGATGCCAGAACCCCATGATATCAGCGGGAGGTAACAAGAAAACAGAGGGTATCTCTGGCCAGTGCTGGGATGTATAGTGCCCCCTCAGCTGGTAGAAAAGCTCATCAACCCTTCTTCCACTTTGCTTCTGAGATCTGTGGCTGTCACTGGAGGGATGATACGGGTTGTGCACCGTGACTGGATTTGCTCCTGGTGCCCTGAAGCACCACACCTTGCAATTTCCCGTTCTGTACTTTTTCCCTCACGGGTACTCTTGCTCACCTTTAATGCATTTTTAACTGTTTTCTCAGACAATGGGCAAGTGCACTGGCCTTCCACCCTGTGGGGTTGCTGTGTATTAGGTTGCACCATGTCTGGGGTCCCAGGTGACTTAGAGACACTAATTATCACTCCACAAACGTGGGCATTAAGGTGGATTTGGCTTCATCTTTGTCAAGGACAAGCAGCTGTGCAGGTGGTCTCGCGGTCGCTCGCTCCTGTTCCTGGAGTGTTTCATCCCCACATGCCTCATTTTTAATTTTTTTAAAAGTGAAATCTGTGTTTTCTTCTGTAAGGCTGACTTTGTGTTTGGTGCTCTCCATCTTCTCCATTGAGAGGACATTTTACAAAGGTTCAAAGGCAGGATGGAATTAGGGTCTTGACTCTGAGGAAGAGAAATCTAACAGGCCCACACATTGTGGAAAAAAGGACTTTTCCACCCCTAATACAGGCAGGACATTTAGCTACGCATGCGCGCGTGCGCGCACGTACGCTCAAACACACACACACACACACACACACACACACACACACACACACACACACACACACAGACATCTGAGTTTTCAGACTGTGATGCCCTTTGACATACCTCTCAGTGCCAATGGCTGCATGACACACTTGGGACCCGTAGATACAATCAAGTTTAACGGGTGCCCATGTTCATTGGAGGTAAAAATATTCTGAGGGTCATGTCCAGCTGATGTGTGGTGTTCTATGGCTCACATCCAGTGCTTCAGAGCTGTGTCTAGTTGACATGGAAGTGGTCTGAGGGCTGTGGCCAGCCAAGGCAAGGCTGTCCTGAGGGCTCTGTGCTGTGGAGACAGAGCTGTGTCCTCTGGAGACGGTCTCTGTGCTGTGTCCATAGCCAGTGGAGCCACCTGCTTGTGGAGCAGCTTCTCTGTGTAAACCGTTAAGCTTTGCTTCTCAGTCGTATTCTGAGCTCCACGGGGCCCATCTCAGGACAAGGCAGCCCCAGGAGGAGGATCTGGCACTTGAACTGGTACAGCAGCTTTCACAGAGCCTCTGTCTGGTCTGCTGTCCCACTTGCCTCTGGTCCCTTTTCTCTTTGAGGAGTTCTGTTCTGACATAACGTCTGTACCTGGAAGCCATGCTTCTGCACAGGTCAACCCCAACGTCATCTTCCACTTCTGGGCAATGACTTTGGACCATATAGTTGGCCAAGACTGCATCTCTTTCCAGAGATCCAACCCCAAAGCATCATTTCTTAGACCCAAAGCCTTTCCATTTGTCCAGAGCAGGCCCTCAGGACCAGGCCTTGGTGGTAGGCCTTACTGGGAGAGCCATTGTGTGACCCCTTGGAGTTGGCCTGGCTCAGCTTTCCCAGAGCCTGGGCCCTCCTTTTCTGAGGCTCAGGTTATATCTATGGCATGCTGCACATCTCAAAGGTAGAGGTTTTCCATGCTTCTGTTATTCTGTCGTGGCCAACAGTTTCCCTGGGAGAGATAGCCCCGTGGTTAAGAGTGCACACTAGTCTTGCAAGGGGACAGCCCCTGGTTCCCAGCACCCCATGCTGGACAGCTCACAACCACCCATAACTTTAGACCCAGGGATTCTGGTGTCCTCTCCTATCCTCCACAGGTACCTCCACTAACACACACACACACACACACACACACACACACACACACACACTCACAATTGAAAGTAAAATAAAAATTTTAAATAAGAAAATGGTGTGTGTGTGTGTGTGTGTGTGTGTGTGTGCATGCGTGCGTGCACTTGCATTAGCTCCCTGGTTGCTGAGGCAGCACTTATTGAGGCCACCGTTGGAGACAAGGACACCAGGACACATGTGCTTGCTGCGGCCTTTGATCTCGTCATAGGGCCGTGGTAACTGTGCTGGCTGGTTTTGTGTCAGCTTGACACAAGCTAGCAACATTTAGGAAGAGAAAACCTCAGTTGAGAATATGTCCCCACTAGATTGGCTTACAGTGCCTTTTTAAAAAATTGATGATTGATGTAGGAGGGCCCAGCTCACTGTGGGGTACCACCTCTGGGCAGGTGGTCCTGAGTGCTGTAAGAAAGCAAGCTGAGGAAGTTGTGGGGAGCAAGCCAGTAAGCAGTAGTCCTCCATCACTTCTGTTCCAGTTCCTGCTGCCAGGTTCCTGCCGCGATTCCTCCTCCTGAGTTCTCTTAGTGGTGAAGTCTGACTTGAGAATTGTAAGATGAGACAAACCCTTTGCTCTCCTTGTTGCTTTTTGCAACATTCTCACATCACCCATTTATTTAAAAGCAGGAATTGACTGCCAGGTAATTGCTGACCTGTCACTGAGGCCCTAGACCCAAGTGAAAAATAGCCCAGCTAGTGATACAGTGCTGTGGTCTGGGCAGTGTGGTGACAGGAAAGGGGAGGACGCTGTCTCAGTCGTGTGTGCCTTCTACCTGAGCAGTGTGGAGTGCTGCTTCATGGGATGGCTCAGGCGTTAAGGCTGCATGCCCATCGGGGCAAGCTACCTGCCCCATAAACTCCTTGGATCTACCACTTTTGTTTTCTACAATGAGTGTGTTTTCCTAGAGGCCCAGGGATATCGATGCCGTGTCAGAGAAGCTTGCATTCTCTGGTAGGTCCTGTCACCAGCACCTGATATCATGACGTGACATATTACATGACAAGAAACACTGAAAACACTAGGCTGGGAGCAGCTAAGCATACCTGGATGTAAAATGCAAGAGTATGCCCTGCCCCAGTCTTCAAAGAATGTAAGAGTTGAGCCCCAGAAACTTTTCTAGAAGCCAGGGTGAGGTGGGAGAGTGGGGAGGTGAAGGGATGTGCTCAGCTATGCTGGTGGCATTTCTGAGTGCCTGTAGCTACTGGGCCAGTTGCCAGTTCTACTCACAGGCCAAGCTGGCTTCAAGCCAAGCTGGCCGGTCCAGGCTAGGCCAGACCATGCTCCCAGCTCCCACATGCCTTGCACAGCTGGTTGCTCACTAGACCACCATAAATAGAAAATAGTGTCCAGGCCCTTCTGGCAGGGTAAGGCAGGCAAAGTCCTGGCCAGGAGAGCTGTGGCACACAGCCACCCCTGGCCTTCCAGGTCCTTCCTCAGAGCAGGAGGAATCCATACGTGTCCTTTCACAGGCAGGCCTGAGTGGCAGTACAGGAGGTACCCAGCCACGGGGTCAGAGTTTAGCTTAAGGTACAGAACCAATTGTACCTAGATATTTCTGTGGCCTGCAGGTAGACAAGGATGTTGTGTCTGTGTCCTGTTCCTGCCCTGGATGCTGTGGACTGATGCTGGACTTTCCCTCCGTGTGGTAATGGGTCCTTTGTTTCCCGGATGTGGCAGTCCTCTCTTACTAAGAAAGCAGAGCTGGGGAATGGTCTGTGGTGACTGCTCCCTTACCTCAGCTCCATATGGCCCCAGAGGCTTTGTGGCCTGTGCTTTGTTGGTAACAGAAAGGTGGTGTCGTCTTTCTGAGCAAGTTCACTTTGTTTTCTCTTGTTCCCTCAAAGAGCAGTGTGCTTACTGCCAGTTATGCCTGGCCGTGTGGCTCTGCCTCTTAGCGCCTCTGGCCTTAGTCTGTGCCTTGAAATGAAACAGCCCATGCATTTGTCACACTGCTCAGCAAGGACCTGGCCAGGCAGAAAACGGTTTGCTTAGACTCTGTTGTGACTCAGCCAACGTCTTCACACTCAAGGTGGAGGCGCTGGGGAAGCCTGGCCTGCACACGCAGATCACTTGGCATACGACTTACCTTGGAGGCCGCCTTCCCTCATATCAAAGACTGGAAGTGTCACTTGGGAAAGAGGCAGAGCATTAGATTTGTAACTAAAAGGCATCTTAGGTGTCGCAGATGAGGAGGTAGAGCTCAGATGCCAAGAGTTGGATCCGAGCAGCTGGCAAAACATTGGAGGCCATGTGCCTGGCATCCCTGGCTGTGAGAGGCATGCCCCATGGCAATAGGCTAGGCCCAGAGGGGCCATTTTGCAGGGTAAAGGAGTTGGTACTCCTGTTGATCTGTCTGGGAATGTGGGCCTTTCCAGCCGCCGTGAATTCACTCCCTGAGGAGCCTCTCTGTTTCCCTCCCCACTCTCAGGGCCTCTCTGTTTCCCTCCCCACTCTCAGGGCCTCTCTGTTTCCCTCCCCACTCTCAGGGCCTCTCTGTTTCCCTCCCCACTCTCAGGGCCTCTCTTTCCCTCCCCACTCTCAGGGCCTCTCTGTTTCCCTCCCCACTCTCAGGAGCCCTACCATGTTGGATGCTGTCTACCTGCTAAGTTTGATCCAAGGCCAGAACTCTCTCCATGTTCACTTTCTTCCCACTCCAGAAATGGGCACCTCTGTACGTTTCTGATGACGTTGTTAGCTCACGGTGCAAGCATTTGCCTCCTAGATATGTGTGTGCAGTGTGTGCCCAGGCAAACCTCCTTTGCCCTGTCTACCATCTCGGGCGCTAGATCCCAGTGGGGTGTGCACTCAGCAAAAGTGGCACTCCTCACGTTCATTCAAAATGCCATGCCTCTTACAGAGACCACAGGGAAAATGCACATTGTACAGCCTAAGTTACTTGCTTATGGCGCGAAGAACAATGAGAAAATTTGCCACAGACTTGTGAAGTGTGATTACCCAGGCGTTTTATTTCCAACGACACATCTTCATTGCAAACGAATTCGAATCCTTTCCCAAAGGCTCACCCTTGCACAAGAGTAATTCTGGACCGTTGCTTGTCTCAGTTCAGTCTCTACTGCTGCCATAAAACATCACAAATGCAGCAGCCTGAGGAGGAAGGGAGTTGTGCTTCCTCGTCCAGAGAAGTCAAAGCAGGAACTTAGCCAGAAGCCACGAGGGAGTGTGGCCTGCTGGCTTCTCCTCAGCCTGCTTTTCTCATACATCCCAGGGCTCCCTGCCCAGGGCTGGCACCACCCATGGTGCGTTAGCCTTCCCATGTCAATCATTAAGAAAGTGCACTACAGGCCAATCTGGTGGGGGCATTTGCTCAGATGAGGTCCTTCTTCCAAAATGACTCTAGTTTGTGTCAAATGAACATGAAGCTCGCCAGCCCACATGTCCTTCTAGAATTTTCACTATGTACACAGAATACAAGCATTAATCATGGATTAAAAGTAAAATGTTTACTGTAAATAGCCTCACTTATGTATTTTATTCTATGCTATGCTTATTTTTGTGGTTTTTCCCCCTGTCTGTAGTAATAGCGCATGCTCTTTATAAAATATTCAGATTACTTTGAATGGACACAAAAGGCCAGTAGTCACAGCTCCCAAAACAGTCATTACAAATAGCAGGTATGAGCTGTGTTAGAACCTTCCCTGCGATACAACAGACTTTTTTTTTTACAGGACTGATGTACACTAAACATCATAATCAAATTGCCTTCATCATCAATCAAGTGCCCTTTGAACATCTTAATACTTGAGGGAATTCTTACGGTGACGTTATGTTTCGCTTTGTCCGCATTGTTTACTTGTTTCCACTTTTTAAAACAGTCCCAAGCAACAGCACAGAAATGTCCCTCTCACATATCAGCTCGTGCACACCATCAATTTCTAGAAGTGGAATGGTTGGTTAGAAAACAGTGAGCGTTTAGTATGTTGAAGGTTATCACTAACTGACTCTACCAAGGAGAGCATGTCTGTTCAAACTCTTGTTGCCAGGCAATCTGATTAGTAGTCTGCTGGCACCTCACCATGAGGAGGTTATTGGTCTTTTTCACTGGTGCAATTACCTGCCCGAGATTCACTCACAAGGTGAGGCCAGCCTGAAACTGAAATCACCTCTCCCTGATGTGCTGTAAGGAAGGTGTCACGTGATTCCGAGGCTCTCCTCTTCTCATAATGGGGTAAGAAGGTGCCTGCTTCCAGACACCTGCCCAGCCTTGAGGGCTGAGAACTCCTGCTCCAGGAGAGGTGATCCCGGTCTTCTGTAGCCCCTGGGCATCCTGTGGTTCCTGGTCAGCAGGAGGACACCTCTGGGAAGCCAGCTCAGAATGCTGTGTTCTGGTTGGCCGGGGAACATCCCTTCTGTCCTTTGGCTGGAAACATTTTATCTGGTACTGTATCCCAAGAGCAACCTTGTGTGGTGTGTGGCTGTCTTTCTCAGAACTGTGCAAAGACTGCAAAGGGTTTGAAGCATTACCGAAGCTAGGACCATGCTTTCCATCTGCTAAAGCTTTGGATCACTCAGCCTTCTAGAATCAGAGTTTCTGTGAAGTCAGTAACTCAAGTATCCAAGTCCCCTCATGGGTCCTTTCTCAGGTTCTAGAAGGACGTCATGTTCATAGCTTGGAGGTGGTCTTTATTATTATTATTATTATTAATTTTTGGGTATTTTTCAAGACAGGGTTTCTCTGTGTAGCCTTGACTGTCCTGGACTCACTTTGTAGACCAGGCTGGTTTCGAACCCACAGATATCTGCATGCCTGTGCCTCCCTGAGTGCTGGGATTACAGGCATGTGCCACCACCGCCTTGCAGAGTTGGTTTTCTTAGTGAGGGAGCTTGACCATTATTTAAGTTTTAGGCTTTCCAAAATCTAATCAACCCCACTTCCAGAGACAGATTTTTTTCATTTGGCTTCTAACCACAGACAAAAACAGGGAAACAAGCAGTTACTATGTTTAATGTTAGGTCACTTTGTGGGTGCTCTTAAAGTATAGCTCTGGAATTATAGAGTTATGAAGGGCTGCTGTTCTTCAGTAAGTGGAGATAGATTAGTAATGTCTGCCTTGGGTGTAGGAGGAGGTGAGCCATCCTGATAGTCAAGTATTTATGTGCTGTGCAGACATATTGATGTCCTATTTCTGTGATAAACACCATAACCAAAAGTAACTTGGGAGTGTTAGTTGGCTTACAGGTCTGGATCACAGTTGGTCATTGGGTGAAGTCCGAGCAGGAAGTCAAGGCAGGAACCCAGAGGGAGAAACTGAGGCAAAGCCTTAGAGGAATACTGCTTACTGGCTTGTTCCCTATGGGATTCTCAGCCTGTTTTCTTATAGATCCCAGGACTATCTAGCCTGGGGGTGTACAAGCACAGTGGTCTGGGCCTTCCCATGTCACTCATGAATCAAGAAAATGCCCAACTGACTTGCTCACAGGCTAATCTGATGGAGGCATTTTCTAAGTTGAAGTTCTCTCTTCCCGGGTGACTCTAGCTTACAAGTTGACAAAAAACTAACCAGTGCGATGGTATGTAGAAATATTTGTACTCTGGTCACATTTTGTTTTATAGACAGGCTGTTTCACTCCTATGTTTGGCTTAGCACAGTCACTGACC
Organism: Acomys russatus; assembly: GCF_903995435.1. NCBI lineage: Eukaryota > Metazoa > Chordata > Mammalia > Rodentia > Muridae > Acomys > Acomys russatus. The sequence goes on along the minus strand of NC_067157.1, from coordinate 58,846,507 downwards.
TCTGGTTTTCACTAATGAGATGACCCTGACCCAGAAGGGTATTCAGGAGCAGACCGAAACGCTTTGCAGACCATCCTCTTTACCTAGACATATGTTCTAGGTGTGTGTGTGTGGGGAGATGTCTATACACATGTAAGACAGACTAAGCCGAGGCTTTCCACACTAAGGGAGTCTTGCTTCCTAGAGGACATCCTGGGTTCTTGTTAACAAAGACTTGATCTCCTGACACACTAGCTACACGTCTTCTCACAGGTAGCCCAAGAGGCCACTTGAAGGCTTTCCTTGTACAAGGCAAGGCAACAGAGCTAAAAATAAAGGAAGGTTCAATGTGAGTTATCATAGAAATAGTTAAACTCCACATCAAATTCAATGTGCAGAGCTGAGTTTGGTTTTTGTTATTGTTTTTCTGTGCAGCCCCACCCTGATGCTCCGGGAGATGTTGCTGGTGACTGTGGTTGAGACGTGGTCCTGGTGGGTAGCATTTGGAGATGACCATACCCACCATACCTTACCTAATACTGGTTAGTATTGAGGTGGCTTTTCCTCCCTGGCACTACTTCTTTCACTGGACGTAAGTTCAGTCCTAGGACAGGCAAGGGAGGATGGTACTTGGTGCCAGCATCCCAGCAGGAAGCAACCACCTAATGCCCTCTATCCTTTCCCCTATGTTTTGTGTTCTGGGACCCCGGCTTTTGGTAGCCGCTGTGGTATCAGGGGTTTGGGGTGGGTGGGTCATGAGTTATAAGGACAGGCCTTCTCTGCTGACCCAGGACTGAGGTCTAGGATGTGTGACCTTACTTCTTTATCATTAACTGTCCTCATGTCATCTGACCCCAGAGGTATGAGGATGGAGGAAGAGAGAAACACACAGCATGACAGAGATCGATGGCCCAGCTTCCTGTTCTGAGGAACAGTCAGGGACCCAGTTCTCGAACATACCAAGGTGAGTCACAGAGGGAAGAGATAGGGCAGCATCCCTGAGGGTGTTCCTCACACGGTGCAGGTATGGGCCTGGACTCTTTAAATGGCCCGCAAGGGACAGGTCTGTACACAAGTGGAAACTGAGCTGACATTGGCACCACAGCCCTCGGAAGCAGGTTAGAACTTGACGCTTGAATGTATCTGGGTTAACATCCTGCTGAATGAAAAAAATAACCCCTCCAGAGCAACAGGGTTCAGAGTCTCATGACATAAAAGTAAAAATACCTAAGTTGTAATAAAAATGACTTGGCACATGAGCGAGCACGAAGCAATGGAGGCCAGAACTAAGGTGACAAAGGGGCTGGGCTTTTCAAAGGAAGACCCCAGATGATTATTTAAAGAGCTTATGACAGGTGAGAGCAAACCCTTGTGAGTAAAAACATCTTTCTGTCTAGCAAACAAGTTCATGTTCAAGGAAAAACTGCACGGAAATGTGGGAACTGAAAAAAAAAAAACCCCAGTCTAAATAAAAAACAAAGAGGCAAACCGAGGATAAATAGCCTACATGCATCTAAATAAAGAACAGAGAAAACAAACTGAGAGATGTTTACCATCTACGACAGAGTAAAGGCCTAGAAAACTGAAGATAAACTCAAATGATCCAATACAAAGAAATAAACTATTTTATGAGAGAATTCTAGTCCCTGGGATCACCCTGTGAAGTGGGGTGTTGTTAAGAATCAAAGCAGAGAAGAGAAGGTGGGGAGATAGCTTCTACTGTCGACTAACAGATCATCACAAACTCGGACTTGGAAGAATCAGACCCGGTTGCTTATCCTTTGCTGTCAATCAGAAGTCGGGGTCTGCCTCCATGGGATGCTCTGTGCGGCATCTTGGTACTTGAAGTGCAGAGTCACTGCTGCATGGCTGCGTTTGCAGCCCATGCCTTTTTAAAGCTCATTATGTGGAGCAGTAGTTCCTGGAGCCTGCCAGCATAGAACACCAGTGGAGTGTGAGCGCAGAGTAGGGCGGGGCACCAGCAGACAGAGTCTAGTGGCTTCTAGAGACTTGAGGCTTCACGCTGGGCGGATGCCCTCACAGCTGTAGGGCACAACAGGAGTGGAACCACACTGTTTTTTGGCTAGGAGTTGTGACCAGGGCTGGTGAACTTCAAACTGTCTGGTAAGAAAGTGTGGATGCAGTTTCAGACCCAGGGTAGGTTGAGGAGAGGCATGTGTGGAGGGTCAACAGCGTTTTCAGTGGTTTGACACAGTCCATGTGTCTACACTCCAGTGTACAGGCCTAGCTGTAGACAGATATGTCTGAGACCATGTTTAACCACGTATGCCCCCAAAATCCATTGCAAATGCCCAGGCATGGTGTTAATGGCATTTTGATGTTCCTCCCTGACTCATGAGAGAAAGTTTTTCAGGCCGTGAGAGGAGATGCTCTCAGTCAGAGGGTGCTCATGTGCCCTCTTCCCTCATCATCCTGGAGGTCAGTAGGGAGATGCAGATGGAAGGTTGCTACAGAAGACTCCTGTCCATGCTCCCAGCACTGCCAGGAAGAGCCCCACTCCTCCCCAAAAGTCTGCTTGACCGAGCCAGGCTCATTAAAGACACCGTCTCTTTCCGAAAGCCATTTCTCAAAATTCCCTCAGAGCAGCGTTGCTATGACTGTTTGACTGAACAATTACATTGTGGAAATGGAATCCAAACAGCACTCCCCAATTTTGGCAAAAGCCACATCTTTACACATTTGAGGAGTGGATTTTTCAAGCAGAAGAAACTCACATCCGCATCAAGACATATCCTAATTAAACTTCTGGAAACCAGAGATAGGCAGAGGACAACTTCTTACCTATAGTGGAAAACCAGCAACAGTGAGTGTCTCACCAGGAACCATGAAAGACAGAGGAAGAAACACAGTAAGTTCCAGAAATAGTGGGGTGTTTCTCTGGTCTCAACCCCTTACACACTCTGAGACTGCAGTGGCAATGGACCTAGAAGGCCTGGCTCCTGCTGAAGTGGCTGCTTTTTGAGTCATTGGCGAGGCTGGTTTTGTAGGCATGCAGAGTGCAAGTGATACAGACCGTGGAGGCTCCCACCCAGACTTCAAAGGGAGGTCTGGGAGGCCAGTCAGTGCATGGCAGGTTCAGAAGCCCGGCAAGGAGTCCCAGAGACACAAGTATGACACTGTAAAACTGAAGCCGAAGATGCCAGGGCAATTGCAAGAAGTTAAGGGTGTGTGGTGAGGAAAAGCGCACGCAGCAGTCAGAGCCAGCTCAACAGAGAGGCCACGGGGTAAGCTGTTATTATAGAAGGGTAGTGGGACTCAAGCTGGTCGGAGCTCATACTTTATTGCACATATCTGGATGCCTTACATGGAGCTATAAGATTTCCTGTCTTCCGTCCTGGGCTCTGCTCATTTCTTGTTTCTATGTTCTACACCGATGTTTGAGAATTTTGCCATCATATCTTGGGAGTGTGTAACTTTGTTTATTTGTTTCTTAAACTTGCTTTCTCACCATTTTACCTTTTATTGAAAATAGATTATTTTATCATACAATATATTCTGGTTACACTTTCCCTTCCTTTTACTTCTCCCACTTCCTATCTCCCCTTCCCTCCAGATCTACTCTCTTTCTGTCTCTCACTAGAAAAGGACAGGCTTCTAATAGATAACAAGACAAAATAAAATAATAATATAAAACAACAACAACACATGGAGGCTGGACCAGGCAACCCAATAGAAAGAAAAGAACCTCAAGAGCAGGCACAAGAATCAGAGTCCCATTCACTCACACGCTCAGGAGTCCCATGTGGACAATAAGCTGAGAGATACAATATATTCACAGACGACCTGGTGCAGACCCACGAAGACCATGTGCTTGTTGCTTCTGTCTTTGCGAGTTCATATGAGCCTTGTATAGTTGATTCTGAGGGCCTTGTTCTCCTGGTGGCCTCCCCTGGACCTTACACCCTGTCTCCTCTTCTGAGGAGTTCCCTGAGCTCCAAGGGGAGGGATTTGATGGAGACATGCCATTCAGAGCTGTGTGTCCTAAGCAGTCCCTCTCTGGGTAATGTCTGGCTGTGGGTCTGTGTATCTCTTCCAGTCCGCTGCGGGAGGGAGCTTCTCTGGGGATGACCTAGCAAGGCACTGATCTGTGAGCACAGCAGAATGTCATTAGGAGTTAATTTATTGGTACCACCCCCTCTTTTTGACCAGTAGTGTTTGGTATTTCTTCCCCTAGGTCTCTAGGCTCCCTAGTCTCTGGTTCTTGGCTGCCTAAGCAGTGTTGGTTATGGCTTTTTGTCTCGTGGAAAGGGCTTTAAGTCAAATCAGACACTGGTTGGCCACTCCCACAAGTTCTGTGCCACCATTCCCCTAGCATAGCTTGCAGGCAGGACAGATTGTAGGACAAAGGTCTTGTGGCTGGCTTGGTGTTTATGTTTCTCTTTTGGTAGCCTGCAGAATCCCGTACTGCCCCAGAGACACTAGGACACAGGAGTGAAGGCTCCATGTAGCCACCTAGCTCAACTTCTCCGTGGTCAATGAATTGCGTGGGTGCTGTCCTTGGCAAATAGGGACCCCGCTGTCAGTTTTCAGAGAGCATTCCATTGTCTTACTAACAGCCTTGGTTGTTTGGGTTGCTTTTTTATTTTTACAGGGGCTCATAGATGAGTGTTAGCCTGAGCCTCAGAGGCAACTTGCGGTTGGATTTTTGAGTAATTCTGGAACTATTGAGATTTTGGAAATTCTTGGAGCTGGACTGGGTGCATTTTGCATTGTGAGATGGATGTGAGAGTCTTTGAGGGTTGGGACATTATTGTCTGGTTATGAAATGTCTCCCACATGTTCATGAATCGTCCCCACGGAGGTATTATTAAGTGAAGATTGTATCAGAAAGGAGTTTCTGTGTCAACAAGTTAGTTCACTGATGGATTCATGGCTGCATGGTTTGCTGGGAAGCAGATTCTGGTTAGAAAAAGTAGGTGACGGGGCACATCTCCAAAGGTCACACTCTGTCCCTGGTCCCTTCCTGTCTCCTCTATGCCTCTTGTCCATCATGAAACAAGCCACTCTGCGCCCTGCCATGATGTTTTGCCCTACCACTCACTGTGCCAGAAGTAACAGGGCCAAGACTCTAGATAGGACTCTCTTATATTAGCCACTTTCCTTGTGCCTGTGACCAAATATGTAATAAGAAACAATTTACGAGAGGAAGGACTCATTCTGACTCAAGTTTGAAAGGAATAGGTGGTCATGGTGGGAAGGCATGACAGCAGACAGCTCTGAGGTGATGGGCGAGCGCTATGGCTGCTTTTTCACGGCTCGTCATGTCAGAAAGCAGACAGAAGGACAGGAGCAATGCTTGCTTTGTCCCCTTCAAGCCGGTCCACTTCCTCTAGCCAGGTCCCACCTGCAAGAATCTCTACCGTTTCCCACAGCAGTCCTACCAGCTGGGGACCAAGTAGTCAAAGGCATAATCTGTGGGGGATATTTAACATACGAACCACCTAACATTTGAGTTAGTGAGCCAAAATAAATCTAGCTTAAATTCTTTATTGCGAGTATTTGTCATGCTATCAAAAAGCTGACTATATATCCCCATATATCTTACACACACACACACACACACACACACACACACACACACACACATTCATACTCACGTACACATGCAAGCACAATCTGTAGGCTAAAGGTCATAAAACACTGTTTAAAATAATTTAAGAAGACAAATAAGTGGGGAGGACTATTTATTATATTGTAAATGAGGACACAATTTCTCTGACTGGAAAGTTTTTAAGATGGCAAACATGCCAGCTCACTCCACTTAACCTTCATATTTGACAGAGTTCCAGTTGAAATTCCTGTTAGACTTTTGCTTATAGAGCTAACTCAAAAATGGTCAAAATTACTTTGAGAAGACTAAAATAATAATAATAAAACATCATTCAATTTCAAAAGCCATGGTAGTTAAAAATTCTGGTACTGTCATAGGCGGCTATGTAAGTTAGTGGGATAGAACAGATAGCCCAGGACTGACCCAGCATTTCACAGGCACTTTGGTAAAAAATAAGAGATGTAATTTTTAGAAATGCTTTTGGAACAGTGAGATATTCATTTGGAAAAATAAAAACAGAGTGTTGATATAAACCTTGAGTTTATAAAATGCAATATTAAATGTAAACTGTAAAATGTTCACAAGGAAAACAGGAAGAAAAATCTTCAATATAAGGTTAGCCGCAGAAGACTAAAAATACAACCCAGGGGCAAAACACAGCAGCTCAAATGTCATTAAAATAAAAACCTTCTATTCTGTCACAAATACTACCTTAAAAAGGAAAATTCAAGTAGATTATAAACTGGAAGAAAACACTTGCACACCACACACACCAAAGGGTTTGTATCCAAGACAGAAATAACAATTAAAAGGGAGTGGAAAGGGAAGAAGCACTCGGAGGAAAATGGGCAACGTAGTTGGGTAGACAGTCAGTGCCAGGCACAGGCTGACTCCTTACCTGTCATGTGGGTAAAATAAGGTTGAATAGTCGAGACCTTGCGAGTTACACGCAAAGCCCTAGGTACAATTCCAAGACCTGAGCATCTAAAATGGTAAATACCCAAAGCAAACTTCTCTGGTGGGCACGTAAAATGGCCCAATGTGTGGAAAACAGCTTGACAACTTCTTATTACTACTTAGATATCTATGGTTCTGCTCCCCAGGTTAGCCAAACCAGGTTAGCTTCATCCCATCCCATCCCATTTATAAGCCACCAGGAGAGAGAAGTAAGGGGCAGGCATGCCGGAATGCCGGAATGCCGGAATGCCGGGGGACTTTGTCCCTGGCTCGCTGCAGTTACTTAGTAGACAGCTATTAAGATTTCAGACCTTCGTACCTAGAAAAGTCATTGCTCGTCGACACCACCAACCCACGTCTGCAGTTGTTTCTGCTCTGCTGTCAAAGCAAGAAGCAATGAGGGGCTTGAAGGAGGCGTTGGCGGAACCTGGAAGCACTGTAAAATGTTGTGTGCAACGTCATCGTGTTTACTGACAGTGGTGGGCAAGGGCTGTATGCGCTACCCTCCCTGCCCTGGGCTGGCTCTCGAGGCTCAAGGCACAGGGTCCTCTAGCTCCTTGATGGAGATCAGGTCCCTGAAACCTATAGGAGGGCAGAAGGCCACTGGGCGCTGCTTAGAAGCAAACGCTTACCCCTGGCTTGTTGGCCTGTTCATTCCAGTATGGGTCTGGGCCCTGGAAAGCCCCAAGCTGGGGAGCGAGAACTCCCACAAGGGAGAAGGCAGCTCTCTACGGCTGTCACATGGAGGAAATAGTAAGTTAATTTGACAAAAACATCCTTTGAACGGGAGTGAGTTTGGAAAATACTTTAAACTTTTTAGTCAAATACAGGCTATGACCTACAAGAGAAATGTCTTTCGTTAACCTCCAGGTTCAGTCTTGCAGGGTCTCTAGAGAAGACAAGAGCCTTTTAGAGGCAGCGCGCTCCAAGCTGCTGTTCACCAGGAACAGCACCTGGGTGGCTGAGCTGTGTACTCCTTCAGTGTCACTTGTTAAAAGGCTGGCTGGAAATCCCCCCTTTGAGTTCCTGTTCTCTTCTCTGTAGTGCTGTCCCTGCTGCCTGGGTCCTGTGACCTGAGCGCAGGCCAGGAAGCCCTTCCTTAAAACTGCCATCACCTCCAAGACATGGGAGTGGTCACGCCACCAACAATCCTGGTGTGCTTCCTAGAAGAAAGCAGTGCAGTAGGGCGTAGGAGAGAAACGGCCTGCTGTTGGCCACCTTCTCCACATGGCCTCAGTTTCCCCATGTCTGTACAAATCAAACCGGAAAAGCAGTATGAAGCGTTCATTGCTTATCTGGGAGTGACTTTCAGAAAGGTGCGCAGGTTTGTAGGGCTGCAGAACTCACAAGTTCATGAACGTTAGACGGATGCTAAAAGGGATCCTGTGCTGTGAACGGGGCATTTTGTTAGTGCCTAAGTCACACTGGCTGCTGCTGCTGTGCACATTCTTCCAGGATAACCCTGGCTCTTCCCGGTGGGCCTCTTTGAAGAGAGTGTTAATTAAGAGCCCCAGGAGCTCTGTAGCCTGGACATCTTCACGTATTGCCTTGCCTCAGAAACGCAGGTCGGGTTCTGTCTCCTGGAGGCGGGCAGAGGCGGCATGCTGTGCTCCGCAGAAAGGCTGTGGTCTGGCATATGTTCCTTGGGTTGAATTCATCCTGCTTAAAACCAAGTGTTGTGTTTACAAAACAGAAGATTTTCTCCTCCATTTCCTGTTCCTACAGTTCGCAGCCTCTTGAAGAGGCCCCTGAAGCTTGGGGCAGGCTGGCACACAGCCTAATAGCATCTGGGTGCTCTGATGCCCCGCTGCCTTGCGACCAGGGACACTGCCAGGTGGACATCCAGGATGCCAGCAATTCCCTGGGCAGGGACCTTGCTGGCTTTCCTCTCCCTTTCCTCTACCCCTTTCTCCTTACCAGGACCCAAGACCCGAAGCGCTGCAGACCTGGGAGAACCCTGGGCCAAGGTAGAGCTGGTAGCAATGGCCTTCGCTACGCCTGACAATTCTGTTCCTCACATATTTTATCACAAACCAGATGCTGCAACACAATTCTGAGTAAGGATTTTATCCCTCAGATCGTGACCCAGGGTGTGGAAAAATGTGCCCAAAGTCACTCAAAGAGTAAAGTCGGGGGCTGGAGAGATGGCTCAGAGGTTAAGAGCACTTGCTGTTCTTCCAGAGGTCCTGAGTTCAATTCCCAGCAACCACATGGTGGCTCACAACGATGTAATATGATTCAATGCCCTCTTCTGGTGTACAGGAAGACAGTGTGCTCATATACACACATAAAATAAATAAATCTTTTTTTAAAAAAGGAATAAAGTGGGAACTGGAATAAACTGTGTTAGCCTCCAACACAAATGTCACTATGACTTAATTTTTCTCTCCTGGAAAACTATTTTTAGACAATTGGACAACACCTGGCTCCTGACTGCCCCGGTTATAGTCTCTGGGTCTGCAGTTCTGGAGCTCCCTGGGCCCTTGTCAGGAGGTCACAGCGTACACCTAGAGAGACGCAGCCCCACATAAGAACCTCTGCTGAGGAGAGTGAGAGAGGAAAGGCTGCAGGGAGGAGCGCGTGACTTGGAGAATGTGGGAGGATGGACAAGGAGCCTCCGAGCTTGGCCGTGTGGAAGCCAGGAAGGACTTGGGGTGGGGAGAGGTCAGAGGCTGGCAGCTAAAGCTTGGCGAGAGCGAGGTCAAGGGCACACCTGGGCATCTGCGCTTCCTTCTGCGCCTGTGTCAACGTCTCCAACTCTGTCACAGCTGTATGTGTGTCTCCAGCTGTGCCTTTCCCTTCTCCTGCCCCTCCATCTGTACCTGACCTTGCTCTCCCCGGGGGTTCTTGTCCGAGAACCAGATTTGATATGGGCTGCTGACCCTGACTTAGAGCAGGCATTGGCACCTAGAGGCATGGAGCCCTGCAGGTGTTCTGGAGAAGTTAACCTTAACTGTGACAAAATAAGTGACAGAACTCACTTGCAGGAAGATTCATTCCAGTGAGCTCACAGTTTTAAAAGTGTCAGCCCGCCGGGCTAGGGAAGGTGGAGTTCACGGTGTTTCAGTCAGGCCCCTACAGCACAGTCTGTTCATGTCTTGGTGGGTCAGGAAGCTGAGAACTTGTTTAGAAACAGGGGAGAGGGGTTGGGTGGGTGGAGCTAGGGTGGCTAACACCCCAAAGATGTGCAGTGGGGGCTATGGCTAGTATACCAAGAGATCTCTCATCCCACAGTTTTCACCACCTCCAAAACCAGTGCCATCAGCCTGGAAAGTGGGTGACAAGCACACGAGCCTGCAGTGAGTATTTCGAACCCAGATAACAGTGCTTCTCACAAGCGAGCTGCGGTCACTCAGCGTCAGAACTGAGGATCCTGCCAATAATCATCTCTGCGACCTTTGTCCATAGATATAAACCTGAAGAGCTTGTGCCCTGTGACAGTGTCTGCAGCTGGCTCCCATTTAGCGCTCGGTGCTGAAGGGCAGGGCACAGGAGCGGTCTCGGGAAGTGACCGCTCCTCCATACAGGCTTCTTGAAATTATGTATGTGATGTTTGGTCTTCATCAGTGACCTGAGAGGATCCAAAGCCACCCAGGAGGATGTCTGTAAGGAAATCTCAGGATCGATTAGAGGAGGCAGAAATGCTAGCCCATCACCCTGCTGCTGGCTGGAGTTCCATCCTGAGTAAAACAGAGAGGGTGAGCTTACGCACCAGCACATGCCTTGTTTTCCTTTCTGATGGAAGATACAGTGTAACCGGATGCTGCCTCGGCTCTTGCTACTGGGCGACTGCATCCCTTTAAACTGTGAATCAAAATAAGTCTTTCTTCCTTAAGTTGCTCGTATATATACGCATTTTGTCACAGTAAAGCAAAAAGCAGTTGTGCTGGGCCAGAAAGAACCCTCTGGTTTGAACTCTGAGTAGATTCTTCTACATGTCACCTACTGTACCCATAAGCCTGGAGGTTAAGATGACGGAATTGGGCCAAACTAAATATGGCTTTGTATTTGATGTGGAAAAGAAAAAAAATTTTGTCAGAGTTACATTTCATAAAATGATATTATTTTAGAAATGTCATTTACTGGTAATATTTAAACTGACCATTAGGCACGTGTGTTGTACTAGCAGCAAGCCCCATGGCACACCTTTGGAATGAGGCTCCCAGTCACTGGGCATCCTACACTTCTTCCAAATCATCTCTCTGTGTTGCAAGGTGTTGCCCCGGCTCCCCGTAGGCCAGGTATCTGCTTGTTGCTCAGACAGTTGCCCATGTCTGCAGAGGCAGGAAGTGGCTCACCGGCCACTGGAACGTGTTGGTGTTTCCAAGGAGGGTGAAAATTTGCCCCTGAGTTAGTTTGGCTCATGATGCCCTTATAATTTGCGCAACAAGGCCAGTTTTCACTTCTAACACATCTGCAGACCTGAGCGGCTGCACCTATCTCGAGCCTCACCCTCTCCAGGGCCAGCGCGTAGTGCTCTTCTCTCCCACTTGTGGCTCAGAAATGTGGCTCCTGTAGAGGCTGGCTTGAAGGTCTAGCCTCGGGTGATAAGCAACTGCCATTACAACTGTCCTTCGCTGCGGCTGCAGAGTGTGTGGGGGTGTTGTGTGAAACAGTTGAAGAGTTAAAGCCAAATCTTGCATACTCTCTAATTAGTAGTGACCTGGAGCCTCGGAGGGTTCTTAGCATCAACAGTTTGCGTTGGCAAGGCCGTAAGAAGTCTGTTGTTGAAGAAAATAGTGCATGAAGTCTGCGGTGGCTGATCTGCGAATGTCTTCCGCCAAAACTCAGTTTAGATTACGGTTTTCACATCTGTGTGCTCATTGTTTGATCAAGCAGAGACGGCTGTTGGAACACTTGGCTGTCTCCCTTCCTTCCAGCTTCCTACTGTTTCCAGGCCCTTCTGGAGACTTCAGCATGCTTGCACTCTGGCAGACCCCTCATCACTTCCCCTTGGAAGTTGCCTTTTGTTAGTAATTGGTAGTGTCATAGGAATGCTAGCCGGGCTTATTCCACATGCCCCACAGTGCAGGGAGCGTTCAGGTGACTTACGTGTGCTTGCTTCAGCATCCAGGTGGATTCGGGCTTTTGTGGCTCGGTGGCTCCCTGTGAACAAAATGTCTCAGTCATGTGTAGTTGAAGTAATTCTATTCTGTCATTTCTAATGAAGCTTAAGAAGAAAAAAATCTGTTGGGCAGTTTGAATGCTAATAAGCTACTGAGAGGCAGGCATGAGGTTGAACCCTCATTCTTAGGGGGGGCACTAAAAGCACCTGAGATTTTTTTTATGTATTTCCAATATTTATTTCTTGAGTTCTAATTTGGGCTTGCAGCTTGCTATAAGTGACCTTGGGCACGTTTTAAACTCACGGTTTTTAACTGGTAGGAGCATGAGACAGATGTTCGGCGGATTCTGTGTCTGTTGGTTCTCCCAGGGCTGCTAATAAAGAAAGAGAAGGCCGGTTTCCCACACGGGCGGGGACAGTCAGATGAGGTAGATGGATGCTCAGTTTATTACTGGTTGTGGCACTGTAGCTTGGCCTACACTAGGCAGAGGTCAAATTCAACCCGTTTGGGCTCATGGCCTTAGAGTCCCATGTGCCTTAGAGCATAGAAAGGGCCATTTCGGATTTGTGCTGGAGGCAGCTGCCATGTGACTTTAGGAAAATCATCTCAGGAATGCAGTTTCTGTGGTTGGAACCTCATGGCCGAACACTTGAGGAAACGGCCTCCAGATCCTCTCACGAGTACGGGAAATGCTGCTGTGAACCCAGTTTGCAGCAAAGGCGCATGCGTTAGACCTGGTAAGGAGATGCCCCAGGCTTGATGGTACCAGGCTGCAGATTATTGTCCCAGTTGTGGCCCTGACAGTTCAGATGCAGCAAAGATGTCAACCCACTCTGGAAATGTCCATACAGACAACCCAGAGGTGTGTTTTACACGTGTATGCATCTCTTAAGCCAGTCAGATTGACAGCCCTGGCCAATCAGGACAGATAGACACTCTGAGAGAGAGATATGGGCTCCAGTGTTGGCTGCAGATTCTGACTGGTCCTCTCTGGACAACCTTATACTTTATGTTCCTGGCCTGACTTCAGGGCCCAGGGCTGAGAGGGCCACCATGAAGAGGCTCTGGGCCCTGTAGTCATCATTCGCAGATGTCCAGCAGGAGGGCCTGCGTCTGTGGATGCCTCTCACTGGTGGCTTGGTGGCTCTGGCATTTTTCTTTCTTCTCACTGACCCTTTAGTTTGGACAGGTGCCACCTGCTGAAGAACAGTTTCTGGTTAATGGTTTCATTGCTGAAAATGCCAGTGATGTTTTTGAAAAAATATTTTTAAAGAAATTAAAAATTGGAAGCCGGGAGTGGTGGTGCACACCTTTAATTCCAGCACTTGGGAGGCAGAGGCAGGTGGATCTTTGTAAGTTTGAGGATAGCCTGGTCTATGAATAAGTTCCAGGACAGCCAGGGCTACGAAGAGAAACCATGTCTTGAAACAAAACAAAACATGATCATGTGGTATAAAGCAATTAAAGAAATTTAAAATTGAAATTGTTATTAAAGAATTAAAATTTATTAAAAGCCATACCTAAATTTATTAAAAATAGAATCTATGATTAAGGCATGAAATAAGGAAATGTAAATTCCTTGGCATTATGGCATTTTCTCTTTTCTCAGTTTAAGATTATAACTCACTTTTTGTCTATTCCTGTTTGTCTCCAGGGTCAGGATGTGCCTATGGGTCAGTGTTTACAGAGGACTTTCCCTTTTCTCTGGGGTCCAGGAAGTCCATTAACATATCCTTAGGGTAAAGAGAGAGTGAGGTTTTGGCTCTTGGTCTTTTTTCTACTTGGGGTGTGTGTGCGTGTGAGTGTGTGCGTGCATGTGTGCATGTGTGTGAAAGGGGAGGCAGAGGGAGAGAGACAGTGTCCACTTATATGGAAAGTGAAAGGGGATCTTGGGTTATCATCTGAGCCAGAATTCCTGACTAAGTGGGAGAAAGAGGCAAGAGCCTGTCTGTTTACATGTCACATTTCTCTCTCTTTTTTTTTTTTTTTTTTCTTCTTGATAGTTAGTTAGTTTCTCTCTCTGTGACAAATAACTCAGAAAAACTAAAAGAAGGAAAATTTAAGCATTTATTTTGGGCCAGTGAAATGGGTAGCTGCCACCAAGCCTGATGGTCTGAGCTCAATCTCAGGGACCCATATGGTGGAAAGAAGTACCAACTTCTGTAAGTTGTTTTTTAATTACCACATGTGGACTCTCTCTCTCTCTCTCTCTCTCTCTCTCTCTCTCTCTCTCTCTCTCTCTCTCTCTCACACACACACACACACACACCAAACAAACAAACAAACAAACAAAAATTTACAAATATTTATTTTGGTTTCTAAAGGTTCAGTCCTTGATGGCCTGGCTTTTTGCCATAGACTTGAGGCAAGGGTAGAGAGCCACTTACTTCCTGACAGCCAGAAAGCAGAAAGAAGACGTCAAGAAGAGCAGGGGACAAAGACACATCCTTCAGAGGCATACCCCAGTGCCCACTCCTCTGCTTAGACCCCCACCTCTTTTCATCCCTCCCAGTACTGCCATTGTCTGGATTGTGAGCATATCAGGCAGAGCCTCCCTAATTCATTTGCCACCTCTGACCAATGGTGTTTGGGAACCAGACGTTGCATGTGAGATTTGGGGGGGTGCACTTTATATCTAAGCCATACTAAAAATTGCCTCCTCAAAACAAATTACAATGTGTGTACCTGTGAATAAGCCAGTCACAAAGCAGAAAGGGGAAACACTGTTCTTACCTCATACCCCTCCATGGGTCAGACCGAAGCAGGCATCAATGGCACAGCCGGGTAAGTAGGACCCTGGAAACGATGCCTTGGACAAGAGTGAGCTGAAAAGCTGTCTCTGCTGCACAACCTTTGCAATGTGCACAGCATATTTTCTAAGAGCACCAAACAAGTGGCGCCATCACCACCAACACAACAGCCTGCAAAGAAAGCATTAAAGAATTAGCCATAAATAAGATATGCATTTGATAAAATATTTGAGAGGGCATGGCCGAGGCTGAGGACCAGAACTCCGACCTTAAGTGAACAGATCACCCCCTTCCATCCTTTAGACTCCTTCCTGGAGATTTGGTATGAGACTGGACACAGCTCTCCAATGAACAAGACAGTCCCACAAGTTATAGATGGTGCCTTCGGGGAAACATGACCTTGGGGGACAGAATGAACCCAGATAAGCTCAACCACCATAAAACTGCATCCAAACAACAAGGAAGCAATGTGAGAGCTTCTGAGACGGCCAGGCTGACTTAAGCAATGCTGGCTTTAGGGTAGGAGGAAGCTTTTAACATCTCTGTGAGGGAGGGGAATAGTAACAACAGACCGAGGTCCCAAAAATTATCAAAAAGAATAACTATCAGTAAAGCCAATAGTTAGGAAGATGATGGTAATAAATGCAAGAAATAGCAAGAAGAGTATGTGGGTAGATTGAAGGAGGGCTGTTTGCCACCACAGCACAAATAGGTCAGACAAAAGAATGTGCATATGTGTACACTACACATGAGATGTGTGTGTGTGTGTGTGTGTGTGTGTGTGTGTGTGTGTGTGTGTGTGTTGACTTTTAGTGGAATATAGCTAAAGCCATGCTTGGAAATATTTTTTGAACATATTTTTCTGAAAATAAAAAATGGTAGAAAATACAGATTAAACTTTCAGGTCAAGAATTTAAAAAAAAACAAAAAAAAAAACAAAAAACAACAACAACAACAACCAAAACAAAACAAAACAAAACAAAAAAAACCAATGGAGCAAGTCCCAAGAGCAAGAAGAAGTTATTAATAAAGATTCAAGAGAGATCAATGAAGCTGAGAACCCGGTGCAGGGAGCCAACGAAACAATGGTAACGACCCACAAAATCAAGGCACGCTGTTTTGTAAGGCGTCTGGCAAGACTGACAAGGAACAAAACACTAGGAAACAATATAGAATCTAAACATGAAAAGGAGAAGGCAGAATAGCTTTAGTTACAGTTATAATAGTGATTTAGCTTCAATTAGCGACAATAGAAATAAGGACTTAATCAAAGACTATTATGAACAACTGCACTAACAACTTTGTAAATGTAGACAAAGTGGATGCAGCTAATGAAAAAAACAAAAAACAAAAAGCTGAGCAGACAATGCGAGGGCTGACAAACTATTCAAGAGGTTGCAATGGGAATTAAATATTATTGTTCTCACAAAACCCAACTCGGAGTTAATTCTAAGTTGTTCTGGAAAATGCAACAACAACAACGACAACATCATCAAGAAGTCGGCCTTAGTTACCAAAGCTATAATCTTTGTTCCAAAATGAATAAAGACAAAAATGTGAAAGGAAAACTGTAGGTTCATTTCACCTGTGGATGTTGGTGCAAAAGTCGCTAAATAAAGTGCAGCTCTGCTGAACCCAGCACCAAATAATATGACTCGGAAGGCTTTGGGAGGGCAAGGATGGCTCAGCATTGGAGATTTTAATTTACCATTAATGGACTTTGAAAAAAGTCACGATTCTCCTGACAGATGTACAAAACGGCAGTTTACAAAGACTTGAAAATATTCTTTACCTTTCTAAACATTAACGTATATGCCACTGCCAACCATACTTTGGAGAAAAAACTTTCTTCTAAGATTGGAAATAGTATTAGACCATCTTTATGGTGGTTTAAAGCAGTGCGAAGGTGTCATGCAGACAGAGCAAAAAAAAGTAGGAACTGGAAGTAAAGTGATGTGCAGTTTCATGAAAT